>NW_025316695.1:600000-900000 GCF_910594005.1 Cervus elaphus | reverse complement strand
TTCACACTTCTCTTACTCCACGTAGTGGCATACTGTTGATCCTCCTCTGATTTTCGCCCCTTGTGTTCTCCTCGTTTTTGTATTTTGCTTTTTTTTTCTTGCTCCTCGTATTCTTCTCCCCTGTTTCTTCGCCTCGGCTTTTTCACACTTCTCTTACTCCACGTAGTAACACACTTTTGATCCTCCTCTGATTTTTGCCCCTTGTGTTCTCCTCGTTTTTGTATTTTGCTTTTTTTTTCTTGCTCCTCGTATTCTTCTCCCGTGTTTCTTCGCCTCGGGTTTTTCACACTTCTCTTACTCCACGTAGTGGCATACTGTTGATCCTCCTCTGATTTTCGCCCCTTGTGTTCTCCTCATTTTTGTATTTTGCTTTTTTTTTCTTGCTCCTCGTATTCTTCTCCCCTGTTTCTTCGCCTCGGGTTTTTCACACTTCTCTTACTCCACGTAGTGCCACACTTTTGATCCTCCTCTGATTTTCGCCCCTTGTGTTCTCCTCGTTTTTGTATTTTGCTTTTTTTTTCTTGCTCCTCGTATTCTTCTCCCCTGTTTCTTCGCCTCGGCTTTTTCACACTTCTCTTACTCCACGTAGTGGCATACTGTTGATCCTCCTCTGATTTTCGCCCCTTGTGTTCTCCTCGTTTTTGTATTTTGCTTTTTTTTTCTTGCTCCTCGTATTCTTCTCCCCTGTTTCTTCGCCTCGGGTTTTTCACACTTCTCTTACTCCACGTAGAGCCACACTTTTGATCCTCCTCTGATTTTTGCCCCTTGTGTTCTCCTCGTTTTTGTATTTTGCTTTTTTTTTCTTGCTCCTCGTATTCTTCTCCCCTGTTTCTTCGCCTCGGCTTTTTCACACTTCTCTTACTCCACGTAGTGGCATACTGTTGATCCTCCTCTGATTTTTGCCCCTTGTGTTCTCCTCGTTTTTGTATTTTGCTTTTTTTTTCTTGCTCCTCGTATTCTTCTCCCCTGTTTCTTCGCCTCGCCTTTTTCACACTTCTCTTACTCCACGTAGTGGCATACTGTTGATCCTCCTCTGATTTTCGCCCCTTGTGTTCTCCTCGTTTTTGTATTTTGCTTTTTTTTTCTTGCTCCTCGTATTCTTCTCCCCTGTTTCTTTGCCTCGGGTTTTTCACACTTCTCTTACTCCACGTAGTGGCATACTGTTGATCCTCCTCTGATTTTCGCCCCTTGTGTTCTCCTCGTTTTTGTATTTTGCTTTTTTTTTCTTGCTCCTCGTATTCTTCTCCCCTGTTTCTTCGCCTCGGGTTTTTCACACTTCTCTTACTCCACGTAGTGGCATACTGTTGATCCTCCTCTGATTTTCGCCCCTTGTGTTCTCCTCGTTTTTGTATTTTGCTTTTTTTTTCTTGCTCCTCGTATTCTTCTCCCCTGTTTCTTCGCCTCTGCTTTTTCACACTTCTCTTACTCCACGTAGTGGCATACTGTTGATCCTCCTCTGATTTTTGCCCCTTGTGTTCTCCTCGTTTTTGTATTTTGCTTTTTTTTTCTTGCTCCTCGTATTCTTCTCCCCTGTTTCTTCGCCTCGGCTTTTTCACACTTCTCTTACTCCACGTAGTGCCACACTTTTGATCCTCCTCTGATTTTCGCCCCTTGTGTTCTCCTCGTTTTTGTATTTTGCTTTTTTTTTCTTGCTCCTCGTATTCTTCTCCCCTGTTTCTTCGCCTCGGCTTTTTCACACTTCTCTTACTCCACGTAGTCCCACACTTTTGATCCTCCTCTGATTTTTGCCCCTTGTGTTCTCCTCGTTTTTGTATTTTGCTTTTTTTTTCTTGCTCCTCGTATTCTTCTCCCCTGTTTCTTCGCCTCGGGTTTTTCACACTTCTCTTACTCCACGTAGTGGCATACTGTTGATCCTCCTCTGATTTTCGCCCCTTGTGTTCTCCTCGTTTTTGTATTTTGCTTTTTTTTTCTTGCTCCTCGTATTCTTCTCCCCTGTTTCTTCGCCTCGGGTTTTTCACACTTCTCTTACTCCACGTAGTGCCACACTTTTGATCCTCCTCTGATTTTCGCCCCTTGTGTTCTCCTCGTTTTTGTATTTTGCTTTTTTTTTCTTGCTCCTCGTATTCTTCTCCCCTGTTTCTTCGCCTCGGGTTTTTCACACTTCTCTTACTCCACGTAGTGGCATACTGTTGATCCTCCTCTGATTTTCGCCCCTTGTGTTCTCCTCGTTTTTGTATTTTGCTTTTTTTTTCTTGCTCCTCGTATTCTTCTCCCCTGTTTCTTCGCCTCGGGTTTTTCACACTTCTCTTACTCCACGTAGTGGCATACTGTTGATCCTCCTCTGATTTTCGCCCCTTGTGTTCTCCTCGTTTTTGTATTTTGCTTTTTTTTTCTTGCTCCTCGTATTCTTCTCCCCTGTTTCTTCGCCTCGGGTTTTTCACACTTCTCTTACTCCACGTAGTGGCATACTGTTGATCCTCCTCTGATTTTCGCCCCTTGTGTTCTCCTCGTTTTTGTATTTTGCTTTTTTTTTCTTGCTCCTCGTATTCTTCTCCCCTGTTTCTTCGCCTCGGGTTTTTCACACTTCTCTTACTCCACGTAGTGGCATACTGTTGATCCTCCTCTGATTTTCGCCCCTTGTGTTCTCCTCGTTTTTGTATTTTGCTTTTTTTTTCTTGCTCCTCGTATTCTTCTCCCCTGTTTCTTCGCCTCGGGTTTTTCACACTTCTCTTACTCCACGTAGTGGCATACTGTTGATCCTCCTCTGATTTTCGCCCCTTGTGTTCTCCTCGTTTTTGTATTTTGCTTTTTTTTTCTTGCTCCTCGTATTCTTCTCCCCTGTTTCTTCGCCTCGGGTTTTTCACACTTCTCTTACTCCACGTAGTGCCACACTTTTGATCCTCCTCTGATTTTTGCCCCTTGTGTTCTCCTCGTTTTTGTATTTTGCTTTTTTTTTCTTGCTCCTCGTATTCTTCTCCCCTGTTTCTTCACCTCGGCTTTTTCACACTTCTCTTACTCCACGTATTGGCATACTGTTGATCCTCCTCTGAATTTTGCCCCTTGTGTTCTCCTCGTTTTTGTATTTTGCTTTTTTTTTCTTGCTCCTCGTATTCTTCTCCCCTGTTTCTTCGCCTCGGCTTTTTCACACTTCTCTTACTCCACGTAGTGGCATACTGTTGATCCTCCTCTGATTTTTGCCCCTTGTGTTCTCCTCGTTTTTGTATTTTGCTTTTTTTTTCTTGCTCCCCGTATTCTTCTCCCCTGTTTCTTCGCCTCGGCTTTTTCACACTTCTCTTACTCCACGTAGTGGCATACTGTTGATCCTCCTCTGATTTTCGCCCCTTGTGTTCTCCTCGTTTTTGTATTTTGCTTTTTTTTTCTTGCTCCTCGTATTCTTCTCCCCTGTTTCTTCGCCTCGTGTTTTTCACACTTCTCTTACTCCACGTAGTGGCATACTGTTGATCCTCCTCTGATTTTCGCCCCTTGTGTTCTCCTCGTTTTTGTATTTTGCTTTTTTTTTCTTGCTCCTCGTATTCTTCTCCCCTGTTTCTTCGCCTCGGCTTTTTCACACTTCTCTTACTCCACGTAGTGGCATACTGTTGATCCTCCTCTGATTTTTGCCCCTTGTGTTCTCCTCGTTTTTGTATTTTGCTTTTTTTTTCTTGCTCCTCGTATTCTTCTCCCCTGTTTCTTCGCCTCGGCTTTATCACACTTCTCTTACTCCACGTAGTGCTACACTTTTGATCCTCCTCTGATTTTCGCCCCTTGTGTTCTCCTCGTTTTTGTATTTTGCTTTTTTTTTCTTGCTCCTCGTATTCTTCTCCCCTGTTTCTTCGCCTCGGGTTTTTCACACTTCTCTTACTCCACGTAGTGGCATACTGTTGATCCTCCTCTGATTTTCGCCCCTTGTGTTCTCCTCGTTTTTGTATTTTGCTTTTTTTTTCTTGCTCCTCGTATTCTTCTCCCCTGTTTCTTCGCCTCGGGTTTTTCACACTTCTCTTACTCCACGTAGTGGCATACTGTTGATCCTCCTCTGATTTTCGCCCCTTGTGTTCTCCTCGTTTTTGTATTTTGCTTTTTTTTTCTTGCTCCTCGTATTCTTCTCCCCTGTTTCTTCGCCTCGGGTTTTTCACACTTCTCTTACTCCACGTAGTGGCATACTGTTGATCCTCCTCTGATTTTCGCCCCTTGTGTTCTCCTCGTTTTTGTATTTTGCTTTTTTTTTCTTGCTCCTCGTATTCTTCTCCCCTGTTTCTTCGCCTCGGGTTTTTCACACTTCTCTTACTCCACGTAGTGGCATACTGTTGATCCTCCTCTGATTTTCGCCCCTTGTGTTCTCCTCGTTTTTGTATTTTGCTTTTTTTTTCTTGCTCCTCGTATTCTTCTCCCCTGTTTCTTCGCGTCGGCTTTTTCACACTTCTCTTACTCCACGTAGTGCCACACTTTTGATCCTCCTCTGATTTTTGCCCCTTGTGTTCTCCTCGTTTTTGTATTTTGCTTTTTTTTTCTTGCTCCTCGTATTCTTCTCCCCTGTTTCTTCGCCTCGGGTTTTTCACTCTTCTCTTACTCCACGTAGTGCCACACTTTTGATCCTCCTCTGATTTTCGCCCCTTGTGTTCTCCTCATTTTTGTATTTTGCTTTTTTTTTCTTGCTCCTCGTATTCTTCTCCCCTGTTTCTTCGCCTCGGCTTTTTCACACTTCTCTTACTCCACGTAGTGCCACACTTTTGATCCTCCTCTGATTTTCGCCCCTTGTGTTCTCCTCGTTTTTGTATTTTGCTTTTTTTTTCTTGCTCCTCGTATTCTTCTCCCCTGTTTCTTCGCCTCGGCTTTTTCACACTTCTCTTACTCCACGTAGTGCTACACTTTTGATCCTCCTCTGATTTTCGCCCCTTGTGTTCTCCTCGTTTTTGTATTTTGCTTTTTTTTTCTTGCTCCTCGTATTCTTCTCCCCTGTTTCTTTGCCTCGGCTTTTTCACACTTCTCTTACTCCACGTAGTGCTACACTTTTGATCCTCCTCTGATTTTCGCCCCTTGTGTTCTCCTCGTTTTTGTATTTTGCTTTTTTTTTCTTGCTCCTCGTATTCTTCTCCCCTGTTTCTTCGCCTCGGCTTTTTCACACTTCTCTTACTCCACGTAGTGGCATACTGTTGATCCTCCTCTGATTTTCGCCCCTTGTGTTCTCCTCGTTTTTGTATTTTGCTTTTTTTTTCTTGCTCCTCGTATTCTTCTCCCCTGTTTCTTCGCCTCGGGTTTTTCACACTTCTCTTACTCCACGTAGTGGCATACTGTTGATCCTCCTCTGATTTTCGCCCCTTGTGTTCTCCTCGTTTTTGTATTTTGCTTTTTTTTTCTTGCTCCTCGTATTCTTCTCCCCTGTTTCTTCGCCTCGGGTTTTTCACACTTCTCTTACTCCACGTAGTGGCATACTGTTGATCCTCCTCTGATTTTCGCCCCTTGTGTTCTCCTCGTTTTTGTATTTTGCTTTTTTTTTCTTGCTCCTCGTATTCTTCTCCCCTGTTTCTTCGCCTCGGGTTTTTCACACTTCTCTTACTCCACGTAGTGGCATACTGTTGATCCTCCTCTGATTTTCGCCCCTTGTGTTCTCCTCGTTTTTGTATTTTGCTTTTTTTTTCTTGCTCCTCGTATTCTTCTCCCCTGTTTCTTCGCCTCGGCTTTTTCACACTTCTCTTACTCCACGTAGTGCCACACTTTTGATCCTCCTCTGATTTTTGCCCCTTGTGTTCTCCTCGTTTTTGTATTTTGCTTTTTTTTTCTTGCTCCTCGTATTCTTCTCCCCTGTTTCTTCGCCTCGGCTTTTTCACACTTCTCTTACTCCACGTAGTGCCACACTTTTGATCCTCCTCTGATTTTCGCCCCTTGTGTTCTCCTCATTTTTGTATTTTGCTTTTTTTTTCTTGCTCCTCGTATTCTTCTCCCCTGTTTCTTCGCCTCGGCTTTTTCACACTTCTCTTACTCCACGTAGTGCCACACTTTTGATCCTCCTCTGATTTTCGCCCCTTGTGTTCTCCTCGTTTTTGTATTTTGCTTTTTTTTTCTTGCTCCTCGTATTCTTCTCCCCTGTTTCTTCGCCTCGGCTTTTTCACACTTCTCTTACTCCACGTAGTCCCACACTTTTGATCCTCCTCTGATTTTTGCCCCTTGTGTTCTCCTCGTTTTTGTATTTTGCTTTTTTTTTCTTGCTCCTCGTATTCTTCTCCCCTGTTTCTTCGCCTCGGGTTTTTCACACTTCTCTTACTCCACGTAGTGGCATACTGTTGATCCTCCTCTGATTTTCGCCCCTTGTGTTCTCCTCGTTTTTGTATTTTGCTTTTTTTTTCTTGCTCCTCGTATTCTTCTCCCCTGTTTCTTCGCCTCGGCTTTTTCACACTTCTCTTACTCCACGTAGTGGCATACTGTTGATCCTCCTCTGATTTTCGCCCCTTGTGTTCTCCTCGTTTTTGTATTTTGCTTTTTTTTTCTTGCTCCTCGTATTCTTCTCCCCTGTTTCTTCGCCTCGGGTTTTTCACACTTCTCTTACTCCACGTAGTGGCATACTGTTGATCCTCCTCTGATTTTCGCCCCTTGTGTTCTCCTCGTTTTTGTATTTTGCTTTTTTTTTCTTGCTCCTCGTATTCTTCTCCCCTGTTTCTTCGCCTCGGCTTTTTCACACTTCTCTTACTCCACGTAGTGCCACACTTTTGATCCTCCTCTGATTTTTGCCCCTTGTGTTCTCCTCGTTTTTGTATTTTGCTTTTTTTTTCTTGCTCCTCGTATTCTTCTCCCCTGTTTCTTCGCCTCGGGTTTTTCACACTTCTCTTACTCCACGTAGTGCCACACTTTTGATCCTCCTCTGATTTTCGCCCCTTGTGTTCTCCTCATTTTTGTATTTTGCTTTTTTTTTCTTGCTCCTCGTATTCTTCTCCCCTGTTTCTTCGCCTCGGCTTTTTCACACTTCTCTTACTCCACGTAGTGCCACACTTTTGATCCTCCTCTGATTTTCGCCCCTTGTGTTCTCCTCGTTTTTGTATTTTGCTTTTTTTTTCTTGCTCCTCGTATTCTTCTCCCCTGTTTCTTCGCCTCGGCTTTTTCACACTTCTCTTACTCCACGTAGTCCCACACTTTTGATCCTCCTCTGATTTTTGCCCCTTGTGTTCTCCTCGTTTTTGTATTTTGCTTTTTTTTTCTTGCTCCTCGTATTCTTCTCCCCTGTTTCTTCGCCTCGGGTTTTTCACACTTCTCTTACTCCACGTAGTGGCATACTGTTGATCCTCCTCTGATTTTCGCCCCTTGTGTTCTCCTCGTTTTTGTATTTTCCTTTTTTTTTCTTGCTCCTCGTATTCTTCTCCCCTGTTTCTTCGCCTCGGCTTTTTCACACTTCTCTTACTCCACGTAGTGGCATACTGTTGATCCTCCTCTGATTTTCGCCCCTTGTGTTCTCCTCGTTTTTGTATTTTGCTTTTTTTTTCTTGCTCCTCGTATTCTTCTCCCCTGTTTCTTCGCCTCGGCTTTTTCACACTTCTCTTACTCCACGTAGTGCCACACTTTTGATCCTCCTCTGATTTTCGCCCCTTGTGTTCTCCTCGTTTTTGTATTTTGCTTTTTTTTTCTTGCTCCTCGTATTCTTCTCCCCTGTTTC
Organism: Cervus elaphus; assembly: GCF_910594005.1. NCBI lineage: Eukaryota > Metazoa > Chordata > Mammalia > Artiodactyla > Cervidae > Cervus > Cervus elaphus. Next base: position 892,400 of record NW_025316695.1, on the reverse strand, counting down.
TTCTCCTCGGCTTTTTCACACTTCTCTTACTCCACGTATTGGCATACTGTTGATCCTCCTCTGATTTTTGCCCCTTGTGTTCTCCTCGTTTTTGTATTTTGCTTTTTTTTTCTTGCTCCTCGTATTCTTCTCCCCTGTTTCTTCGCCTCGGGTTTTTCACACTTCTCTTACTCCACGTAGTGCCACACTTTTGATCCTCCTCTGATTTTCGCCCCTTGTGTTCTCCTCGTTTTTGTATTTTGCTTTTTTTTTCTTGCTCCTCGTATTCTTCTCCCCTGTTTCTTCGCCTCGGCTTTTTCACACTTCTCTTACTCCACGTAGTGCTACACTTTTGATCCTCCTCTGATTTTCGCCCCTTGTGTTCTCCTCGTTTTTGTATTTTGCTTTTTTTTTCTTGCTCCTCGTATTCTTCTCCCCTGTTTCTTCGCCTCGGCTTTTTCACACTTCTCTTACTCCACGTAGTGCTACACTTTTGATCCTCCTCTGATTTTCGCCCCTTGTGTTCTCCTCGTTTTTGTATTTTGCTTTTTTTTTCTTGCTCCTCGTATTCTTCTCCCCTGTTTCTTCGCCTCGGCTTTTTCACACTTCTCTTACTCCACGTAGTGGCATACTGTTGATCCTCCTCTGATTTTCGCCCCTTGTGTTCTCCTCGTTTTTGTATTTTGCTTTTTTTTTCTTGCTCCTCGTATTCTTCTCCCCTGTTTCTTCGCCTCGGGTTTTTCACACTTCTCTTACTCCACGTAGTGGCATACTGTTGATCCTCCTCTGATTTTCGCCCCTTGTGTTCTCCTCGTTTTTGTATTTTGCTTTTTTTTTCTTGCTCCTCGTATTCTTCTCCCCTGTTTCTTCGCCTCAGGTTTTTCACACTTCTCTTACTCCACGTAGTGGCATACTGTTGATCCTCCTCTGATTTTCGCCCCTTGTGTTCTCCTCGTTTTTGTATTTTGCTTTTTTTTTCTTGCTCCTCGTATTCTTCTCCCCTGTTTCTTCGCCTCGGGTTTTTCACACTTCTCTTACTCCACGTAGTGGCATACTGTTGATCCTCCTCTGATTTTCGCCCCTTGTGTTCTCCTCGTTTTTGTATTTTGCTTTTTTTTTCTTGCTCCTCGTATTCTTCTCCCCTGTTTCTTCGCCTCGGCTTTTTCACACTTCTCTTACTCCACGTAGTGCCACACTTTTGATCCTCCTCTGATTTTCGCCCCTTGTGTTCTCCTCATTTTTGTATTTTGCTTTTTTTTTCTTGCTCCTCGTATTCTTCTCCCCTGTTTCTTCGCCTCGGCTTTTTCACACTTCTCTTACTCCACGTAGTGCCACACTTTTGATCCTCCTCTGATTTTCGCCCCTTGTGTTCTCCTCGTTTTTGTATTTTGCTTTTTTTTTCTTGCTCCTCGTATTCTTCTCCCCTGTTTCTTCGCCTCGGCTTTTTCACACTTCTCTTACTCCACGTAGTCCCACACTTTTGATCCTCCTCTGATTTTTGCCCCTTGTGTTCTCCTCGTTTTTGTATTTTGCTTTTTTTTTCTTGCTCCTCGTATTCTTCTCCCCTGTTTCTTCGCCTCGGGTTTTTCACACTTCTCTTACTCCACGTAGTGGCATACTGTTGATCCTCCTCTGATTTTCGCCCCTTGTGTTCTCCTCGTTTTTGTATTTTGCTTTTTTTTTCTTGCTCCTCGTATTCTTCTCCCCTGTTTCTTCGCCTCGGCTTTTTCACACTTCTCTTACTCCACGTAGTGGCATACTGTTGATCCTCCTCTGTTTTTCGCCCCTTGTGTTCTCCTCGTTTTTGTATTTTGCTTTTTTTTTCTTGCTCCTCGTATTCTTCTCCCCTGTTTCTTCGCCTCGGCTTTTTCACACTTCTCTTACTCCACGTAGTGCCACACTTTTGATCCTCCTCTGATTTTCGCCCCTTGTGTTCTCCTCGTTTTTGTATTTTGCTTTTTTTTTCTTGCTCCTCGTATTCTTCTCCCCTGTTTCTTCTCCTCGGCTTTTTCACACTTCTCTTACTCCACGTATTGGCATACTGTTGATCCTCCTCTGATTTTTGCCCCTTGTGTTCTCCTCGTTTTTGTATTTTGCTTTTTTTTTCTTGCTCCTCGTATTCTTCTCCCCTGTTTCTTCGCCTCGGCTTTTTCACACTTCTCTTACTCCACGTAGTGCTACACTTTTGATCCTCCTCTGATTTTCGCCCCTTGTGTTCTCCTCGTTTTTGTATTTTGCTTTTTTTTTCTTGCTCCTCGTATTCTTCTCCCCTGTTTCTTCGCCTCGGGTTTTTCACACTTCTCTTACTCCACGTAGTGGCATACTGTTGATCCTCCTCTGATTTTCGCCCCTTGTGTTCTCCTCGTTTTTGTATTTTGCTTTTTTTTTCTTGCTCCTCGTATTCTTCTCCCCTGTTTCTTCGCCTCGGGTTTTTCACACTTCTCTTACTCCACGTAGTGGCATACTGTTGATCCTCCTCTGATTTTCGCCCCTTGTGTTCTCCTCGTTTTTGTATTTTGCTTTTTTTTTCTTGCTCCTCGTATTCTTCTCCCCTGTTTCTTCGCCTCGGGTTTTTCACACTTCTCTTACTCCACGTAGTGGCATACTGTTGATCCTCCTCTGATTTTCGCCCCTTGTGTTCTCCTCGTTTTTGTATTTTGCTTTTTTTTTCTTGCTCCTCGTATTCTTCTCCCCTGTTTCTTCGCCTCGGGTTTTTCACACTTCTCTTACTCCACGTAGTGCCACACTTTTGATCCTCCTCTGATTTTCGCCCCTTGTGTTCTCCTCATTTTTGTATTTTGCTTTTTTTTTTCTTGCTCCTCGTATTCTTCTCCCCTGTTTCTTCGCCTCGGGTTTTTCACACTTCTCTTACTCCACGTAGTGCCACACTTTTGATCCTCCTCTGATTTTCGCCCCTTGTGTTCTCCTCGTTTTTGTATTTTGCTTTTTTTTTCTTGCTCCTCGTATTCTTCTCCCCTGTTTCTTCGCCTCGGCTTTTTCACACTTCTCTTACTCCACGTAGTCCCACACTTTTGATCCTCCTCTGATTTTTGCCCCTTGTGTTCTCCTCGTTTTTGTATTTTGCTTTTTTTTTCTTGCTCCTCGTATTCTTCTCCCCTGTTTCTTCGCCTCGGGTTTTTCACACTTCTCTTACTCCACGTAGTGGCATACTGTTGATCCTCCTCTGATTTTCGCCCCTTGTGTTCTCCTCGTTTTTGTATTTTGCTTTTTTTTTCTTGCTCCTCGTATTCTTCTCCCCTGTTTCTTCGCCTCGGGTTTTTCACACTTCTCTTACTCCACGTAGTGGCATACTGTTGATCCTCCTCTGATTTTCGCCCCTTGTGTTCTCCTCGTTTTTGTATTTTGCTTTTTTTTTCTTGCTCCTCGTATTCTTCTCCCCTGTTTCTTCGCCTCGGGTTTTTCACACTTCTCTTACTCCACGTAGTGCCACACTTTTGATCCTCCTCTGATTTTCGCCCCTTGTGTTCTCCTCGTTTTTGTATTTTGCTTTTTTTTTCTTGCTCCTCGTATTCTTCTCCCCTGTTTCTTCGCCTCGGCTTTTTCACACTTCTCTTACTCCACGTAGTGCCACACTTTTGATCCTCCTCTGATTTTCGCCCCTTGTGTTCTCCTCGTTTTTGTATTTTGCTTTTTTTTTCTTGCTCCTCGTATTCTTCTCCCCTGTTTCTTCGCCTCGGGTTTTTCACACTTCTCTTACTCCACGTAGTGGCATACTGTTGATCCTCCTCTGATTTTCGCCCCTTGTGTTCTCCTCGTTTTTGTATTTTGCTTTTTTTTTCTTGCTCCTCGTATTCTTCTCCCCTGTTTCTTCGCCTCGGGTTTTTCACACTTCTCTTACTCCACGTAGTGCCACACTTTTGATCCTCCTCTGATTTTTGCCCCTTGTGTTCTCCTCGTTTTTGTATTTTGCTTTTTTTTTCTTGCTCCTCGTATTCTTCTCCCCTGTTTCTTCGCCTCGCCTTTTTCACACTTCTCTTACTCCACGTAGTGGCATACTGTTGATCCTCCTCTGATTTTTGCCCCTTGTGTTCTCCTCGTTTTTGTATTTTGCTTTTTTTTTCTTGCTCCTCGTATTCTTCTCCCCTGTTTCTTCGCCTCGGCTTTTTCACACTTGTCTTACTCCACGTAGTGGCATACTGTTGATCCTCCTCTGATTTTTGCCCCTTGTGTTCTCCTCGTTTTTGTATTTTGCTTTTTTTTTCTTGCTCCTCGTATTCTTCTCCCCTGTTTCTTCGCCTCGGCTTTTTCACACTTCTCTTACTCCACGTAGTGGCATACTGTTGATCCTCCTCTGATTTTCGCCCCTTGTGTTCTCCTCGTTTTTGTATTTTGCTTTTTTTTTCTTGCTCCTCGTATTCTTCTCCCCTGTTTCTTCGCCTCGGCTTTTTCACACTTCTCTTACTCCACGGAGTGCCACACTTTTGATCCTCCTCTGATTTTTGCCCCTTGTGTTCTCCTCGTTTTTGTATTTTGCTTTTTTTTTCTTGCTCCTCGTATTCTTCTCCCCTGTTTCTTCGCCTCGGCTTTTTCACACTTCTCTTACTCCACGTAGTGCCACACTTTTGATCCTCCTCTGATTTTCGCCCCTTGTGTTCTCCTCGTTTTTGTATTTTGCTTTTTTTTTCTTGCTCCTCGTATTCTTCTCCCCTGTTTCTTCGCCTCGGGTTTTTCACACTTCTCTTACTCCACGTAGTGGCATACTGTTGATCCTGCTCTGATTTTCGCCCCTTGTGTTCTCCTCGTTTTTGTATTTTGCTTTTTTTTCCTTGCTCCTCGTATTCTTCTCCCCTGTTTCTTCGCCTCGGGTTTTTCACACTTCTCTTACTCCACGTAGAGCCACACTTTTGATCCTCCTCTGATTTTTGCCCCTTGTGTTCTCCTCGTTTTTGTATTTTGCTTTTTTTTTCTTGCTCCTCGTATTCTTCTCCCCTGTTTCTTCGCCTCGGCTTTTTCACACTTCTCTTACTCCACGTAGTGGCATACTGTTGATCCTCCTCTGATTTTCGCCCCTTGTGTTCTCCTCGTTTTTGTATTTTGCTTTTTTTTTCTTGCTCCTCGTATTCTTCTCCCCTGTTTCTTCGCCTCGGCTTTTTCACACTTCTCTTACTCCACGTAGTGGCATACTGTTGATCCTCCTCTGATTTTCGCCCCTTGTGTTCTCCTCGTTTTTGTATTTTGCTTTTTTTTTCTTGCTCCTCGTATTCTTCTCCCCTGTTTCTTCGCCTCGGGTTTTTCACACTTCTCTTACTCCACGTAGTGCCACACTTTTGATCCTCCTCTGATTTTCGCCCCTTGTGTTCTCCTCGTTTTTGTATTTTGCTTTTTTTTTCTTGCTCCTCGTATTCTTCTCCCCTGTTTCTTCGCCTCGGCTTTTTCACACTTCTCTTACTCCACGTAGTCCCACACTTTTGATCCTCCTCTGATTTTTGCCCCTTGTGTTCTCCTCGTTTTTGTATTTTGCTTTTTTTTTCTTGCTCCTCGTATTCTTCTCCCCTGTTTCTTCGCCTCGGCTTTTTCACACTTCTCTTACTCCACGTAGTGGCATACTGTTGATCCTCCTCTGATTTTCGCCCCTTGTGTTCTCCTCGTTTTTGTATTTTGCTTTTTTTTTCTTGCTCCTCGTATTCTTCTCCCCTGTTTCTTCGCCTCGGCTTTTTCACACTTCTCTTACTCCACGGAGTGCCACACTTTTGATCCTCCTCTGATTTTTGCCCCTTGTGTTCTCCTCGTTTTTGTATTTTGCTTTTTTTTTCTTGCTCCTCGTATTCTTCTCCCATGTTTCTTCGCCTCGGCTTTTTCACACTTCTCTTACTCCACGTAGTGCCACACTTTTGATCCTCCTCTGATTTTCGCCCCTTGTGTTCTCCTCGTTTTTGTATTTTGCTTTTTTTTTCTTGCTCCTCGTATTCTTCTCCCCTGTTTCTTCGCCTCGGGTTTTTCACACTTCTCTTACTCCACGTAGTGGCATACTGTTGATCCTGCTCTGATTTTCGCCCCTTGTGTTCTCCTCGTTTTTGTATTTTGCTTTTTTTTCCTTGCTCCTCGTATTCTTCTCCCCTGTTTCTTCGCCTCGGGTTTTTCACACTTCTCTTACTCCACGTAGAGCCACACTTTTGATCCTCCTCTGATTTTTGCCCCTTGTGTTCTCCTCGTTTTTGTATTTTGCTTTTTTTTTCTTGCTCCTCGTATTCTTCTCCCCTGTTTCTTCGCCTCGGCTTTTTCACACTTCTCTTACTCCACGTAGTGGCATACTGTTGATCCTCCTCTGATTTTCGCCCCTTGTGTTCTCCTCGTTTTTGTATTTTGCTTTTTTTTTCTTGCTCCTCGTATTCTTCTCCCCTGTTTCTTCGCCTCGGCTTTTTCACACTTCTCTTACTCCACGTAGTGGCATACTGTTGATCCTCCTCTGATTTTCGCCCCTTGTGTTCTCCTCGTTTTTGTATTTTGCTTTTTTTTTCTTGCTCCTCGTATTCTTCTCCCCTGTTTCTTCGCCTCGGGTTTTTCACACTTCTCTTACTCCACGTAGTGCCACACTTTTGATCCTCCTCTGATTTTCGCCCCTTGTGTTCTCCTCGTTTTTGTATTTTGCTTTTTTTTTCTTGCTCCTCGTATTCTTCTCCCCTGTTTCTTCGCCTCGGCTTTTTCACACTTCTCTTACTCCACGTAGTCCCACACTTTTGATCCTCCTCTGATTTTTGCCCCTTGTGTTCTCCTCGTTTTTGTATTTTGCTTTTTTTTTCTTGCTCCTCGTATTCTTCTCCCCTGTTTCTTCGCCTCGGGTTTTTCACACTTCTCTTACTCCACGTAGTGGCATACTGTTGATCCTCCTCTGATTTTCGCCCCTTGTGTTCTCCTCGTTTTTGTATTTTGCTTTTTTTTTCTTGCTCCTCGTATTCTTCTCCCCTGTTTCTTCGCCTCGGGTTTTTCACACTTCTCTTACTCCACGTAGTGGCATACTGTTGATCCTCCTCTGATTTTCGCCCCTTGTGTTCTCCTCGTTTTTGTATTTTGCTTTTTTTTTCTTGCTCCTCGTATTCTTCTCCCCTGTTTCTTCGCCTCGGGTTTTTCACACTTCTCTTACTCCACGTAGTGCCACACTTTTGATCCTCCTCTGATTTTCGCCCCTTGTGTTCTCCTCGTTTTTGTATTTTGCTTTTTTTTTCTTGCTCCTCGTATTCTTCTCCCCTGTTTCTTCGCCTCGGCTTTTTCACACTTCTCTTACTCCACGTAGTCCCACACTTTTGATCCTCCTCTGATTTTTGCCCCTTGTGTTCTCCTCGTTTTTGTATTTTGCTTTTTTTTTCTTGCTCCTCGTATTCTTCTCCCCTGTTTCTTCGCCTCGGGTTTTTCACACTTCTCTTACTCCACGTAGTGGCATACTGTTGATCCTCCTCTGATTTTCGCCCCTTGTGTTCTCCTCGTTTTTGTATTTTGCTTTTTTTTTCTTGCTCCTCGTATTCTTCTCCCCTGTTTCTTCGCCTCGGGTTTTTCACACTTCTCTTACTCCACGTAGTGCCACACTTTTGATCCTCCTCTGATTTTCGCCCCTTGTGTTCTCCTCGTTTTTGTATTTTGCTTTTTTTTTCTTGCTCCTCGTATTCTTCTCCCCTGTTTCTTCGCCTCGGGTTTTTCACACTTCTCTTACTCCACGTAGTGGCATACTGTTGATCCTCCTCTGATTTTCGCCCCTTGTGTTCTCCTCGTTTTTGTATTTTGCTTTTTTTTTCTTGCTCCTCGTATTCTTCTCCCCTGTTTCAACGCCTCGGGTTTTTCACACTTCTCTTACTCCACGTAGTGCCGCACATTTGATCCTCCTCTGATTTTTGCCCCTTGTGTTCTCCTCGTTTTTGTATTTTGCTTTTTTTTTCTTGCTCCTCGTATTCTTCTCCCCTGTTTCTTCGCCTCGGCTTTTTAACACTTCTCTTACTCCACGTAGTGGCATACTGTTGATCCTCCTCTGATTTTTGCCCCTTGTGTTCTCCTCGTTTTTGTATTTTGCTTTTTTTTTCTTGCTCCTCGTATTCTTCTCCCCTGTTTCTTCGCCTCGTGTTTTTCACACTTCTCTTACTCCACGTAGTGGCATACTGTTGATCCTCCTCTGATTTTCGCCCCTTGTGTTCTCCTCGTTTTTGTATTTTGCTTTTTTTTTCTTGCTCCTCGTATTCTTCTCCCCTGTTTCTTTGCCTCGGCTTTTTCACACTTCTCTTACTCCACGTAGTGGCATACTGTTGATCCTCCTCTGATTTTCGCCCCTTGTGTTCTCCTCATTTTTGTATTTTGCTTTTTTTTTCTTGCTCCTCGTATTCTTCTCCCCTGTTTCTTCGCCTCGGCTTTTTCACACTTCTCTTACTCCACGTAGTGCCACACTTTTGATCCTCCTCTGATTTTCGCCCCTTGTGTTCTCCTCGTTTTTGTATTTTGCTTTTTTTTTCCTGCTCCTCGTATTCTTCTCCCCTGTTTCTTCGCCTCGGGTTTTTCACACTTCTCTTACTCCACGTAGTGGCATACTGTTGATCCTCCTCTGATTTTCGCCCCTTGTGTTCTCCTCGTTTTTGTATTTTGCTTTTTTTTTCTTGCTCCTCGTATTCTTCTCCCCTGTTTCTTCGCCTCGGGTTTTTCACACTTCTCTTACTCCACGTAGTGGCATACTGTTGATCCTCCTCTGATTTTTGCCCCTTGTGTTCTCCTCGTTTTTGTATTTTGCTTTTTTTTTCTTGCTCCTCGTATTCTTCTCCCCTGTTTCTTCGCCTCGGCTTTTTCACACTTCTCTTACTCCACGTAGTGGCATACTGTTGATCCTCCTCTGATTTTTGCCCCTTGTGTTCTCCTCGTTTTTGTATTTTGCTTTTTTTTTCTTGCTCCTCGTATTCTTCTCCCCTGTTTCTTCGCCTCGGGTTTTTCACACTTCTCTTACTCCACGTAGTGGCATACTGTTGATCCTCCTCTGATTTTCGCCCCTTGTGTTCTCCTCGTTTTTGTATTTTGCTTTTTTTTTCTTGCTCCTCGTATTCTTCTCCCCTGTTTCTTCGCCTCGGGTTTTTCACACTTCTCTTACTCCACGTAGTGCCACACTTTTGATCCTCCTCTGATTTTCGCCCCTTGTGTTCTCCTCGTTTTTGTATTTTGCTTTTTTTTTCTTGCTCCTCGTATTCTTCTCCCCTGTTTCTTCGCCTCGGGTTTTTCACACTTCTCTTACTCCACGTAGTGCCACACTTTTGATCCTCCTCTGATTTTCGCCCCTTGTGTTCTCCTCGTTTTTGTATTTTGCTTTTTTTTTCTTGCTCCTCGTATTCTTCTCCCCTGTTTCTTCGCCTCGGCTTTTTCACACTTCTCTTACTCCACGTAGTCCCACACTTTTGATCCTCCTCTGATTTTTGCCCCTTGTGTTCTCCTCGTTTTTGTATTTTGCTTTTTTTTTCTTGCTCCTCGTATTCTTCTCCCCTGTTTCTTCGCCTCGGGTTTTTCACACTTCTCTTACTCCACGTAGTGGCATACTGTTGATCCTCCTCTGATTTTCGCCCCTTGTGTTCTCCTCGTTTTTGTATTTTGCTTTTTTTTTCTTGCTCCTCGTGTTCTTCTCCCCTGTTTCTTCGCCTCGGCTTTTTCACACTTCTCTTACTCCACGTAGTGGCATACTGTTGATCCTCCTCTGATTTTCGCCCCTTGTGTTCTCCTCGTTTTTGTATTTTGCTTTTTTTTTCTTGCTCCTCGTATTCTTCTCCCCTGTTTCTTCGCCTCGGCTTTTTCACACTTCTCTTACTCCACGTAGTGCCACACTTTTGATCCTCCTCTGATTTTCGCCCCTTGTGTTCTCCTCGTTTTTGTATTTTGCTTTTTTTTTCTTGCTCCTCATATTCTTCTCCCCTGTTTCTTCGCCTCGGCTTTTTCACACTTCTCTTACTCCACGTAGTGCCACACTTTTGATCCTCCTCTGATTTTTGACCCTTGTGTTCTCCTCGTTTTTGTATTTTGCTTTTTTTTTCTTGCTCCTCGTATTCTTCTCCCCTGTTTCTTCGCCTCGGGTTTTTCACACTTCTCTTACTCCACGTAGTGGCATACTGTTGATCCTCCTCTGATTTTCGCCCCTTGTGTTCTCCTCGTTTTTGTATTTTGCTTTTTTTTTCTTGCTCCTCGTATTCTTCTCCCCTGTTTCTTCGCCTCGGGTTTTTCACACTTCTCTTACTCCACGTAGTGCCACACTTTTGATCCTCCTCTGATTTTCGCCCCTTGTGTTCTCCTCGTTTTTGTATTTTGCTTTTTTTTTCTTGCTCCTCGTATTCTTCTCCCCTGTTTCTTCGCCTCGGGTTTTTCACACTTCTCTTACTCCACGTAGTGCCACACTTTTGATCCTCCTCTGATTTTTGCCCCTTGTGTTCTCCTCGTTTTTGTATTTTGCTTTTTTTTTCTTGCTCCTCGTATTCTTCTCCCCTGTTTCTTCGCCTCGGCTTTTTCACACTTCTCTTACTCCACGTAGTCCCACACTTTTGATCCTCCTCTGATTTTTGCCCCTTGTGTTCTCCTCGTTTTTGTATTTTGCTTTTTTTTTCTTGCTCCTCGTATTCTTCTCCCCTGTTTCTTCGCCTCGGGTTTTTCACACTTCTCTTACTCCACGTAGTGGCATACTGTTGATCCTCCTCTGATTTTCGCCCCTTGTGTTCTCCTCGTTTTTGTATTTTGCTTTTTTTTCTTGCTCCTCGTATTCTTCTCCCCTGTTTCTTCGCCTCGGGTTTTTCACACTTCTCTTACTCCACGTAGTGGCATACTGTTGATCCTCCTCTGATTTTCGCCCCTTGTGTTCTCCTCGTTTTTGTATTTTGCTTTTTTTTTCTTGCTCCTCGTATTCTTCTCCCCTGTTTCTTCGCCTCGGGTTTTTCACACTTCTCTTACTCCACGTAGTGCCACACTTTTGATCCTCCTCTGATTTTCGCCCCTTGTGTTCTCCTCGTTTTTGTATTTTGCTTTTTTTTTCTTGCTCCTCGTATTCTTCTCCCCTGTTTCTTCGCCTCGGCTTTTTCACACTTCTCTTACTCCACGTAGTCCCACACTTTTGATCCTCCTCTGATTTTTGCCCCTTGTGTTCTCCTCGTTTTTGTATTTTGCTTTTTTTTTCTTGCTCCTCGTATTCTTCTCCCCTGTTTCTTCGCCTCGGGTTTTTCACACTTCTCTTACTCCACGTAGTGCCACACTTTTGATCCTCCTCTGATTTTTGCCCCTTGTGTTCTCCTCGTTTTTGTATTTTGCTTTTTTTTTCTTGCTCCTCGTATTCTTCTCCCCTGTTTCTTCGCCTCGGCTTTTTCACACTTCTCTTACTCCACGTAGTGGCATACTGTTGATCCTCCTCTGATTTTTGCCCCTTGTGTTCTCCTCGTTTTTGTATTTTGCTTTTTTTTTCTTGCTCCTCGTATTCTTCTCCCCTGTTTCTTCGCCGCGGCTTTTTCACACTTGTCTTACTCCACGTAGTGGCATACTGTTGATCCTCCTCTGATTTTTGCCCCTTGTGTTCTCCTCGTTTTTGTATTTTGCTTTTTTTTTCTTGCTCCTCGTGTTCTTCTCCCCTGTTTCTTCGCCTCGGCTTTTTCACACTTCTCTTACTCCACGTAGTGGCATACTGTTGATCCTCCTCTGATTTTCGCCCCTTGTGTTCTCCTCGTTTTTGTATTTTGCTTTTTTTTTCTTGCTCCTCGTATTCTTCTCCCCTGTTTCTTCGCCTCGGCTTTTTCACACTTCTCTTACTCCACGTAGTGCCACACTTTTGATCCTCCTCTGATTTTCGCCCCTTGTGTTCTCCTCGTTTTTGTATTTTGCTTTTTTTTTCTTGCTCCTCGTATTCTTCTCCCCTGTTTCTTCGCCTCGGCTTTTTCACACTTCTCTTACTCCACGTAGTGCCACACTTTTGATCCTCCTCTGATTTTCGCCCCTTGTGTTCTCCTCGTTTTTGTATTTTGCTTTTTTTTTCTTGCTCCTCGTATTCTTCTCCCCTGTTTCTTCGCCTCGGGTTTTTCACACTTCTCTTACTCCACGTAGTGGCATACTGTTGATCCTCCTCTGCTTTTCCCCCCTTGTGTTCTCCTCGTTTTTGTATTTTGCTTTTTTTTTCTTGCTCCTCGTATTCTTCTCCCCTGTTTCTTCGCCTCGGGTTTTTCACACTTCTCTTACTCCACGTAGTGCCACACTTTTGATCCTCCTCTGATTTTCGCCCCTTGTGTTCTCCTCGTTTTTGTATTTTGCTTTTTTTTTCTTGCTCCTCGTATTCTTCTCCCCTGTTTCTTCGCCTCGGCTTTTTCACACTTCTCTTACTCCACGTAGTGCCACACTTTTGATCCTCCTCTGATTTTCGCCCCTTGTGTTCTCCTCGTTTTTGTATTTTGCTTTTTTTTTCTTGCTCCTCGTATTCTTCTCCCCTGTTTCTTCGCCTCGGCTTTTTCACACTTCTCTTACTCCACGTAGTCCCACACTTTTGATCCTCCTCTGATTTTTGCCCCTTGTGTTCTCCTCGTTTTTGTATTTTGCTTTTTTTTTCTTGCTCCTCGTATTCTTCTCCCCTGTTTCTTCGCCTTGGGTTTTTCACACTTCTCTTACTCCACGTAGTGGCATACTGTTGATCCTCCTCTGATTTTCGCCCCTTGTGTTCTCCTCGTTTTTGTATTTTGCTTTTTTTTTCTTGCTCCTCGTATTCTTCTCCCCTGTTTCTTCGCCTCGGGTTTTTCACACTTCTCTTACTCCACGTAGTGGCATACTGTTGATCCTCCTCTGATTTTCGCCCCTTGTGTTCTCCTCGTTTTTGTATTTTGCTTTTTTTTTCTTGCTCCTCGTATTCTTCTCCCCTGTTTCTTCGCCTCGGGTTTTTCACACTTCTCTTACTCCACGTAGTGCCACACTTTTGATCCTCCTCTGATTTTCGCCCCTTGTGTTCTCCTCGTTTTTGTATTTTGCTTTTTTTTTCTTGCTCCTCGTATTCTTCTCCCCTGTTTCTTCGCCTCGGCTTTTTCACACTTCTCTTACTCCACGTAGTCCCACACTTTTGATCCTCCTCTGATTTTTGCCCCTTGTGTTCTCCTCGTTTTTGTATTTTGCTTTTTTTTTCTTGCTCCTCGTATTCTTCTCCCCTGTTTCTTCGCCTCGGGTTTTTCACACTTCTCTTACTCCACGTAGTGGCATACTGTTGATCCTCCTCTGATTTTCGCCCCTTGTGTTCTCCTCGTTTTTGTATTTTGCTTTTTTTTTCTTGCTCCTCGTATTCTTCTCCCCTGTTTCTTCGCCTCGGGTTTTTCACACTTCTCTTACTCCACGTAGTGCCACACTTTTGATCCTCCTCTGATTTTCGCCCCTTGTGTTCTCCTCGTTTTTGTATTTTGCTTTTTTTTTCTTGCTCCTCGTATTCTTCTCCCCTGTTTCTTCGCCTCGGGTTTTTCACACTTCTCTTACTCCACGTAGTGGCATACTGTTGATCCTCCTCTGATTTTCGCCCCTTGTGTTCTCCTCGTTTTTGTATTTTGCTTTTTTTTTCTTGCTCCTCGTATTCTTCTCCCCTGTTTCTTCGCCTCGGCTTTTTCACACTTCTCTTACTCCACGTAGTGCCGCACATTTGATCCTCCTCTGATTTTTGCCCCTTGTGTTCTCCTCGTTTTTGTATTTTGCTTTTTTTTTCTTGCTCCTCGTATTCTTCTCCCCTGTTTCTTCGCCTCGGCTTTTTAACACTTCTCTTACTCCACGTAGTGGCATACTGTTGATCCTCCTCTGATTTTTGCCCCTTGTGTTCTCCTCGTTTTTGTATTTTGCTTTTTTTTTCTTGCTCCTCGTATTCTTCTCCCCTGTTTCTTCGCCTCGGGTTTTTCACACTTCTCTTACTCCACGTAGTGGCATACTGTTGATCCTCCTCTGATTTTCGCCCCTTGTGTTCTCCTCGTTTTTGTATTTTGCTTTTTTTTTCTTGCTCCTCGTATTCTTCTCCCCTGCTTCTTTGCCTCGGCTTTTTCACACTTCTCTTACTCCACGTAGTGGCATACTGTTGATCCTCCTCTGATTTTCGCCCCTTGTGTTCTCCTCATTTTTGTATTTTGCTTTTTTTTTCTTGCTCCTCGTATTCTTCTCCCCTGTTTCTTCGCCTCGGCTTTTTCACACTTCTCTTACTCCACGTAGTGCCACACTTTTGATCCTCCTCTGATTTTCGCCCCTTGTGTTCTCCTCGTTTTTGTATTTTGCTTTTTTTTTCTTGCTCCTCGTATTCTTCTCCCCTGTTTCTTCGCCTCGGGTTTTTCACACTTCTCTTACTCCACGTAGTGGCATACTGTTGATCCTCCTGTGATTTTCGCCCCTTGTGTTCTCCTCGTTTTTGTATTTTGCTTTTTTTTTCTTGCTCCTCGTATTCTTCTCCCCTGTTTCTTCGCCTCGGGTTTTTCACACTTCTCTTACTCCACGTAGTGGCATACTGTTGATCCTCCTCTGATTTTTGCCCCTTGTGTTCTCCTCGTTTTTGTATTTTGCTTTTTTTTTCTTGCTCCTCGTATTCTTCTCCCCTGTTTCTTCGCCTCGGCTTTTTCACACTTCTCTTACTCCACGTAGTGGCACACTGTTGATCCTCCTCTGATTTTCGCCCCTTGTGTTCTCCTCGTTTTTGTATTTTGCTTTTTTTTTCTTGCTCCTCGTATTCTTCTCCCCTGTTTCTTCGCCTCGGGTTTTTCACACTTCTCTTACTCCACGTAGTGCCACACTTTTGATCCTCCTCTGATTTTCGCCCCTTGTGTTCTCCTCGTTTTTGTATTTTGCTTTTTTTTTCTTGCTCCTCGTATTCTTCTCCCCTGTTTCTTCGCCTCGGGTTTTTCACACTTCTCTTACTCCACGTAGTGCCACACTTTTGATCCTCCTCTGATTTTCGCCCCTTGTGTTCTCCTCGTTTTTGTATTTTGCTTTTTTTTTCTTGCTCCTCGTATTCTTCTCCCCTGTTTCTTCGCCTCGGCTTTTTCACACTTCTCTTACTCCACGTAGTCCCACACTTTTGATCCTCCTCTGATTTTTGCCCCTTGTGTTCTCCTCGTTTTTGTATTTTGCTTTTTTTTTCTTGCTCCTCGTATTCTTCTCCCCTGTTTCTTCGCCTCGGGTTTTTCACACTTCTCTTACTCCACGTAGTGGCATACTGTTGATCCTCCTCTGATTTTCGCCCCTTGTGTTCTCCTCGTTTTTGTATTTTGCTTTTTTTTTCTTGCTCCTCGTATTCTTCTCCCCTGTTTCTTCGCCTCGGGTTTTTCACACTTCTCTTACTCCACGTAGTGCCACACTTTTGATCCTCCTCTGATTTTCGCCCCTTGTGTTCTCCTCGTTTTTGTATTTTGCTTTTTTTTTCTTGCTCCTCGTATTCTTCTCCCCTGTTTCTTCGCCTCGGCTTTTTCACACTTCTCTTACTCCACGTAGTCCCACACTTTTGATCCTCCTCTGATTTTTGCCCCTTGTGTTCTCCTCGTTTTTGTATTTTGCTTTTTTTTTCTTGCTCCTCGTATTCTTCTCCCCTGTTTCTTCGCCTCGGGTTTTTCACACTTCTCTTACTCCACGTAGTGGCATACTGTTGATCCTCCTCTGATTTTCGCCCCTTGTGTTCTCCTCGTTTTTGTATTTTGCTTTTTTTTTCTTGCTCCTCGTATTCTTCTCCCCTGTTTCTTCGCCTCGGGTTTTTCACACTTCTCTTACTCCACGTAGTGCCACACTTTTGATCCTCCTCTGATTTTCGCCCCTTGTGTTCTCCTCGTTTTTGTATTTTGCTTTTTTTTTCTTGCTCCTCGTATTCTTCTCCCCTGTTTCTTCGCCTCGGCTTTTTCACACTTCTCTTACTCCACGTATTCCCACACTTTTGATCCTCCTCTGATTTTTGCCCCTTGTGTTCTCCTCGTTTTTGTATTTTGCTTTTTTTTTCTTGCTCCTCGTATTCTTCTCCCCTGTTTCTTCGCCTCGGGTTTTTCACACTTCTCTTACTCCACGTAGTGGCATACTGTTGATCCTCCTCTGATTTTCGCCCCTTGTGTTCTCCTCGTTTTTGTATTTTGCTTTTTTTTTCTTGCTCCTCGTATTCTTCTCCCCTGTTTCTTCGCCTCGGGTTTTTCACACTTCTCTTACTCCACGTAGTGCCACACTTTTGATCCTCCTCTGATTTTCGCCCCTTGTGTTCTCCTCGTTTTTGTATTTTGCTTTTTTTTTCTTGCTCCTCGTATTCTTCTCCCCTGTTTCTTCGCCTCGGGTTTTTCACACTTCTCTTACTCCACGTAGTGGCATACTGTTGATCCTCCTCTGATTTTCGCCCCTTGTGTTCTCCTCGTTTTTGTATTTTGCTTTTTTTTTCTTGCTCCTCGTATTCTTCTCCCCTGTTTCAACGCCTCGGGTTTTTCACACTTCTCTTACTCCACGTAGTGCCGCACATTTGATCCTCCTCTGATTTTTGCCCCTTGTGTTCTCCTCGTTTTTGTATTTTGCTTTTTTTTTCTTGCTCCTCGTATTCTTCTCCCCTGTTTCTTCGCCTCGGCTTTTTCACACTTCTCTTATTCCACGTAGTGCCACACTTTTGATCCTCCTCTGATTTTCGCCCCTTGTGTTCTCCTCGTTTTTGTATTTTGCTTTTTTTTTCTTGCTCCTCGTATTCTTCTCCCCTGTTTCTTCGCCTCGGCTTTTTCACACTTCTCTTACTCCACGTAGTCCCACACTTTTGATCCTCCTCTGATTTTTGCCCCTTGTGTTCTCCTCGTTTTTGTATTTTGCTTTTTTTTTCTTGCTCCTCGTATTCTTCTCCCCTGTTTCTTCGCCTCGGGTTTTTCACACTTCTCTTACTCCACGTAGTGGCATACTGTTGATCCTCCTCTGATTTTCGCCCCTTGTGTTCTCCTCGTTTTTGTATTTTGCTTTTTTTTTCTTGCTCCTCGTATTCTTCTCCCCTGTTTCTTCGCCTCGGGTTTTTCACACTTCTCTTACTCCACGTAGTGGCATACTGTTGATCCTCCTCTGATTTTCGCCCCTTGTGTTCTCCTCGTTTTTGTATTTTGCTTTTTTTTTCTTGCTCCTCGTATTCTTCTCCCCTGTTTCTTCGCCTCGGGTTTTTCACACTTCTCTTACTCCACGTAGTGCCACACTTTTGATCCTCCTCTGATTTTCGCCCCTTGTGTTCTCCTCGTTTTTGTATTTTGCTTTTTTTTTCTTGCTCCTCGTATTCTTCTCCCCTGTTTCTTCGCCTCGGGTTTTTCACACTTCTCTTACTCCACGTAGTCCCACACTTTTGATCCTCCTCTGATTTTTGCCCCTTGTGTTCTCCTCGTTTTTGTATTTTGCTTTTTTTTTCTTGCTCCTCGTATTCTTCTCCCCTGTTTCTTCGCCTCGGGTTTTTCACACTTCTCTTACTCCACGTAGTGGCATACTGTTGATCCTGCTCAGATTTTCGCCCCTTGTGTTCTCCTCGTTTTTGTATTTTGCTTTTTTTTTCTTGCTCCTCGTATTCTTCTCCCCTGTTTCTTCGCCTCGGGTTTTTCACACTTCTCTTACTCCACGTAGTGCCACACTTTTGATCCTCCTCTGATTTTCGCCCCTTGTGTTCTCCTCGTTTTTGTATTTTGCTTTTTTTTTCTTGCTCCTCGTATTCTTCTCCCCTGTTTCTTCGCCTCGGGTTTTTCACACTTCTCTTACTCCACGTAGTGGCATACTGTTGATCCTCCTCTGATTTTCGCCCCTTGTGTTCTCCTCGTTTTTGTATTTTGCTTTTTTTTTCTTGCTCCTCGTATTCTTCTCCCCTGTTTCAACGCCTCGGGTTTTTCACACTTCTCTTACTCCACGTAGTGCCGCACATTTGATCCTCCTCTGATTTTTGCCCCTTGTGTTCTCCTCGTTTTTGTATTTTGCTTTTTTTTTCTTGCTCCTCGTATTCTTCTCCCCTGTTTCTTCGCCTCGGCTTTTTAACACTTCTCTTACTCCACGTAGTGGCATACTGTTGATCCTCCTCTGATTTTTGCCCCTTGTGTTCTCCTCGTTTTTGTATTTTGCTTTTTTTTTCTTGCTCCTCGTATTCTTCTCCCCTGTTTCTTCGCCTCGGGTTTTTCACACTTCTCTTACTCCACATAGTGGCATACTGTTGATCCTCCTCTGATTTTCGCCCCTTGTGTTCTCCTCGTTTTTGTATTTTGCTTTTTTTTTCTTGCTCCTCGTATTCTTCTCCCCTGTTTCTTTGCCTCGGCTTTTTCACACTTCTCTTACTCCACGTAGTGGCATACTGTTGATCCTCCTCTGATTTTCGCCCCTTGTGTTCTCCTCATTTTTGTATTTTGCTTTTTTTTTCTTGCTCCTCGTATTCTTCTCCCCTGTTTCTTCGCCTCGGCTTTTTCACACTTCTCTTACTCCACGTAGTGCCACACTTTTGATCCTCCTCTGATTTTCGCCCCTTGTGTTCTCCTCGTTTTTGTATTTTGCTTTTTTTTTCTTGCTCCTCGTATTCTTCTCCCCTGTTTCTTCGCCTCGGGTTTTTCACACTTCTCTTACTCCACGTAGTGGCATACTGTTGATCCTCCTCTGATTTTCGCCCCTTGTGTTCTCCTCGTTTTTGTATTTTGCTTTTTTTTTCTTGCTCCTCGTATTCTTCTCCCCTGTTTCTTCGCCTCGGGTTTTTCACACTTCTCTTACTCCACGTAGTGGCATACTGTTGATCCTCCTCTGATTTTTGCCCCTTGTGTTCTCCTCGTTTTTGTATTTTGCTTTTTTTTTCTTGCTCCTCGTATTCTTCTCCCCTGTTTCTTCGCCTCGGCTTTTTCACCCTTCTCTTACTCCACGTAGTGGCATACTGTTGATCCTCCTCTGATTTTCGCCCCTTGTGTTCTCCTCGTTTTTGTATTTTGCTTTTTTTTTCTTGCTCCTCGTATTCTTCTCCCCTGTTTCTTCGCCTCGGGTTTTTCACACTTCTCTTACTCCACGTAGTGCCACACTTTTGATCCTCCTCTGATTTTCGCCCCTTGTGTTCTCCTCGTTTTTGTATTTTGCTTTTTTTTTCTTGCTCCTCGTATTCTTCTCCCCTGTTTCTTCGCCTCGGGTTTTTCACACTTCTCTTACTCCACGTAGTGCCACACTTTTGATCCTCCTCTGATTTTCGCCCCTTGTGTTCTCCTCGTTTTTGTATTTTGCTTTTTTTTTCTTGCTCCTCGTATTCTTCTCCCCTGTTTCTTCGCCTCGGCTTTTTCACACTTCTCTTACTCCACGTAGTCCCACACTTTTGATCCTCCTCTGATTTTTGCCCCTTGTGTTCTCCTCGTTTTTGTATTTTGCTTTTTTTTTCTTGCTCCTCGTATTCTTCTCCCCTGTTTCTTCGCCTCGGGTTTTTCACACTTCTCTTACTCCACGTAGTGGCATACTGTTGATCCTCCTCTGATTTTCGCCCCTTGTGTTCTCCTCGTTTTTGTATTTTGCTTTTTTTTTCTTGCTCCTCGTATTCTTCTCCCCTGTTTCTTCGCCTCGGGTTTTTCACACTTCTCTTACTCCACGTAGTCCCACACTTTTGATCCTCCTCTGATTTTCGCCCCTTGTGTTCTCCTCGTTTTTGTATTTTGCTTTTTTTTTCTTGCTCCTCGTATTCTTCTCCCCTGTTTCTTCGCCTCGGGTTTTTCACACTTCTCTTACTCCACGTAGTGGCATACTGTTGATCCTCCTCTGATTTTCGCCCCTTGTGTTCTCCTCGTTTTTGTATTTTGCTTTTTTTTTCTTGCTCCTCGTATTCTTCTCCCCTGTTTCTTCGCCTCGGGTTTTTCACACTTCTCTTACTCCACGTAGTGCCACACTTTTGATCCTCCTCTGATTTTCGCCCCTTGTGTTCTCCTCGTTTTTGTATTTTGCTTTTTTTTTCTTGCTCCTCGTATTCTTCTCCCCTGTTTCTTCGCCTCGGCTTTTTCACACTTCTCTTACTCCACGTATTCCCACACTTTTGATCCTCCTCTGATTTTTGCCCCTTGTGTTCTCCTCGTTTTTGTATTTTGCTTTTTTTTTCTTGCTCCTCGTATTCTTCTCCCCTGTTTCTTCGCCTCGGGTTTTTCACACTTCTCTTACTCCACGTAGTGGCATACTGTTGATCCTCCTCTGATTTTCGCCCCTTGTGTTCTCCTCGTTTTTGTATTTTGCTTTTTTTTTCTTGCTCCTCGTATTCTTCTCCCCTGTTTCTTCGCCTCGGGTTTTTCACACTTCTCTTACTCCACGTAGTGCCACACTTTTGATCCTCCTCTGATTTTCGCCCCTTGTGTTCTCCTCGTTTTTGTATTTTGCTTTTTTTTTCTTGCTCCTCGTATTCTTCTCCCCTGTTTCTTCGCCTCGGGTTTTTCACACTTCTCTTACTCCACGTAGTGGCATACTGTTGATCCTCCTCTGATTTTCGCCCCTTGTGTTCTCCTCGTTTTTGTATTTTGCTTTTTTTTTCTTGCTCCTCGTATTCTTCTCCCCTGTTTCAACGCCTCGGGTTTTTCACACTTCTCTTACTCCACGTAGTGCCGCACATTTGATCCTCCTCTGATTTTTGCCCCTTGTGTTCTCCTCGTTTTTGTATTTTGCTTTTTTTTTCTTGCTCCTCGTATTCTTCTCCCCTGTTTCTTCGCCTCGGCTTTTTCACACTTCTCTTACTCCACGTAGTGGCATACTGTTGATCCTCCTCTGATTTTTGCCCCTTGTGTTCTCCTCGTTTTTGTATTTTGCTTTTTTTTTCTTGCTCCTCGTATTCTTCTCCCCTGTTTCTTCGCCTCGGGTTTTTCACACTTCTCTTACTCCACGTAGTGGCATACTGTTGATCCTCCTCTGATTTTCGCCCCTTGTGTTCTCCTCGTTTTTGTATTTTGCTTTTTTTTTCTTGCTCCTCGTATTCTTCTCCCCTGTTTCTTTGCCTCGGCTTTTTCACACTTCTCTTACTCCACGTAGTGGCATACTGTTGATCCTCCTCTGATTTTCGCCCCTTGTGTTCTCCTCGTTTTTGTATTTTGCTTTTTTTTTCTTGCTCCTCGTATTCTTCTCCCCTGTTTCTTCGCCTCGGCTTTTTCACACTTCTCTTACTCCACGTAGTGCCACACTTTTGATCCTCCTCTGATTTTCGCCCCTTGTGTTCTCCTCGTTTTTGTATTTTGCTTTTTTTTTCTTGCTCCTCGTATTCTTCTCCCCTGTTTCAACGCCTCGGGTTTTTCACACTTCTCTTACTCCACGTAGTGCCGCACATTTGATCCTCCTCTGATTTTTGCCCCTTGTGTTCTCCTCGTTTTTGTATTTTGCTTTTTTTTTCTTGCTCCTCGTATTCTTCTCCCCTGTTTCTTCACCTCGGCTTTTTAACACTTCTCTTACTCCACGTAGTGGCATACTGTTGATCCTCCTCTGATTTTTGCCCCTTGTGTTCTCCTCGTTTTTGTATTTTGCTTTTTTTTTCTTGCTCCTCGTATTCTTCTCCCCTGTTTCTTCGCCTCGGGTTTTTCACACTTCTCTTACTCCACGTAGTGGCATACTGTTGATCCTCCTCTGATTTTCGCCCCTTGTGTTCTCCTCGTTTTTGTATTTTGCTTTTTTTTTCTTGCTCCTCGTATTCTTCTCCCCTGTTTCTTTGCCTCGGCTTTTTCACACTTCTCTTACTCCACGTAGTGGCATACTGTTGATCCTCCTCTGATTTTCGCCCCTTGTGTTCTCCTCATTTTTGTATTTTGCTTTTTTTTTCTTGCTCCTCGTATTCTTCTCCCCTGTTTCTTCGCCTCGGCTTTTTCACACTTCTCTTACTCCACGTAGTGCCACACTTTTGATCCTCCTCTGATTTTCGCCCCTTGTGTTCTCCTCGTTTTTGTATTTTGCTTTTTTTTTCTTGCTCCTCGTATTCTTCTCCCCTGTTTCTTCGCCTCGGGTTTTTCACACTTCTCTTACTCCACGTAGTGGCATACTGTTGATCCTCCTCTGATTTTCGCCCCTTGTGTTCTCCTCGTTTTTGTATTTTGCTTTTTTTTTCTTGCTCCTCGTATTCTTCTCCCCTGTTTCTTCGCCTCGGGTTTTTCACACTTCTCTTACTCCACGTAGTGGCATACTGTTGATCCTCCTCTGGTTTTTGCCCCTTGTGTTCTCCTCGTTTTTGTATTTTGCTTTTTTTTTCTTGCTCCTCGTATTCTTCTCCCCTGTTTCTTCGCCTCGGCTTTTTCACACTTCTCTTACTCCACGTAGTGGCATACTGTTGATCCTCCTCTGATTTTCGCCCCTTGTGTTCTCCTCGTTTTTGTATTTTGCTTTTTTTTTCTTGCTCCTCGTATTCTTCTCCCCTGTTTCTTCGCCTCGGGTTTTTCACACTTCTCTTACTCCACGTAGTGCCACACTTTTGATCCTCCTCTGATTTTCGCCCCTTGTGTTCTCCTCGTTTTTGTATTTTGCTTTTTTTTTCTTGCTCCTCGTATTCTTCTCCCCTGTTTCTTCGCCTCGGGTTTTTCACACTTCTCTTACTCCACGTAGTGCCACACTTTTGATCCTCCTCTGATTTTCGCCCCCTGTGTTCTCCTCGTTTTTGTATTTTGCTTTTTTTTTCTTGCTCCTCGTATTCTTCTCCCCTGTTTCTTCGCCTCGGCTTTTTCACACTTCTCTTACTCCACGTAGTCCCACACTTTTGATCCTCCTCTGATTTTTGCCCCTTGTGTTCTCCTCGTTTTTGTATTTTGCTTTTTTTTTCTTGCTCCTCGTATTCTTCTCCCCTGTTTCTTCGCCTCGGGTTTTTCACACTTCTCTTACTCCACGTAGTGGCATACTGTTGATCCTCCTCTGATTTTCGCCCCTTGTGTTCTCCTCGTTTTTGTATTTTGCTTTTTTTTTCTTGCTCCTCGTATTCTTCTCCCCTGTTTCTTCGCCTCGGGTTTTTCACACTTCTCTTACTCCACGTAGTCCCACACTTTTGATCCTCCTCTGATTTTCGCCCCTTGTGTTCTCCTCGTTTTTGTATTTTGCTTTTTTTTTCTTGCTCCTCGTATTCTTCTCCCCTGTTTCTTCGCCTCGGCTTTTTCACACTTCTCTTACTCCACGTAGTCCCACAGTTTTGATCCTCCTCTGATTTTTGCCCCTTGTGTTCTCCTCGTTTTTGTATTTTGCTTTTTTTTTCTTGCTCCTCGTATTCTTCTCCCCTGTTTCTTCGCCTCGGGTTTTTCACACTTCTCTTACTCCACGTAGTGGCATACTGTTGATCCTCCTCTGATTTTCGCCCCTTGTGTTCTCCTCGTTTTTGTATTTTGCTTTTTTTTTCTTGCTCCTCGTATTCTTCTCCCCTGTTTCTTCGCCTCGGGTTTTTCACACTTCTCTTACTCCACGTAGTGCCACACTTTTGATCCTCCTCTGATTTTCGCCCCTTGTGTTCTCCTCGTTTTTGTATTTTGCTTTTTTTTTCTTGCTCCTCGTATTCTTCTCCCCTGTTTCTTCGCCTCGGCTTTTTCACACTTCTCTTACTCCACGTATTCCCACACTTTTGATCCTCCTCTGATTTTTGCCCCTTGTGTTCTCCTCGTTTTTGTATTTTGCTTTTTTTTTCTTGCTCCTCGTATTCTTCTCCCCTGTTTCTTCGCCTCGGGTTTTTCACACTTCTCTTACTCCACGTAGTGGCATACTGTTGATCCTCCTCTGATTTTCGCCCCTTGTGTTCTCCTCGTTTTTGTATTTTGCTTTTTTTTTCTTGCTCCTCGTATTCTTCTCCCCTGTTTCTTCGCCTCGGGTTTTTCACACTTCTCTTACTCCACGTAGTGCCACACTTTTGATCCTCCTCTGATTTTCGCCCCTTGTGTTCTCCTCGTTTTTGTATTTTGCTTTTTTTTTCTTGCTCCTCGTATTCTTCTCCCCTGTTTCTTCGCCTCGGGTTTTTCACACTTCTCTTACTCCACGTAGTGGCATACTGTTGATCCTCCTCTGATTTTCGCCCCTTGTGTTCTCCTCGTTTTTGTATTTTGCTTTTTTTTTCTTGCTCCTCGTATTCTTCTCCCCTGTTTCAACGCCTCGGGTTTTTCACACTTCTCTTACTCCACGTAGTGCCGCACATTTGATCCTCCTCTGATTTTTGCCCCTTGTGTTCTCCTCGTTTTTGTATTTTGCTTTTTTTTTCTTGCTCCTCGTATTCTTCTCCCCTGTTTCTTCGCCTCGGCTTTTTAACACTTCTCTTACTCCACGTAGTGGCATACTGTTGATCCTCCTCTGATTTTTGCCCCTTGTGTTCTCCTCGTTTTTGTATTTTGCTTTTTTTTTCTTGCTCCTCGTATTCTTCTCCCCTGTTTCTTCGCCTCGGGTTTTTCACACTTCTCTTACTCCACGTAGTGGCATACTGTTGATCCTCCTCTGATTTTCGCCCCTTGTGTTCTCCTCGTTTTTGTATTTTGCTTTTTTTTTCTTGCTCCTCGTATTCTTCTCCCCTGTTTCTTTGCCTCGGCTTTTTCACACTTCTCTTACTCCACGTAGTGGCATACTTTTGATCCTCCTCTGATTTTCGCCCCTTGTGTTCTCCTCGTTTTTGTATTTTGCTTTTTTTTTCTTGCTCCTCGTATTCTTCTCCCCTGTTTCTTCGCCTCGGCTTTTTCACAATTCTCTTACTCCACGTAGTGCCACACTTTTGATCCTCCTCTGATTTTCGCCCCTTGTGTTCTCCTCGTTTTTGTATTTTGCTTTTTTTTTCTTGCTCCTCGTATTCTTCTCCCCTGTTTCAACGCCTCGGGTTTTTCACACTTCTCTTACTCCACGTAGTGCCGCACATTTGATCCTCCTCTGATTTTTGCCCCTTGTGTTCTCCTCGTTTTTGTATTTTGCTTTTTTTTTCTTGCTCCTCGTATTCTTCTCCCCTGTTTCTTCACCTCGGCTTTTTAACACTTCTCTTACTCCACGTAGTGGCATACTGTTGATCCTCCTCTGATTTTTGCCCCTTGTGTTCTCCTCGTTTTTGTATTTTGCTTTTTTTTTCTTGCTCCTCGTATTCTTCTCCCCTGTTTCTTCGCCTCGGGTTTTTCACACTTCTCTTACTCCACGTAGTGGCATACTGTTGATCCTCCTCTGATTTTCGCCCCTTGTGTTCTCCTCGTTTTTGTATTTTGCTTTTTTTTTCTTGCTCCTCGTATTCTTCTCCCCTGTTTCTTTGCCTCGGTTTTTTCACACTTCTCTTACTCCACGTAGTGGCATACTGTTGATCCTCCTCTGATTTTCGCCCCTTGTGTTCTCCTCATTTTTGTATTTTGCTTTTTTTTTCTTGCTCCTCGTATTCTTCTCCCCTGTTTCTTCGCCTCGGCTTTTTCACACTTCTCTTACTCCACGTAGTGCCACACTTTTGATCCTCCTCTGATTTTCGCCCCTTGTGTTCTCCTCGTTTTTGTATTTTGCTTTTTTTTTCTTGCTCCTCGTATTCTTCTCCCCTGTTTCTTCGCCTCGGGTTTTTCACACTTCTCTTACTCCACGTAGTGGCATACTGTTGATCCTCCTCTGATTTTCGCCCCTTGTGTTCTCCTCGTTTTTGTATTTTGCTTTTTTTTTCTTGCTCCTCGTATTCTTCTCCCCTGTTTCTTCGCCTCGGGTTTTTCACACTTCTCTTACTCCACGTAGTGGCATACTGTTGATCCTCCTCTGATTTTTGCCCCTTGTGTTCTCCTCGTTTTTGTATTTTGCTTTTTTTTTCTTGCTCCTCGTATTCTTCTCCCCTGTTTCTTCGCCTCGGCTTTTTCACACTTCTCTTACTGCACGTAGTGGCATACTGTTGATCCTCCTCTGATTTTCGCCCCTTGTGTTCTCCTCGTTTTTGTATTTTGCTTTTTTTTTCTTGCTCCTCGTATTCTTCTCCCCTGTTTCTTCGCCTCGGGTTTTTCACACTTCTCTTACTCCACGTAGTGCCACACTTTTGATCCTCCTCTGATTTTCGCCCCTTGTGTTCTCCTCGTTTTTGTATTTTGCTTTTTTTTTCTTGCTCCTCGTATTCTTCTCCCCTGTTTCTTCGCCTCGGGTTTTTCACACTTCTCTTACTCCACGTAGTGCCACACTTTTGATCCTCCTCTGATTTTCGCCCCTTGTGTTCTCCTCGTTTTTGTATTTTGCTTTTTTTTTCTTGCTCCTCGTATTCTTCTCCCCTGTTTCTTCGCCTCGGCTTTTTCACACTTCTCTTACTCCACGTAGTCCCACACTTTTGATCCTCCTCTGATTTTTGCCCCTTGTGTTCTCCTCGTTTTTGTATTTTGCTTTTTTTTTCTTGCTCCTCGTATTCTTCTCCCCTGTTTCTTCGCCTCGGGTTTTTCACACTTCTCTTACTCCACGTAGTGGCATACTGTTGATCCTCCTCTGATTTTCGCCCCTTGTGTTCTCCTCGTTTTTGTATTTTGCTTTTTTTTTCTTGCTCCTCGTATTCTTCTCCCCTGTTTCTTCGCCTCGGGTTTTTCACACTTCTCTTACTCCACGTAGTGCCACACTTTTGATCCTCCTCTGATTTTCGCCCCTTGTGTTCTCCTCGTTTTTGTATTTTGCTTTTTTTTTCTTGCTCCTCGTATTCTTCTCCCCTGTTTCTTCGCCTCGGCTTTTTCACACTTCTCTTACTCCACGTAGTCCCACACTTTTGATCCTCCTCTGATTTTTGCCCCTTGTGTTCTCCTCGTTTTTGTATTTTGCTTTTTTTTTCTTGCTCCTCGTATTCTTCTCCCCTGTTTCTTCGCCTCGGGTTTTTCACACTTCTCTTACTCCACGTAGTGGCATACTGTTGATCCTCCTCTGATTTTCGCCCCTTGTGTTCTCCTCGTTTTTGTATTTTGCTTTTTTTTTCTTGCTCCTCGTATTCTTCTCCCCTGTTTCTTCGCCTCGGGTTTTTCACACTTCTCTTACTCCACGTAGTGCCACACTTTTGATCCTCCTCTGATTTTCGCCCCTTGTGTTCTCCTCGTTTTTGTATTTTGCTTTTTTTTTCTTGCTCCTCGTATTCTTCTCCCCTGTTTCTTCGCCTCGGCTTTTTCACACTTCTCTTACTCCACGTATTCCCACACTTTTGATCCTCCTCTGATTTTTGCCCCTTGTGTTCTCCTCGTTTTTGTATTTTGCTTTTTTTTTCTTGCTCCTCGTATTCTTCTCCCCTGTTTCTTCGCCTCGGGTTTTTCACACTTCTCTTACTCCACGTAGTGGCATACTGTTGATCCTCCTCTGCTTTTCGCCCCTTGTGTTCTCCTCGTTTTTGTATTTTGCTTTTTTTTTCTTGCTCCTCGTATTCTTCTCCCCTGTTTCTTCGCCTCGGGTTTTTCACACTTCTCTTACTCCACGTAGTGCCACACTTTTGATCCTCCTCTGATTTTCGCCCCTTGTGTTCTCCTCGTTTTTGTATTTTGCTTTTTTTTTCTTGCTCCTCGTATTCTTCTCCCCTGTTTCTTCGCCTCGGGTTTTTCACACTTCTCTTACTCCACGTAGTGGCATACTGTTGATCCTCCTCTGATTTTCGCCCCTTGTGTTCTCCTCGTTTTTGTATTTTGCTTTTTTTTTCTTGCTCCTCGTATTCTTCTCCCCTGTTTCAACGCCTCGGGTTTTTCACACTTCTCTTACTCCACGTAGTGCCGCACATTTGATCCTCCTCTGATTTTTGCCCCTTGTGTTCTCCTCGTTTTTGTATTTTGCTTTTTTTTTCTTGCTCCTCGTATTCTTCTCCCCTGTTTCTTCGCCTCGGCTTTTTAACACTTCTCTTACTCCACGTAGTGGCATACTGTTGATCCTCCTCTGATTTTTGCCCCTTGTGTTCTCCTCGTTTTTGTATTTTGCTTTTTTTTTCTTGCTCCTCGTATTCTTCTCCCCTGTTTCTTCGCCTCGGGTTTTTCACACTTCTCTTACTCCACGTAGTGGCATACTGTTGATCCTCCTCTGATTTTCGCCCCTTGTGTTCTCCTCGTTTTTGTATTTTGCTTTTTTTTTCTTGCTCCTCGTATTCTTCTCCCCTGTTTCTTTGCCTCGGCTTTTTCACACTTCTCTTACTCCACGTAGTGGCATACTGTTGATCCTCCTCTGATTTTCGCCCCTTGTGTTCTCCTCATTTTTGTATTTTGCTTTTTTTTTCTTGCTCCTCGTATTCTTCTCCCCTGTTTCTTCGCCTCGGCTTTTTCACAATTCTCTTACTCCACGTAGTGCCACACTTTTGATCCTCCTCTGATTTTCGCCCCTTGTGTTCTCCTCGTTTTTGTATTTTGCTTTTTTTTTCTTGCTCCTCGTATTCTTCTCCCCTGTTTCTTCGCCTCGGGTTTTTCACACTTCTCTTACTCCACGTAGTGGCATACTGTTGATCCTCCTCTGATTTTCGCCCCTTGTGTTCTCCTCGTTTTTGTATTTTGCTTTTTTTTTCTTGCTCCTCGTATTCTTCTCCCCTGTTTCTTCGCCTCGGGTTTTTCACACTTCTCTTACTCCACGTAGTGGCATACTGTTGATCCTCCTCTGATTTTTGCCCCTTGTGTTCTCCTCGTTTTTGTATTTTGCTTTTTTTTTCTTGCTCCTCGTATTCTTCTCCCCTGTTTCTTCGCCTCGGCTTTTTCACACTTCTCTTACTCCACGTAGTGGCATACTGTTGATCCTCCTCTGATTTTCGCCCCTTGTGTTCTCCTCGTTTTTGTATTTTGCTTTTTTTTTCTTGCTCCTCGTATTCTTCTCCCCTGTTTCTTCGCCTCGGGTTTTTCACACTTCTCTTACTCCACGTAGTGCCACACTTTTGATCCTCCTCTGATTTTCGCCCCTTGTGTTCTCCTCGTTTTTGTATTTTGCTTTTTTTTTCTTGCTCCTCGTATTCTTCTCCCCTGTTTCTTCGCCTCGGGTTTTTCACACTTCTCTTACTCCACGTAGTGCCACACTTTTGATCCTCCTCTGATTTTTGCCCCTTGTGTTCTCCTCGTTTTTGTATTTTGCTTTTTTTTTCTTGCTCCTCGTATTCTTCTCCCCTGTTTCTTCGCCTCGGCTTTTTCACACTTCTCTTACTCCACGTAGTCCCACACTTTTGATCCTCCTCTGATTTTTGCCCCTTGTGTTCTCCTCGTTTTTGTATTTTGCTTTTTTTTTCTTGCTCCTCGTATTCTTCTCCCCTGTTTCTTCGCCTCGGGTTTTTCACACTTCTCTTACTCCACGTAGTGGCATACTGTTGATCCTCCTCTGATTTTCGCCCCTTGTGTTCTCCTCGTTTTTGTATTTTGCTTTTTTTTTCTTGCTCCTCGTATTCTTCTCCCCTGTTTCTTCGCCTCGGGTTTTTCACACTTCTCTTACTCCACGTAGTGGCATACTGTTGATCCTCCTCTGATTTTCGCCCCTTGTGTTCTCCTCGTTTTTGTATTTTGCTTTTTTTTTCTTGCTCCTCGTATTCTTCTCCCCTGTTTCTTCGCCTCGGGTTTTTCACACTTCTCTTACTCCACGTAGTGCCACACTTTTGATCCTCCTCTGATTTTCGCCCCTTGTGTTCTCCTCGTTTTTGTATTTTGCTTTTTTTTTCTTGCTCCTCGTATTCTTCTCCCCTGTTTCTTCGCCTCGGCTTTTTCACACTTCTCTTACTCCACGTAGTCCCACACTTTTGATCCTCCTCTGATTTTTGCCCCTTGTGTTCTCCTCGTTTTTGTATTTTGCTTTTTTTTTCTTGCTCCTCGTATTCTTCTCCCCTGTTTCTTCGCCTCGGGTTTTTCACACTTCTCTTACTCCACGTAGTGCCACACTTTTGATCCTCCTCTGATTTTTGCCCCTTGTGTTCTCCTCGTTTTTGTATTTTGCTTTTTTTTTCTTGCTCCTCGTATTCTTCTCCCCTGTTTCTTCGCCTCGGCTTTTTCACACTTCTCTTACTCCACGTAGTGGCATACTGTTGATCCTCCTCTGATTTTTGCCCCTTGTGTTCTCCTCGTTTTTGTATTTTGCTTTTTTTTTCTTGCTCCTCGTATTCTTCTCCCCTGTTTCTTCGCCGCGGCTTTTTCACACTTGTCTTACTCCACGTAGTGGCATACTGTTGATCCTCCTCTGATTTTTGCCCCTTGTGTTCTCCTCGTTTTTGTATTTTGCTTTTTTTTTCTTGCTCCTCGTGTTCTTCTCCCCTGTTTCTTCGCCTCGGCTTTTTCACACTTCTCTTACTCCACGTAGTGGCATACTGTTGATCCTCCTCTGATTTTCGCCCCTTGTGTTCTCCTCGTTTTTGTATTTTGCTTTTTTTTTCTTGCTCCTCGTATTCTTCTCCCCTGTTTCTTCGCCTCGGCTTTTTCACACTTCTCTTACTCCACGTAGTGCCACACTTTTGATCCTCCTCTGATTTTCGCCCCTTGTGTTCTCCTCGTTTTTGTATTTTGCTTTTTTTTTCTTGCTCCTCGTATTCTTCTCCCCTGTTTCTTCGCCTCGGCTTTTTCACACTTCTCTTACTCCACGTAGTGCCACACTTTTGATCCTCCTCTGATTTTTGACCCTTGTGTTCTCCTCGTTTTTGTATTTTGCTTTTTTTTTCTTGCTCCTCGTATTCTTCTCCCCTGTTTCTTCGCCTCGGGTTTTTCACACTTCTCTTACTCCACGTAGTGGCATACTGTTGATCCTCCTCTGCTTTTCCCCCCTTGTGTTCTCCTCGTTTTTGTATTTTGCTTTTTTTTTCTTGCTCCTCGTATTCTTCTCCCCTGTTTCTTCGCCTCGGGTTTTTCACACTTCTCTTACTCCACGTAGTGCCACACTTTTGATGCTCCTCTGATTTTCGCCCCTTGTGTTCTCCTCGTTTTTGTATTTTGCTTTTTTTTTCTTGCTCCTCGTATTCTTCTCCCCTGTTTCTTCGCCTCGGCTTTTTCACACTTCTCTTACTCCACGTAGTGCCACACTTTTGATCCTCCTCTGATTTTCGCCCCTTGTGTTCTCCTCGTTTTTGTATTTTGCTTTTTTTTTCTTGCTCCTCGTATTCTTCTCCCCTGTTTCTTCGCCTCGGCTTTTTCACACTTCTCTTACTCCACGTAGTCCCACACTTTTGATCCTCCTCTGATTTTTGCCCCTTGTGTTCTCCTCGTTTTTGTATTTTGCTTTTTTTTTCTTGCTCCTCGTATTCTTCTCCCCTGTTTCTTCGCCTTGGGTTTTTCACACTTCTCTTACTCCACGTAGTGGCATACTGTTGATCCTCCTCTGATTTTCGCCCCTTGTGTTCTCCTCGTTTTTGTATTTTGCTTTTTTTTTCTTGCTCCTCGTATTCTTCTCCCCTGTTTCTTCGCCTCGGGTTTTTCACACTTCTCTTACTCCACGTAGTGGCATACTGTTGATCCTCCTCTGATTTTCGCCCCTTGTGTTCTCCTCGTTTTTGTATTTTGCTTTTTTTTTCTTGCTCCTCGTATTCTTCTCCCCTGTTTCTTCGCCTCGGGTTTTTCACACTTCTCTTACTCCACGTAGTGCCACACTTTTGATCCTCCTCTGATTTTCGCCCCTTGTGTTCTCCTCGTTTTTGTATTTTGCTTTTTTTTTCTTGCTCCTCGTATTCTTCTCCCCTGTTTCTTCGCCTCGGCTTTTTCACACTTCTCTTACTCCACGTAGTCCCACACTTTTGATCCTCCTCTGATTTTTGCCCCTTGTGTTCTCCTCGTTTTTGTATTTTGCTTTTTTTTTCTTGCTCCTCGTATTCTTCTCCCCTGTTTCTTCGCCTCGGGTTTTTCACACTTCTCTTACTCCACGTAGTGGCATACTGTTGATCCTCCTCTGATTTTCGCCCCTTGTGTTCTCCTCGTTTTTGTATTTTGCTTTTTTTTTCTTGCTCCTCGTATTCTTCTCCCCTGTTTCTTCGCCTCGGGTTTTTCACACTTCTCTTACTCCACGTAGTGCCACACTTTTGATCCTCCTCTGATTTTCGCCCCTTGTGTTCTCCTCGTTTTTGTATTTTGCTTTTTTTTTCTTGCTCCTCGTATTCTTCTCCCCTGTTTCTTCGCCTCGGGTTTTTCACACTTCTCTTACTCCACGTAGTGGCATACTGTTGATCCTCCTCTGATTTTCGCCCCTTGTGTTCTCCTCGTTTTTGTATTTTGCTTTTTTTTTCTTGCTCCTCGTATTCTTCTCCCCTGTTTCTTCGCCTCGGCTTTTTCACACTTCTCTTACTCCACGTAGTGCCGCACATTTGATCCTCCTCTGATTTTTGCCCCTTGTGTTCTCCTCGTTTTTGTATTTTGCTTTTTTTTTCTTGCTCCTCGTATTCTTCTCCCCTGTTTCTTCGCCTCGGCTTTTTAACACTTCTCTTACTCCACGTAGTGGCATACTGTTGATCCTCCTCTGATTTTTGCCCCTTGTGTTCTCCTCGTTTTTGTATTTTGCTTTTTTTTTCTTGCTCCTCGTATTCTTCTCCCCTGTTTCTTCGCCTCGGGTTTTTCACACTTCTCTTACTCCACGTAGTGGCATACTGTTGATCCTCCTCTGATTTTCGCCCCTTGTGTTCTCCTCGTTTTTGTATTTTGCTTTTTTTTTCTTGCTCCTCGTATTCTTCTCCCCTGCTTCTTTGCCTCGGCTTTTTCACACTTCTCTTACTCCACGTAGTGGCATACTGTTGATCCTCCTCTGATTTTCGCCCCTTGTGTTCTCCTCATTTTTGTATTTTGCTTTTTTTTTCTTGCTCCTCGTATTCTTCTCCCCTGTTTCTTCGCCTCGGCTTTTTCACACTTCTCTTACTCCACGTAGTGCCACACTTTTGATCCTCCTCTGATTTTCGCCCCTTGTGTTCTCCTCGTTTTTGTATTTTGCTTTTTTTTTCTTGCTCCTCGTATTCTTCTCCCCTGTTTCTTCGCCTCGGGTTTTTCACACTTCTCTTACTCCACGTAGTGGCATACTGTTGATCCTCCTGTGATTTTCGCCCCTTGTGTTCTCCTCGTTTTTGTATTTTGCTTTTTTTTTCTTGCTCCTCGTATTCTTCTCCCCTGTTTCTTCGCCTCGGGTTTTTCACACTTCTCTTACTCCACGTAGTGGCATACTGTTGATCCTCCTCTGATTTTTGCCCCTTGTGTTCTCCTCGTTTTTGTATTTTGCTTTTTTTTTCTTGCTCCTCGTATTCTTCTCCCCTGTTTCTTCGCCTCGGCTTTTTCACACTTCTCTTACTCCACGTAGTGGCACACTGTTGATCCTCCTCTGATTTTCGCCCCTTGTGTTCTCCTCGTTTTTGTATTTTGCTTTTTTTTTCTTGCTCCTCGTATTCTTCTCCCCTGTTTCTTCGCCTCGGGTTTTTCACACTTCTCTTACTCCACGTAGTGCCACACTTTTGATCCTCCTCTGATTTTCGCCCCTTGTGTTCTCCTCGTTTTTGTATTTTGCTTTTTTTTTCTTGCTCCTCGTATTCTTCTCCCCTGTTTCTTCGCCTCGGGTTTTTCACACTTCTCTTACTCCACGTAGTGCCACACTTTTGATCCTCCTCTGATTTTCGCCCCTTGTGTTCTCCTCGTTTTTGTATTTTGCTTTTTTTTTCTTGCTCCTCGTATTCTTCTCCCCTGTTTCTTCGCCTCGGCTTTTTCACACTTCTCTTACTCCACGTAGTCCCACACTTTTGATCCTCCTCTGATTTTTGCCCCTTGTGTTCTCCTCGTTTTTGTATTTTGCTTTTTTTTTCTTGCTCCTCGTATTCTTCTCCCCTGTTTCTTCGCCTCGGGTTTTTCACACTTCTCTTACTCCACGTAGTGGCATACTGTTGATCCTCCTCTGATTTTCGCCCCTTGTGTTCTCCTCGTTTTTGTATTTTGCTTTTTTTTTCTTGCTCCTCGTATTCTTCTCCCCTGTTTCTTCGCCTCGGGTTTTTCACACTTCTCTTACTCCACGTAGTGCCACACTTTTGATCCTCCTCTGATTTTCGCCCCTTGTGTTCTCCTCGTTTTTGTATTTTGCTTTTTTTTTCTTGCTCCTCGTATTCTTCTCCCCTGTTTCTTCGCCTCGGCTTTTTCACACTTCTCTTACTCCACGTAGTCCCACACTTTTGATCCTCCTCTGATTTTTGCCCCTTGTGTTCTCCTCGTTTTTGTATTTTGCTTTTTTTTTCTTGCTCCTCGTATTCTTCTCCCCTGTTTCTTCGCCTCGGGTTTTTCACACTTCTCTTACTCCACGTAGTGGCATACTGTTGATCCTCCTCTGATTTTCGCCCCTTGTGTTCTCCTCGTTTTTGTATTTTGCTTTTTTTTTCTTGCTCCTCGTATTCTTCTCCCCTGTTTCTTCGCCTCGGGTTTTTCACACTTCTCTTACTCCACGTAGTGCCACACTTTTGATCCTCCTCTGATTTTCGCCCCTTGTGTTCTCCTCGTTTTTGTATTTTGCTTTTTTTTTCTTGCTCCTCGTATTCTTCTCCCCTGTTTCTTCGCCTCGGCTTTTTCACACTTCTCTTACTCCACGTATTCCCACACTTTTGATCCTCCTCTGATTTTTGCCCCTTGTGTTCTCCTCGTTTTTGTATTTTGCTTTTTTTTTCTTGCTCCTCGTATTCTTCTCCCCTGTTTCTTCGCCTCGGGTTTTTCACACTTCTCTTACTCCACGTAGTGGCATACTGTTGATCCTCCTCTGATTTTCGCCCCTTGTGTTCTCCTCGTTTTTGTATTTTGCTTTTTTTTTCTTGCTCCTCGTATTCTTCTCCCCTGTTTCTTCGCCTCGGGTTTTTCACACTTCTCTTACTCCACGTAGTGCCACACTTTTGATCCTCCTCTGATTTTCGCCCCTTGTGTTCTCCTCGTTTTTGTATTTTGCTTTTTTTTTCTTGCTCCTCGTATTCTTCTCCCCTGTTTCTTCGCCTCGGGTTTTTCACACTTCTCTTACTCCACGTAGTGGCATACTGTTGATCCTCCTCTGATTTTCGCCCCTTGTGTTCTCCTCGTTTTTGTATTTTGCTTTTTTTTTCTTGCTCCTCGTATTCTTCTCCCCTGTTTCAACGCCTCGGGTTTTTCACACTTCTCTTACTCCACGTAGTGCCGCACATTTGATCCTCCTCTGATTTTTGCCCCTTGTGTTCTCCTCGTTTTTGTATTTTGCTTTTTTTTTCTTGCTCCTCGTATTCTTCTCCCCTGTTTCTTCGCCTCGGCTTTTTCACACTTCTCTTACTCCACGTAGTGCCACACTTTTGATCCTCCTCTGATTTTCGCCCCTTGTGTTCTCCTCGTTTTTGTATTTTGCTTTTTTTTTCTTGCTCCTCGTATTCTTCTCCCCTGTTTCTTCGCCTCGGCTTTTTCACACTTCTCTTACTCCACGTAGTCCCACACTTTTGATCCTCCTCTGATTTTTGCCCCTTGTGTTCTCCTCGTTTTTGTATTTTGCTTTTTTTTTCTTGCTCCTCGTATTCTTCTCCCCTGTTTCTTCGCCTCGGGTTTTTCACACTTCTCTTACTCCACGTAGTGGCATACTGTTGATCCTCCTCTGATTTTCGCCCCTTGTGTTCTCCTCGTTTTTGTATTTTGCTTTTTTTTTCTTGCTCCTCGTATTCTTCTCCCCTGTTTCTTCGCCTCGGGTTTTTCACACTTCTCTTACTCCACGTAGTGGCATACTGTTGATCCTCCTCTGATTTTCGCCCCTTGTGTTCTCCTCGTTTTTGTATTTTGCTTTTTTTTTCTTGCTCCTCGTATTCTTCTCCCCTGTTTCTTCGCCTCGGGTTTTTCACACTTCTCTTACTCCACGTAGTGCCACACTTTTGATCCTCCTCTGATTTTCGCCCCTTGTGTTCTCCTCGTTTTTGTATTTTGCTTTTTTTTTCTTGCTCCTCGTATTCTTCTCCCCTGTTTCTTCGCCTCGGCTTTTTCACACTTCTCTTACTCCACGTAGTCCCACACTTTTGATCCTCCTCTGATTTTTGCCCCTTGTGTTCTCCTCGTTTTTGTATTTTGCTTTTTTTTTCTTGCTCCTCGTATTCTTCTCCCCTGTTTCTTCGCCTCGGGTTTTTCACACTTCTCTTACTCCACGTAGTGGCATACTGTTGATCCTCCTCTGATTTTCGCCCCTTGTGTTCTCCTCGTTTTTGTATTTTGCTTTTTTTTTCTTGCTCCTCGTATTCTTCTCCCCTGTTTCTTCGCCTCGGGTTTTTCACACTTCTCTTACTCCACGTAGTGCCACACTTTTGATCCTCCTCTGATTTTCGCCCCTTGTGTTCTCCTCGTTTTTGTATTTTGCTTTTTTTTTCTTGCTCCTCGTATTCTTCTCCCCTGTTTCAACGCCTCGGGTTTTTCACACTTCTCTTACTCCACGTAGTGGCATACTGTTGATCCTCCTCTGATTTTCGCCCCTTGTGTTCTCCTCGTTTTTGTATTTTGCTTTTTTTTTTCTTGCTCCTCGTATTCTTCTCCCCTGTTTCAACGCCTCGGGTTTTTCACACTTCTCTTACTCCACATAGTGCCGCACATTTGATCCTCCTCTGATTTTTGCCCCTTGTGTTCTCCTCGTTTTTGTATTTTGCTTTTTTTTTCTTGCTCCTCGTATTCTTCTCCCCTGTTTCTTCGCCTCGGCTTTTTAACACTTCTCTTACTCCACGTAGTGGCATACTGTTGATCCTCCTCTGATTTTTGCCCCTTGTGTTCTCCTCGTTTTTGTATTTTGCTTTTTTTTTCTTGCTCCTCGTATTCTTCTCCCCTGTTTCTTCGCCTCGGGTTTTTCACACTTCTCTTACTCCACATAGTGGCATACTGTTGATCCTCCTCTGATTTTCGCCCCTTGTGTTCTCCTCGTTTTTGTATTTTGCTTTTTTTTTCTTGCTCCTCGTATTCTTCTCCCCTGTTTCTTTGCCTCGGCTTTTTCACACTTCTCTTACTCCACGTAGTGGCATACTGTTGATCCTCCTCTGATTTTCGCCCCTTGTGTTCTCCTCATTTTTGTATTTTGCTTTTTTTTTCTTGCTCCTCGTATTCTTCTCCCCTGTTTCTTCGCCTCGGCTTTTTCACACTTCTCTTACTCCACGTAGTGCCACACTTTTGATCCTCCTCTGATTTTCGCCCCTTGTGTTCTCCTCGTTTTTGTATTTTGCTTTTTTTTTCTTGCTCCTCGTATTCTTCTCCCCTGTTTCTTCGCCTCGGGTTTTTCACACTTCTCTTACTCCACGTAGTGGCATACTGTTGATCCTCCTCTGATTTTCGCCCCTTGTGTTCTCCTCGTTTTTGTATTTTGCTTTTTTTTTCTTGCTCCTCGTATTCTTCTCCCCTGTTTCTTCGCCTCGGGTTTTTCACACTTCTCTTACTCCACGTAGTGGCATACTGTTGATCCTCCTCTGATTTTTGCCCCTTGTGTTCTCCTCGTTTTTGTATTTTGCTTTTTTTTTCTTGCTCCTCGTATTCTTCTCCCCTGTTTCTTCGCCTCGGCTTTTTCACACTTCTCTTACTCCACGTAGTGGCATACTGTTGATCCTCCTCTGATTTTCGCCCCTTGTGTTCTCCTCGTTTTTGTATTTTGCTTTTTTTTTCTTGCTCCTCGTATTCTTCTCCCCTGTTTCTTCGCCTCGGGTTTTTCACACTTCTCTTACTCCACGTAGTGCCACACTTTTGATCCTCCTCTGATTTTCGCCCCTTGTGTTCTCCTCGTTTTTGTATTTTGCTTTTTTTTTCTTGCTCCTCGTATTCTTCTCCCCTGTTTCTTCGCCTCGGGTTTTTCACACTTCTCTTACTCCACGTAGTGCCACACTTTTGATCCTCCTCTGATTTTCGCCCCTTGTGTTCTCCTCGTTTTTGTATTTTGCTTTTTTTTTCTTGCTCCTCGTATTCTTCTCCCCTGTTTCTTCGCCTCGGGTTTTTCACACTTCTCTTACTCCACGTAGTCCCACACTTTTGATCCTCCTCTGATTTTTGCCCCTTGTGTTCTCCTCGTTTTTGTATTTTGCTTTTTTTTTCTTGCTCCTCGTATTCTTCTCCCCTGTTTCTTCGCCTCGGGTTTTTCACACTTCTCTTACTCCACGTAGTGGCATACTGTTGATCCTCCTCTGATTTTCGCCCCTTGTGTTCTCCTCGTTTTTGTATTTTGCTTTTTTTTTCTTGCTCCTCGTATTCTTCTCCCCTGTTTCTTCGCCTCGGGTTTTTCACACTTCTCTTACTCCACGTAGTGCCACACTTTTGATCCTCCTCTGATTTTCGCCCCTTGTGTTCTCCTCGTTTTTGTATTTTGCTTTTTTTTTCTTGCTCCTCGTATTCTTCTCCCCTGTTTCTTCGCCTCGGCTTTTTCACACTTCTCTTACTCCACGTAGTCCCACACTTTTGATCCTCCTCTGATTTTTGCCCCTTGTGTTCTCCTCGTTTTTGTATTTTGCTTTTTTTTTCTTGCTCCTCGTATTCTTCTCCCCTGTTTCTTCGCCTCGGCTTTTTCACACTTCTCTTACTCCACGTAGTGGCATACTGTTGATCCTCCTCTGATTTTCGCCCCTTGTGTTCTCCTCGTTTTTGTATTTTGCTTTTTTTTTCTTGCTCCTCGTATTCTTCTCCCCTGTTTCTTCGCCTCGGGTTTTTCACACTTCTCTTACTCCACGTAGTGCCACACTTTTGATCCTCCTCTGATTTTCGCCCCTTGTGTTCTCCTCGTTTTTGTATTTTGCTTTTTTTTTCTTGCTCCTCGTATTCTTCTCCCCTGTTTCTTCGCCTCGGCTTTTTCACACTTCTCTTACTCCACGTATTCCCACACTTTTGATCCTCCTCTGATTTTTGCCCCTTGTGTTCTCCTCGTTTTTGTATTTTGCTTTTTTTTTCTTGCTCCTCGTATTCTTCTCCCCTGTTTCTTCGCCTCGGGTTTTTCACACTTCTCTTACTCCACGTAGTGGCATACTGTTGATCCTCCTCTGATTTTCGCCCCTTGTGTTCTCCTCGTTTTTGTATTTTGCTTTTTTTTTCTTGCTCCTCGTATTCTTCTCCCCTGTTTCTTCGCCTCGGGTTTTTCACACTTCTCTTACTCCACGTAGTGCCACACTTTTGATCCTCCTCTGATTTTCGCCCCTTGTGTTCTCCTCGTTTTTGTATTTTGCTTTTTTTTTCTTGCTCCTCGTATTCTTCTCCCCTGTTTCTTCGCCTCGGGTTTTTCACACTTCTCTTACTCCACGTAGTGGCATACTGTTGATCCTCCTCTGATTTTCGCCCCTTGTGTTCTCCTCGTTTTTGTATTTTGCTTTTTTTTTCTTGCTCCTCGTATTCTTCTCCCCTGTTTCAACGCCTCGGGTTTTTCACACTTCTCTTACTCCACGTAGTGCCGCACATTTGATCCTCCTCTGATTTTTGCCCCTTGTGTTCTCCTCGTTTTTGTATTTTGCTTTTTTTTTCTTGCTCCTCGTATTCTTCTCCCCTGTTTCTTCGCCTCGGCTTTTTAACACTTCTCTTACTCCACGTAGTGGCATACTGTTGATCCTCCTCTGATTTTTGCCCCTTGTGTTCTCCTCGTTTTTGTATTTTGCTTTTTTTTTCTTGCTCCTCGTATTCTTCTCCCCTGTTTCTTCGCCTCGGGTTTTTCACACTTCTCTTACTCCACGTAGTGGCATACTGTTGATCCTCCTCTGATTTTCGCCCCTTGTGTTCTCCTCGTTTTTGTATTTTGCTTTTTTTTTCTTGCTCCTCGTATTCTTCTCCCCTGTTTCTTTGCCTCGGCTTTTTCACACTTCTCTTACTCCACGTAGTGGCATACTGTTGATCCTCCTCTGATTTTCGCCCCTTGTGTTCTCCTCATTTTTGTATTTTGCTTTTTTTTTCTTGCTCCTCGTATTCTTCTCCCCTGTTTCTTCGCCTCGGCTTTTTCACACTTCTCTTACTCCACGTAGTGCCACACTTTTGATCCTCCTCTGATTTTCGCCCCTTGTGTTCTCCTCGTTTTTGTATTTTGCTTTTTTTTTCTTGCTCCTCGTATTCTTCTCCCCTGTTTCAACGCCTCGGGTTTTTCACACTTCTCTTACTCCACGTAGTGCCGCACATTTGATCCTCCTCTGATTTTTGCCCCTTGTGTTCTCCTCGTTTTTGTATTTTGCTTTTTTTTTCTTGCTCCTCGTATTCTTCTCCCCTGTTTCTTCACCTCGGCTTTTTAACACTTCTCTTACTCCACGTAGTGGCATACTGTTGATCCTCCTCTGATTTTTGCCCCTTGTGTTCTCCTCGTTTTTGTATTTTGCTTTTTTTTTCTTGCTCCTCGTATTCTTCTCCCCTGTTTCTTCGCCTCGGGTTTTTCACACTTCTCTTACTCCACGTAGTGGCATACTGTTGATCCTCCTCTGATTTTCGCCCCTTGTGTTCTCCTCGTTTTTGTATTTTGCTTTTTTTTTCTTGCTCCTCGTATTCTTCTCCCCTGTTTCTTTGCCTCGGCTTTTTCACACTTCTCTTACTCCACGTAGTGGCATACTGTTGATCCTCCTCTGATTTTCGCCCCTTGTGTTCTCCTCGTTTTTGTATTTTGCTTTTTTTTTCTTGCTCCTCGTATTCTTCTCCCCTGTTTCTTCGCCTCGGCTTTTTCACACTTCTCTTACTCCACGTAGTGCCACACTTTTGATCCTCCTCTGATTTTCGCCCCTTGTGTTCTCCTCGTTTTTGTATTTTGCTTTTTTTTTCTTGCTCCTCGTATTCTTCTCCCCTGTTTCTTCGCCTCGGGTTTTTCACACTTCTCTTACTCCACGTAGTGGCATACTGTTGATCCTCCTCTGATTTTCGCCCCTTGTGTTCTCCTCGTTTTTGTATTTTGCTTTTTTTTTCTTGCTCCTCGTATTCTTCTCCCCTGTTTCTTCGCCTCGGGTTTTTCACACTTCTCTTACTCCACGTAGTGGCATACTGTTGATCCTCCTCTGTTTTTTGCCCCTTGTGTTCTCCTCGTTTTTGTATTTTGCTTTTTTTTTCTTGCTCCTCGTATTCTTCTCCCCTGTTTCTTCGCCTCGGCTTTTTCACACTTCTCTTACTCCACGTAGTGGCATACTGTTGATCCTCCTCTGATTTTCGCCCCTTGTGTTCTCCTCGTTTTTGTATTTTGCTTTTTTTTTCTTGCTCCTCGTATTCTTCTCCCCTGTTTCTTCGCCTCGGGTTTTTCACACTTCTCTTACTCCACGTAGTGCCACACTTTTGATCCTCCTCTGATTTTCGCCCCTTGTGTTCTCCTCGTTTTTGTATTTTGCTTTTTTTTTCTTGCTCCTCGTATTCTTCTCCCCTGTTTCTTCGCCTCGGGTTTTTCACACTTCTCTTACTCCACGTAGTCCCACACTTTTGATCCTCCTCTGATTTTCGCCCCTTGTGTTCTCCTCGTTTTTGTATTTTGCTTTTTTTTTCTTGCTCCTCGTATTCTTCTCCCCTGTTTCTTCGCCTCGGCTTTTTCACACTTCTCTTACTCCACGTAGTCCCACACTTTTGATCCTCCTCTGATTTTTGCCCCTTGTGTTCTCCTCGTTTTTGTATTTTGCTTTTTTTTTCTTGCTCCTCGTATTCTTCTCCCCTGTTTCTTCGCCTCGGGTTTTTCACACTTCTCTTACTCCACGTAGTGGCATACTGTTGATCCTCCTCTGATTTTCGCCCCTTGTGTTCTCCTCGTTTTTGTATTTTGCTTTTTTTTTCTTGCTCCTCGTATTCTTCTCCCCTGTTTCTTCGCCTCGGGTTT
This sequence comes from Cervus elaphus, assembly GCF_910594005.1. Taxonomy (NCBI): domain Eukaryota; kingdom Metazoa; phylum Chordata; class Mammalia; order Artiodactyla; family Cervidae; genus Cervus; species Cervus elaphus. Next base: position 850,931 of record NW_025316695.1, on the reverse strand, counting down.
TTCACACTTCTCTTACTCCACGTAGTGCCACACTTTTGATCCTCCTCTGATTTTCGCCCCTTGTGTTCTCCTCGTTTTTGTATTTTGCTTTTTTTTTCTTGCTCCTCGTATTCTTCTCCCCTGTTTCTTCGCCTCGGCTTTTTCACACTTCTCTTACTCCACGTAGTCCCACAGTTTTGATCCTCCTCTGATTTTTGCCCCTTGTGTTCTCCTCGTTTTTGTATTTTGCTTTTTTTTTCTTGCTCCTCGTATTCTTCTCCCCTGTTTCTTCGCCTCGGGTTTTTCACACTTCTCTTACTCCACGTAGTGGCATACTGTTGATCCTCCTCTGATTTTCGCCCCTTGTGTTCTCCTCGTTTTTGTATTTTGCTTTTTTTTTCTTGCTCCTCGTATTCTTCTCCCCTGTTTCTTCGCCTCGGGTTTTTCACACTTCTCTTACTCCACGTAGTGCCACACTTTTGATCCTCCTCTGATTTTCGCCCCTTGTGTTCTCCTCGTTTTTGTATTTTGCTTTTTTTTTCTTGCTCCTCGTATTCTTCTCCCCTGTTTCTTCGCCTCGGCTTTTTCACACTTCTCTTACTCCACGTATTCCCACACTTTTGATCCTCCTCTGATTTTTGCCCCTTGTGTTCTCCTCGTTTTTGTATTTTGCTTTTTTTTTCTTGCTCCTCGTATTCTTCTCCCCTGTTTCTTCGCCTCGGGTTTTTCACACTTCTCTTACTCCACGTAGTGGCATACTGTTGATCCTCCTCTGATTTTCGCCCCTTGTGTTCTCCTCGTTTTTGTATTTTGCTTTTTTTTTCTTGCTCCTCGTATTCTTCTCCCCTGTTTCTTCGCCTCGGGTTTTTCACACTTCTCTTACTCCACGTAGTGCCACACTTTTGATCCTCCTCTGATTTTCGCCCCTTGTGTTCTCCTCGTTTTTGTATTTTGCTTTTTTTTTCTTGCTCCTCGTATTCTTCTCCCCTGTTTCTTCGCCTCGGGTTTTTCACACTTCTCTTACTCCACGTAGTGGCATACTGTTGATCCTCCTCTGATTTTCGCCCCTTGTGTTCTCCTCGTTTTTGTATTTTGCTTTTTTTTTCTTGCTCCTCGTATTCTTCTCCCCTGTTTCAACGCCTCGGGTTTTTCACACTTCTCTTACTCCACGTAGTGCCGCACATTTGATCCTCCTCTGATTTTTGCCCCTTGTGTTCTCCTCGTTTTTGTATTTTGCTTTTTTTTTCTTGCTCCTCGTATTCTTCTCCCCTGTTTCTTCGCCTCGGCTTTTTAACACTTCTCTTACTCCACGTAGTGGCATACTGTTGATCCTCCTCTGATTTTTGCCCCTTGTGTTCTCCTCGTTTTTGTATTTTGCTTTTTTTTTCTTGCTCCTCGTATTCTTCTCCCCTGTTTCTTCGCCTCGGGTTTTTCACACTTCTCTTACTCCACGTAGTGGCATACTGTTGATCCTCCTCTGATTTTCGCCCCTTGTGTTCTCCTCGTTTTTGTATTTTGCTTTTTTTTTCTTGCTCCTCGTATTCTTCTCCCCTGTTTCTTTGCCTCGGCTTTTTCACACTTCTCTTACTCCACGTAGTGGCATACTGTTGATCCTCCTCTGATTTTCGCCCCTTGTGTTCTCCTCATTTTTGTATTTTGCTTTTTTTTTCTTGCTCCTCGTATTCTTCTCCCCTGTTTCTTCGCCTCGGCTTTTTCACACTTCTCTTACTCCACGTAGTGCCACACTTTTGATCCTCCTCTGATTTTCGCCCCTTGTGTTCTCCTCGTTTTTGTATTTTGCTTTTTTTTTTCTTGCTCCTCGTATTCTTCTCCCCTGTTTCAACGCCTCGGGTTTTTCACACTTCTCTTACTCCACGTAGTGCCGCACATTTGATCCTCCTCTGATTTTTGCCCCTTGTGTTCTCCTCGTTTTTGTATTTTGCTTTTTTTTTCTTGCTCCTCGTATTCTTCTCCCCTGTTTCTTCACCTCGGCTTTTTAACACTTCTCTTACTCCACGTAGTGGCATACTGTTGATCCTCCTCTGATTTTTGCCCCTTGTGTTCTCCTCGTTTTTGTATTTTGCTTTTTTTTTCTTGCTCCTCGTATTCTTCTCCCCTGTTTCTTCGCCTCGGGTTTTTCACACTTCTCTTACTCCACGTAGTGGCATACTGTTGATCCTCCTCTGATTTTCGCCCCTTGTGTTCTCCTCGTTTTTGTATTTTGCTTTTTTTTTCTTGCTCCTCGTATTCTTCTCCCCTGTTTCTTTGCCTCGGCTTTTTCACACTTCTCTTACTCCACGTAGTGGCATACTGTTGATCCTCCTCTGATTTTCGCCCCTTGTGTTCTCCTCATTTTTGTATTTTGCTTTTTTTTTCTTGCTCCTCGTATTCTTCTCCCCTGTTTCTTCGCCTCGGCTTTTTCACTCTTCTCTTACTCCACGTAGTGCCACACTTTTGATCCTCCTCTGATTTTCGCCCCTTGTGTTCTCCTCGTTTTTGTATTTTGCTTTTTTTTTCTTGCTCCTCGTATTCTTCTCCCCTGTTTCTTCGCCTCGGGTTTTTCACACTTCTCTTACTCCACGTAGTGGCATACTGTTGATCCTCCTCTGATTTTCGCCCCTTGTGTTCTCCTCGTTTTTGTATTTTGCTTTTTTTTTCTTGCTCCTCGTATTCTTCTCCCCTGTTTCTTCGCCTCGGGTTTTTCACACTTCTCTTACTCCACGTAGTGGCATACTGTTGATCCTCCTCTGATTTTTGCCCCTTGTGTTCTCCTCGTTTTTGTATTTTGCTTTTTTTTTCTTGCTCCTCGTATTCTTCTCCCCTGTTTCTTCGCCTCGGCTTTTTCACACTTCTCTTACTGCACGTAGTGGCATACTGTTGATCCTCCTCTGATTTTCGCCCCTTGTGTTCTCCTCGTTTTTGTATTTTGCTTTTTTTTTCTTGCTCCTCGTATTCTTCTCCCCTGTTTCTTCGCCTCGGGTTTTTCACACTTCTCTTACTCCACGTAGTGCCACACTTTTGATCCTCCTCTGATTTTCGCCCCTTGTGTTCTCCTCGTTTTTGTATTTTGCTTTTTTTTTCTTGCTCCTCGTATTCTTCTCCCCTGTTTCTTCGCCTCGGGTTTTTCACACTTCTCTTACTCCACGTAGTGCCACACTTTTGATCCTCCTCTGATTTTCGCCCCTTGTGTTCTCCTCGTTTTTGTATTTTGCTTTTTTTTTCTTGCTCCTCGTATTCTTCTCCCCTGTTTCTTCGCCTCGGCTTTTTCACACTTCTCTTACTCCACGTAGTCCCACACTTTTGATCCTCCTCTGATTTTTGCCCCTTGTGTTCTCCTCGTTTTTGTATTTTGCTTTTTTTTTCTTGCTCCTCGTATTCTTCTCCCCTGTTTCTTCGCCTCGGGTTTTTCACACTTCTCTTACTCCACGTAGTGGCATACTGTTGATCCTCCTCTGATTTTCGCCCCTTGTGTTCTCCTCGTTTTTGTATTTTGCTTTTTTTTTCTTGCTCCTCGTATTCTTCTCCCCTGTTTCTTCGCCTCGGGTTTTTCACACTTCTCTTACTCCACGTAGTGCCACACTTTTGATCCTCCTCTGATTTTCGCCCCTTGTGTTCTCCTCGTTTTTGTATTTTGCTTTTTTTTTCTTGCTCCTCGTATTCTTCTCCCCTGTTTCTTCGCCTCGGCTTTTTCACACTTCTCTTACTCCACGTAGTCCCACACTTTTGATCCTCCTCTGATTTTTGCCCCTTGTGTTCTCCTCGTTTTTGTATTTTGCTTTTTTTTTCTTGCTCCTCGTATTCTTCTCCCCTGTTTCTTCGCCTCGGGTTTTTCACACTTCTCTTACTCCACGTAGTGGCATACTGTTGATCCTCCTCTGATTTTCGCCCCTTGTGTTCTCCTCGTTTTTGTATTTTGCTTTTTTTTTCTTGCTCCTCGTATTCTTCTCCCCTGTTTCTTCGCCTCGGGTTTTTCACACTTCTCTTACTCCACGTAGTGCCACACTTTTGATCCTCCTCTGATTTTCGCCCCTTGTGTTCTCCTCGTTTTTGTATTTTGCTTTTTTTTTCTTGCTCCTCGTATTCTTCTCCCCTGTTTCTTCGCCTCGGCTTTTTCACACTTCTCTTACTCCACGTATTCCCACACTTTTGATCCTCCTCTGATTTTTGCCCCTTGTGTTCTCCTCGTTTTTGTATTTTGCTTTTTTTTTCTTGCTCCTCGTATTCTTCTCCCCTGTTTCTTCGCCTCGGGTTTTTCACACTTCTCTTACTCCACGTAGTGGCATACTGTTGATCCTCCTCTGATTTTCGCCCCTTGTGTTCTCCTCGTTTTTGTATTTTGCTTTTTTTTTCTTGCTCCTCGTATTCTTCTCCCCTGTTTCTTCGCCTCGGGTTTTTCACACTTCTCTTACTCCACGTAGTGCCACACTTTTGATCCTCCTCTGATTTTCGCCCCTTGTGTTCTCCTCGTTTTTGTATTTTGCTTTTTTTTTCTTGCTCCTCGTATTCTTCTCCCCTGTTTCTTCGCCTCGGGTTTTTCACACTTCTCTTACTCCACGTAGTGGCATACTGTTGATCCTCCTCTGATTTTCGCCCCTTGTGTTCTCCTCGTTTTTGTATTTTGCTTTTTTTTTCTTGCTCCTCGTATTCTTCTCCCCTGTTTCAACGCCTCGGGTTTTTCACACTTCTCTTACTCCACGTAGTGCCGCACATTTGATCCTCCTCTGATTTTTGCCCCTTGTGTTCTCCTCGTTTTTGTATTTTGCTTTTTTTTTCTTGCTCCTCGTATTCTTCTCCCCTGTTTCTTCGCCTCGGCTTTTTAACACTTCTCTTACTCCACGTAGTGGCATACTGTTGATCCTCCTCTGATTTTTGCCCCTTGTGTTCTCCTCGTTTTTGTATTTTGCTTTTTTTTTCTTGCTCCTCGTATTCTTCTCCCCTGTTTCTTCGCCTCGGGTTTTTCACACTTCTCTTACTCCACGTAGTGGCATACTGTTGATCCTCCTCTGATTTTCGCCCCTTGTGTTCTCCTCGTTTTTGTATTTTGCTTTTTTTTTCTTGCTCCTCGTATTCTTCTCCCCTGTTTCTTTGCCTCGGCTTTTTCACACTTCTCTTACTCCACGTAGTGGCATACTGTTGATCCTCCTCTGATTTTCGCCCCTTGTGTTCTCCTCATTTTTGTATTTTGCTTTTTTTTTCTTGCTCCTCGTATTCTTCTCCCCTGTTTCTTCGCCTCGGCTTTTTCACAATTCTCTTACTCCACGTAGTGCCACACTTTTGATCCTCCTCTGATTTTCGCCCCTTGTGTTCTCCTCGTTTTTGTATTTTGCTTTTTTTTTCTTGCTCCTCGTATTCTTCTCCCCTGTTTCTTCGCCTCGGGTTTTTCACACTTCTCTTACTCCACGTAGTGGCATACTGTTGATCCTCCTCTGATTTTCGCCCCTTGTGTTCTCCTCGTTTTTGTATTTTGCTTTTTTTTTCTTGCTCCTCGTATTCTTCTCCCCTGTTTCTTCGCCTCGGGTTTTTCACACTTCTCTTACTCCACGTAGTGGCATACTGTTGATCCTCCTCTGATTTTTGCCCCTTGTGTTCTCCTCGTTTTTGTATTTTGCTTTTTTTTTCTTGCTCCTCGTATTCTTCTCCCCTGTTTCTTCGCCTCGGCTTTTTCACACTTCTCTTACTCCACGTAGTGGCATACTGTTGATCCTCCTCTGATTTTCGCCCCTTGTGTTCTCCTCGTTTTTGTATTTTGCTTTTTTTTTCTTGCTCCTCGTATTCTTCTCCCCTGTTTCTTCGCCTCGGGTTTTTCACACTTCTCTTACTCCACGTAGTGGCATACTGTTGATCCTCCTCTGATTTTCGCCCCTTGTGTTCTCCTCGTTTTTGTATTTTGCTTTTTTTTTCTTGCTCCTCGTATTCTTCTCCCCTGTTTCTTCGCCTCGGGTTTTTCACACTTCTCTTACTCCACGTAGTGCCACACTTTTGATCCTACTCTGATTTTTGCCCCTTGTGTTCTCCTCGTTTTTGTATTTTGCTTTTTTTTTCTTGCTCCTCGTATTCTTCTCCCCTGTTTCTTCGCCTCGGCTTTTTCACACTTCTCTTACTCCACGTAGTGGCATACTGTTGATCCTCCTCTGATTTTTGCCCCTTGTGTTCTCCTCGTTTTTGTATTTTGCTTTTTTTTTCTTGCTCCTCGTATTCTTCTCCCCTGTTTCTTCGCCTCGGCTTTTTCACACTTGTCTTACTCCACGTAGTGGCATACTGTTGATCCTCCTCTGATTTTTGCCCCTTGTGTTCTCCTCGTTTTTGTATTTTGCTTTTTTTTTCTTGCTCCTCGTGTTCTTCTCCCCTGTTTCTTCGCCTCGGCTTTTTCACACTTCTCTTACTCCACGTAGTGGCATACTGTTGATCCTCCTCTGATTTTCGCCCCTTGTGTTCTCCTCGTTTTTGTATTTTGCTTTTTTTTTCTTGCTCCTCGTATTCTTCTCCCCTGTTTCTTCGCCTCGGCTTTTTCACACTTCTCTTACTCCACGTAGTGCCACACTTTTGATCCTCCTCTGATTTTCGCCCCTTGTGTTCTCCTCGTTTTTGTATTTTGCTTTTTTTTTCTTGCTCCTCGTATTCTTCTCCCCTGTTTCTTCGCCTCGGCTTTTTCACACTTCTCTTACTCCACGTAGTGCCACACTTTTGATCCTCCTCTGATTTTTGACCCTTGTGTTCTCCTCGTTTTTGTATTTTGCTTTTTTTTTCTTGCTCCTCGTATTCTTCTCCCCTGTTTCTTCGCCTCGGGTTTTTCACACTTCTCTTACTCCACGTAGTGGCATACTGTTGATCCTCCTCTGATTTTCGCCCCTTGTGTTCTCCTCGTTTTTGTATTTTGCTTTTTTTTTCTTGCTCCTCGTATTCTTCTCCCCTGTTTCTTCGCCTCGGGTTTTTCACACTTCTCTTACTCCACGTAGTGCCACACTTTTGATCCTCCTCTGATTTTCGCCCCTTGTGTTCTCCTCGTTTTTGTATTTTGCTTTTTTTTTCTTGCTCCTCGTATTCTTCTCCCCTGTTTCTTCGCCTCGGGTTTTTCACACTTCTCTTACTCCACGTAGTGCCACACTTTTGATCCTCCTCTGATTTTTGCCCCTTGTGTTCTCCTCGTTTTTGTATTTTGCTTTTTTTTTCTTGCTCCTCGTATTCTTCTCCCCTGTTTCTTCGCCTCGGCTTTTTCACACTTCTCTTACTCCACGTAGTCCCACACTTTTGATCCTCCTCTGATTTTTGCCCCTTGTGTTCTCCTCGTTTTTGTATTTTGCTTTTTTTTTCTTGCTCCTCGTATTCTTCTCCCCTGTTTCTTCGCCTCGGGTTTTTCACACTTCTCTTACTCCACGTAGTGGCATACTGTTGATCCTCCTCTGATTTTCGCCCCTTGTGTTCTCCTCGTTTTTGTATTTTGCTTTTTTTTTCTTGCTCCTCGTATTCTTCTCCCCTGTTTCTTCGCCTCGGGTTTTTCACACTTCTCTTACTCCACGTAGTGGCATACTGTTGATCCTCCTCTGATTTTCGCCCCTTGTGTTCTCCTCGTTTTTGTATTTTGCTTTTTTTTTCTTGCTCCTCGTATTCTTCTCCCCTGTTTCTTCGCCTCGGGTTTTTCACACTTCTCTTACTCCACGTAGTGCCACACTTTTGATCCTCCTCTGATTTTCGCCCCTTGTGTTCTCCTCGTTTTTGTATTTTGCTTTTTTTTTCTTGCTCCTCGTATTCTTCTCCCCTGTTTCTTCGCCTCGGCTTTTTCACACTTCTCTTACTCCACGTAGTGCCACACTTTTGATCCTCCTCTGATTTTTGCCCCTTGTGTTCTCCTCGTTTTTGTATTTTGCTTTTTTTTTCTTGCTCCTCGTATTCTTCTCCCCTGTTACTTCGCCTCGGGTTTTTCACACTTCTCTTACTCCACGTAGTGGCATACTGTTGATCCTCCTCTGATTTTCGCCCCTTGTGTTCTCCTCGTTTTTGTATTTTGCTTTTTTTTTCTTGCTCCTCGTATTCTTCTCCCCTGTTTCTTCGCCTCGGGTTTTTCACACTTCTCTTACTCCACGTAGTGCCACACTTTTGATCCTCCTCTGACTTTCGCCCCTTGTGTTCTCCTCGTTTTTGTATTTTGCTTTTTTTTTCTTGCTCCTCGTATTCTTCTCCCCTGTTTCTTCCCCTCGGCTTTTTCACACTTCTCTTACTCCACGTAGTCCCACACTTTTGATCCTCCTCTGATTTTCGCCCCTTGTGTTCTCCTCGTTTTTGTATTTTGCTTTTTTTTTCTTGCTCCTCGTATTCTTCTCCCCTGTTTCTTCGCCTCGGGTTTTTCACACTTCTCTTACTCCACGTAGTGGCATACTGGTGATCCTCCTCTGATTTTCGCCCCTTGTGTTCTCCTCGTTTTTGTATTTTGCTTTTTTTTTCTTGCTCCTCGTATTCTTCTCCCCTGTTTCTTCGCCTCGGGTTTTTCACACTTCTCTTACTCCACGTAGTGGCATACTGTTGATCCTCCTCTGATTTTCGCCCCTTGTGTTCTCCTCGTTTTTGTATTTTGCTTTTTTTTTCTTGCTCCTCGTATTCTTCTCCCCTGTTTCTTCGCCTCGGGTTTTTCACACTTCTCTTACTCCACGTAGTGCCACACTTTTGATCCTCCTCTGATTTTCGCCCCTTGTGTTCTCCTCGTTTTTGTATTTTGCTTTTTTTTTCTTGCTCCTCGTATTCTTCTCCCCTGTTTCTTCGCCTCGGCTTTTTCACACTTCTCTTACTCCACGTAGTGCCACACTTTTGATCCTCCTCTGATTTTTGCCCCTTGTGTTCTCCTCGTTTTTGTATTTTGCTTTTTTTTTTTTGCTCCTCGTATTCTTCTCCCCTGTTACTTCGCCTCGGGTTTTTCACACTTGTCTTACTCCACGTAGTGGCATACTGTTGATCCTCCTCTGATTTTCGCCCCTTGTGTTCTCCTCGTTTTTGTATTTTGCTTTTTTTTTCTTGCTCCTCGTATTCTTCTCCCCTGTTTCTTCGCCTCGGGTTTTTCACACTTCTCTTACTCCACGTAGTGCCACACTTTTGATCCTCCTCTGACTTTCGCCCCTTGTGTTCTCCTCGTTTTTGTATTTTGCTTTTTTTTTCTTGCTCCTCGTATTCTTCTCCCCTGTTTCTTCCCCTCGGCTTTTTCACACTTCTCTTACTCCACGTAGTCCCACACTTTTGATCCTCCTCTGATTTTCGCCCCTTGTGTTCTCCTCGTTTTTGTATTTTGCTTTTTTTTTCTTGCTCCTCGTATTCTTCTCCCCTGTTTCTTCGCCTCGGGTTTTTCACACTTCTCTTACTCCACGTAGTGCCGCACATTTGATCCTCCTCTGATTTTTGCCCCTTGTGTTCTCCTCGTTTTTGTATTTTGCTTTTTTTTTCTTGCTCCTCGTATTCTTCTCCCCTGTTTCTTCGCCTCGGCTTTTTAACACTTCTCTTACTCCACGTAGTGGCATACTGTTGATCCTCCTCTGATTTTCGCCCCTTGTGTTCTCCTCGTTTTTGTATTTTGCTTTTTTTTTCTTGCTCCTCGTATTCTTCTCCCCTGTTTCTTCGCCTCGGGTTTTTCACACTTCTCTTACTCCACGTAGTGGCATACTGTTGATCCTCCTCTGATTTTCGCCCCTTGTGTTCTCCTCGTTTTTGTATTTTGCTTTTTTTTTCTTGCTCCTCGTATTCTTCTCCCCTGTTTCTTTGCCTCGGCTTTTTCATACTTCTCTTACTCCACGTAGAGCCACACTTTTGATCCTCCTCTGATTTTTGCCCCTTGTGTTCTCCTCGTTTTTGTATTTTGCTTTTTTTTTCTTGCTCCTCGTATTCTTCTCCCCTGTTTCTTCGCCTCGGCTTTTTCACACTTCTCTTACTCCACGTAGTGGCATACTGTTGATCCTCCTCTGATTTTTGCCCCTTGTGTTCTCCTCGTTTTTGTATTTTGCTTTTTTTTTCTTGCTCCTCGTATTCTTCTCCCCTGTTTCTTCGCCTCGGCTTTTTCACACTTCTCTTACTCCACGTAGTCCCACACTTTTGATCCTCCTCTGATTTTTGCCCCTTGTGTTCTCCTCGTTTTTGTATTTTGCTTTTTTTTTCTTGCTCCTCGTATTCTTCTCCCCTGTTTCTTCGCCTCGGGTTTTTCACACTTCTCTTACTCCACGTAGTGGCATACTGTTGATCCTCCTCTGATTTTCGCCCCTTGTGTTCTCCTCGTTTTTGTATTTTGCTTTTTTTTTCTTGCTCCTCGTATTCTTCTCCCCTGTTTCTTCGCCTCGGGTTTTTCACACTTGTCTTACTCCACGTAGTGGCATACTGTTGATCCTCCTCTGATTTTTGCCCCTTGTGTTCTCCTCGTTTTTGTATTTTGCTTTTTTTTTCTTGCTCCTCGTATTCTTCTCCCCTGTTTCTTTGCCTCGGGTTTTTCACACTTCTCTTACTCCACGTAGTGCCACACTTTTGATCCTCCTCTGATTTTCGCCCCTTGTGTTCTCCTCGTTTTTGTATTTTGCTTTTTTTTTCTTGCTCCTCGTATTCTTCTCCCCTGTTTCTTCGCCTCGGCTTTTTCACACTTCTCTTACTCCACGTAGTGCCACACTTTTGATCCTCCTCTGATTTTTGCCCCTTGTGTTCTCCTCGTTTTTGTATTTTGCTTTTTTTTTCTTGCTCCTCGTATTCTTCTCCCCTGTTACTTCGCCTCGGGTTTTTCACACTTCTCTTACTCCACGTAGTGGCATACTGTTGATCCTCCTCTGATTTTCGCCCCTTGTGTTCTCCTCGTTTTTGTATTTTGCTTTTTTTTTCTTGCTCCTCGTATTCTTCTCCCCTGTTTCTTCGCCTCGGGTTTTTCACACTTCTCTTACTCCACGTAGTGCCACACTTTTGATCCTCCTCTGACTTTCGCCCCTTGTGTTCTCCTCGTTTTTGTATTTTGCTTTTTTTTTCTTGCTCCTCGTATTCTTCTCCCCTGTTTCTTCCCCTCGGCTTTTTCACACTTCTCTTACTCCACGTAGTGCCGCACATTTGATCCTCCTCTGATTTTTGCCCCTTGTGTTCTCCTCGTTTTTGTATTTTGCTTTTTTTTTCTTGCTCCTCGTATTCTTCTCCCCTGTTTCTTCGCCTCGGCTTTTTAACACTTCTCTTACTCCACGTAGTGGCATACTGTTGATCCTCCTCTGATTTTTGCCCCTTGTGTTCTCCTCGTTTTTGTATTTTGCTTTTTTTTTCTTGCTCCTCGTATTCTTCTCCCCTGTTTCTTCGCCTCGGGTTTTTCACACTTCTCTTACTCCACGTAGTCCCACACTTTTGATCCTCCTCTGATTTTCGCCCCTTGTGTTCTCCTCGTTTTTGTATTTTGCTTTTTTTTTCTTGCTCCTCGTATTCTTCTCCCCTGTTTCTTCGCCTCGGGTTTTTCACACTTCTCTTACTCCACGTAGTGCCGCACATTTGATCCTCCTCTGATTTTTGCCCCTTGTGTTCTCCTCGTTTTTGTATTTTGCTTTTTTTTTCTTGCTCCTCGTATTCTTCTCCCCTGTTTCTTCGCCTCGGCTTTTTAACACTTCTCTTACTCCACGTAGTGGCATACTGTTGATCCTCCTCTGATTTTTGCCCCTTGTGTTCTCCTCGTTTTTGTATTTTGCTTTTTTTTTCTTGCTCCTCGTATTCTTCTCCCCTGTTTCTTCGCCTCGGCTTTTTCACACTTCTCTTACTCCACGTAGTGGCATACTGTTGATCCTCCTCTGATTTTTGCCCCTTGTGTTCTCCTCGTTTTTGTATTTTGCTTTTTTTTTCTTGCTCCTCGTATTCTTCTCCCCTGTTTCTTCGCCTCGGGTTTTTCACACTTCTCTTACTCCACGTAGTGGCATACTGTTGATCCTCCTCTGATTTTCGCCCCTTGTGTTCTCCTCGTTTTTGTATTTTGCTTTTTTTTTCTTGCTCCTCGTATTCTTCTCCCCTGTTTCTTCGCCTCGGGTTTTTCACACTTCTCTTACTCCACGTAGTGGCATACTGTTGATCCTCCTCTGATTTTCGCCCCTTGTGTTCTCCTCGTTTTTGTATTTTGCTTTTTTTTTCTTGCTCCTCGTATTCTTCTCCCCTGTTTCTTCCACTCGGCTTTTTCACACTTCTCTTACTCCACGTAGTGCCACACTTTTGATCCTCCTCTGATTTTTGCCCCTTGTGTTCTCCTCGTTTTTGTATTTTGCTTTTTTTTTCTTGCTCCTCGTATTCTTCTCCCCTGTTTCTTCGCCTCGGGTTTTTCACACTTCTCTTACTCCACGTATTGCCACACTTTTGATCCTCCTCTGATTTTCGCCCCTTGTGTTCTCCTCATTTTTGTATTTTGCTTTTTTTTTCTTGCTCCTCGTATTCTTCTCCCCTGTTTCTTCGCCTCGGGTTTTTCACACTTCTCTTACTCCACGTAGTGCCACACTTTTGATCCTCCTCTGATTTTCGCCCCTTGTGTTCTCCTCGTTTTTGTATTTTGCTTTTTTTTTCTTGCTCCTCGTATTCTTCTCCCCTGTTTCTTCGCCTCGGGTTTTTCACACTTCTCTTACTCCACGTAGTGGCATACTGTTGATCCTCCTCTGATTTTCGCCCCTTGTGTTCTCCTCGTTTTTGTATTTTGCTTTTTTTTTCTTGCTCCTCGTATTCTTCTCCCCTGTTTCTTCGCCTCGGGTTTTTCACACTTCTCTTACTCCACGTAGTGGCATACTGTTGATCCTCCTCTGATTTTCGCCCCTTGTGTTCTCCTCGTTTTTGTATTTTGCTTTTTTTTTCTTGCTCCTCGTATTCTTCTCCCCTGTTTCTTCCACTCGGCTTTTTCACACTTCTCTTACTCCACGTAGTGCCACACTTTTGATCCTCCTCTGATTTTTGCCCCTTGTGTTCTCCTCGTTTTTGTATTTTGCTTTTTTTTTCTTGCTCCTCGTATTCTTCTCCCCTGTTTCTTCGCCTCGGGTTTTTCACACTTCTCTTACTCCACGTATTGCCACACTTTTGATCCTCCTCTGATTTTCGCCCCTTGTGTTCTCCTCATTTTTGTATTTTGCTTTTTTTTTCTTGCTCCTCGTATTCTTCTCCCCTGTTTCTTCGCCTCGGGTTTTTCACACTTCTCTTACTCCACGTAGTGCCACACTTTTGATCCTCCTCTGATTTTCGCCCCTTGTGTTCTCCTCGTTTTTGTATTTTGCTTTTTTTTTCTTGCTCCTCGTATTCTTCTCCCCTGTTTCTTCGCCTCGGGTTTTTCCCACTTCTCTTACTCCACGTAGTGGCATACTGTTGATCCTCCTCTGATTTTCGCCCCTTGTGTTCTCCTCGTTTTTGTATTTTGCTTTTTTTTTCTTGCTCCTCGTATTCTTCTCCCCTGTTTCTTCGCCTCGGGTTTTTCACACTTCTCTTACTCCACGTAGTGGCATACTGTTGATCCTCCTCTGATTTTCGCCCCTTGTGTTCTCCTCGTTTTTGTATTTTGCTTTTTTTTTCTTGCTCCTCGTATTCTTCTCCCCTGTTTCTTCGCCTCGGGTTTTTCACACTTCTCTTACTCCACGTAGTGGCATACTGTTGATCCTCCTCTGATTTTCGCCCCTAGTGTTCTCCTCGTTTTTGTATTTTGCTTTTTTTTTCTTGCTCCTCGTATTCTTCTCCCCTGTTTCTTCCACTCGGCTTTTTCACACTTCTCTTACTCCACGTAGTGCCACACTTTTGATCCTCCTCTGATTTTTGCCCCTTGTGTTCTCCTCGTTTTTGTATTTTGCTTTTTTTTTCTTGCTCCTCGTATTCTTCTCCCCTGTTTCTTCGCCTCGGGTTTTTCACACTTCTCTTACTCCACGTATTGCCACACTTTTGATCCTCCTCTGATTTTCGCCCCTTGTGTTCTCCTCATTTTTGTATTTTGCTTTTTTTTTCTTGCTCCTCGTATTCTTCTCCCCTGTTTCTTCGCCTCGGGTTTTTCACACTTCTCTTACTCCACGTAGTGCCACACTTTTGATCCTCCTCTGATTTTCGCCCCTTGTGTTCTCCTCGTTTTTGTATTTTGCTTTTTTTTTCTTGCTCCTCGTATTCTTCTCCCCTGTTTCTTCGCCTCGGGTTTTTCACACTTCTCTTACTCCACGTAGTGGCATACTGTTGATCCTCCTCTGATTTTCGCCCCTTGTGTTCTCCTCGTTTTTGTATTTTGCTTTTTTTTTCTTGCTCCTCGTATTCTTCTCCCCTGTTTCTTCGCCTCGGGTTTTTCACACTTCTCTTACTCCACGTAGTGCCACACTTTTGATCCTCCTCTGATTTTTGCCCCTTGTGTTCTCCTCGTTTTTGTATTTTGCTTTTTTTTTCTTGCTCCTCGTATTCTTCTCCCCTGTTTCTTCGCCTCGGCTTTTTCACACTTCTCTTACTCCACGTAGTGGCATACTGTTGATCCTCCTCTGATTTTTGCCCCTTGTGTTCTCCTCGTTTTTGTATTTTGCTTTTTTTTTCTTGCTCCTCGTATTCTTCTCCCCTGTTTCTTCGCCTCGGCTTTTTCACACTTGTCTTACTCCACGTAGTGGCATACTGTTGATCCTCCTCTGATTTTTGCCCCTTGTGTTCTCCTCGTTTTTGTATTTTGCTTTTTTTTTCTTGCTCCTCGTATTCTTCTCCCCTGTTTCTTCGCCTCGGCTTTTTCACACTTCTCTTACTCCACGTAGTGGCATACTGTTGATCCTCCTCTGATTTTCGCCCCTTGTGTTCTCCTCGTTTATGTATTTTGCTTTTTTTTTCTTGCTCCTCGTATTCTTCTCCCCTGTTTCTTCGCCTCGGCTTTTTCACACTTCTCTTACTCCACGTAGTGGCATACTGTTGATCCTCCTCTGATTTTCGCCCCTTGTGTTCTCCTCGTTTTTGTATTTTGCTTTTTTTTTCTTGCTCCTCGTATTCTTCTCCCCTGTTTCTTCCACTCGGCTTTTTCACACTTCTCTTACTCCACGTAGTGCCACACTTTTGATCCTCCTCTGATTTTTGCCCCTTGTGTTCTCCTCGTTTTTGTATTTTGCTTTTTTTTTCTTGCTCCTCGTATTCTTCTCCCCTGTTTCTTCCACTCGGCTTTTTCACACTTCTCTTACTCCACGTAGTGCCACACTTTTGATCCTCCTCTGATTTTTGCCCCTTGTGTTCTCCTCGTTTTTGTATTTTGCTTTTTTTTTCTTGCTCCTCGTATTCTTCTCCCCTGTTTCTTCGCCTCGGGTTTTTCACACTTCTCTTACTCCACGTAGTGGCATACTGTTGATCCTCCTCTGATTTTCGCCCCTTGTGTTCTCCTCGTTTTTGTATTTTGCTTTTTTTTTCTTGCTCCTCGTATTCTTCTCCCCTGTTTCTTCGCCTCGGGTTTTTCACACTTCTCTTACTCCACGTAGTGCCACACTTTTGATCCTCCTCTGATTTTCGCCCCTTGTGTTCTCCTCGTTTTTGTATTTTGCTTTTTTTTTCTTGCTCCTCGTATTCTTCTCCCCTGTTTCTTCGCCTCGGCTTTTTCACACTTCTCTTACTCCACGTATTCCCACACTTTTGATCCTCCTCTGATTTTTGCCCCTTGTGTTCTCCTCGTTTTTGTATTTTGCTTTTTTTTTCTTGCTCCTCGTATTCTTCTCCCCTGTTTCTTCGCCTCGGGTTTTTCACACTTCTCTTACTCCACGTAGTGGCATACTGTTGATCCTCCTCTGATTTTCGCCCCTTGTGTTCTCCTCGTTTTTGTATTTTGCTTTTTTTTTCTTGCTCCTCGTATTCTTCTCCCCTGTTTCTTCGCCTCGGGTTTTTCACACTTCTCTTACTCCACGTAGTGCCACACTTTTGATCCTCCTCTGATTTTCGCCCCTTGTGTTCTCCTCGTTTTTGTATTTTGCTTTTTTTTTCTTGCTCCTCGTATTCTTCTCCCCTGTTTCTTCGCCTCGGGTTTTTCACACTTCTCTTACTCCACGTAGTGGCATACTGTTGATCCTCCTCTGATTTTCGCCCCTTGTGTTCTCCTCGTTTTTGTATTTTGCTTTTTTTTTCTTGCTCCTCGTATTCTTCTCCCCTGTTTCAACGCCTCGGGTTTTTCACACTTCTCTTACTCCACGTAGTGCCGCACATTTGATCCTCCTCTGATTTTTGCCCCTTGTGTTCTCCTCGTTTTTGTATTTTGCTTTTTTTTTCTTGCTCCTCGTATTCTTCTCCCCTGTTTCTTCGCCTCGGCTTTTTAACACTTCTCTTACTCCACGTAGTGGCATACTGTTGATCCTCCTCTGATTTTTGCCCCTTGTGTTCTCCTCGTTTTTGTATTTTGCTTTTTTTTTCTTGCTCCTCGTATTCTTCTCCCCTGTTTCTTCGCCTCGGGTTTTTCACACTTCTCTTACTCCACGTAGTGGCATACTGTTGATCCTCCTCTGATTTTCGCCCCTTGTGTTCTCCTCGTTTTTGTATTTTGCTTTTTTTTTCTTGCTCCTCGTATTCTTCTCCCCTGTTTCTTTGCCTCGGCTTTTTCACACTTCTCTTACTCCACGTAGTGGCATACTGTTGATCCTCCTCTGATTTTCGCCCCTTGTGTTCTCCTCATTTTTGTATTTTGCTTTTTTTTTCTTGCTCCTCGTATTCTTCTCCCCTGTTTCTTCGCCTCGGCTTTTTCACAATTCTCTTACTCCACGTAGTGCCACACTTTTGATCCTCCTCTGATTTTCGCCCCTTGTGTTCTCCTCGTTTTTGTATTTTGCTTTTTTTTTCTTGCTCCTCGTATTCTTCTCCCCTGTTTCTTCGCCTCGGGTTTTTCACACTTCTCTTAGTCCACGTAGTGGCATACTGTTGATCCTCCTCTGATTTTCGCCCCTTGTGTTCTCCTCGTTTTTGTATTTTGCTTTTTTTTTCTTGCTCCTCGTATTCTTCTCCCCTGTTTCTTCGCCTCGGGTTTTTCACACTTCTCTTACTCCACGTAGTGGCATACTGTTGATCCTCCTCTGATTTTTGCCCCTTGTGTTCTCCTCGTTTTTGTATTTTGCTTTTTTTTTCTTGCTCCTCGTATTCTTCTCCCCTGTTTCTTCGCCTCGGCTTTTTCACACTTCTCTTACTCCACGTAGTGGCATACTGTTGATCCTCCTCTGATTTTCGCCCCTTGTGTTCTCCTCGTTTTTGTATTTTGCTTTTTTTTTCTTGCTCCTCGTATTCTTCTCCCCTGTTTCTTCGCCTCGGGTTTTTCACACTTCTCTTATTCCACGTAGTGGCATACTGTTGATCCTCCTCTGATTTTCGCCCCTTGTGTTCTCCTCGTTTTTGTATTTTGCTTTTTTTTTCTTGCTCCTCGTATTCTTCTCCCCTGTTTCTTCGCCTCGGGTTTTTCACACTTCTCTTACTCCACGTAGTGCCACACTTTTGATCCTATTCTGATTTTTGCCCCTTGTGTTCTCCTCGTTTTTGTATTTTGCTTTTTTTTTCTTGCTCCTCGTATTCTTCTCCCCTGTTTCTTCGCCTCGGCTTTTTCACACTTGTCTTACTCCACGTAGTGGCATACTGTTGATCCTCCTCTGATTTTTGCCCCTTGTGTTCTCCTCGTTTTTGTATTTTGCTTTTTTTTTCTTGCTCCTCGTATTCTTCTCCCCTGTTTCTTCGCCTCGGCTTTTTCACACTTCTCTTACTCCACGTAGTGGCATACTGTTGATCCTCCTCTGATTTTTGCCCCTTGTGTTCTCCTCGTTTTTGTATTTTGCTTTTTTTTTCTTGCTCCTCGTGTTCTTCTCCCCTGTTTCTTCGCCTCGGCTTTTTCACACTTCTCTTACTCCACGTAGTGGCATACTGTTGATCCTCCTCTGATTTTCGCCCCTTGTGTTCTCCTCGTTTTTGTATTTTGCTTTTTTTTTCTTGCTCCTCGTATTCTTCTCCCCTGTTTCTTCGCCTCGGCTTTTTCACACTTCTCTTACTCCACGTAGTGCCACACTTTTGATCCTCCTCTGATTTTCGCCCCTTGTGTTCTCCTCGTTTTTGTATTTTGCTTTTTTTTTCTTGCTCCTCGTATTCTTCTCCCCTGTTTCTTCGCCTCGGCTTTTTCACACTTCTCTTACTCCACGTAGTGCCACACTTTTGATCCTCCTCTGATTTTTGACCCTTGTGTTCTCCTCGTTTTTGTATTTTGCTTTTTTTTTCTTGCTCCTCGTATTCTTCTCCCCTGTTTCTTCGCCTCGGGTTTTTCACACTTCTCTTACTCCACGTAGTGGCATACTGTTGATCCTCCTCTGATTTTCGCCCCTTGTGTTCTCCTCGTTTTTGTATTTTGCTTTTTTTTTCTTGCTCCTCGTATTCTTCTCCCCTGTTTCTTCGCCTCGGGTTTTTCACACTTCTCTTACTCCACGTAGTGCCACACTTTTGATCCTCCTCTGATTTTCGCCCCTTGTGTTCTCCTCGTTTTTGTATTTTGCTTTTTTTTTCTTGCTCCTCGTATTCTTCTCCCCTGTTTCTTCGCCTCGGGTTTTTCACACTTCTCTTACTCCACGTAGTGCCACACTTTTGATCCTCCTCTGATTTTTGCCCCTTGTGTTCTCCTCGTTTTTGTATTTTGCTTTTTTTTTCTTGCTCCTCGTATTCTTCTCCCCTGTTTCTTCGCCTCGGCTTTTTCACACTTCTCTTACTCCACGTAGTCCCACACTTTTGATCCTCCTCTGATTTTTGCCCCTTGTGTTCTCCTCGTTTTTGTATTTTGCTTTTTTTTTCTTGCTCCTCGTATTCTTCTCCCCTGTTTCAACGCCTCGGGTTTTTCACACTTCTCTTACTCCACGTAGTGCCGCACATTTGATCCTCCTCTGATTTTTGCCCCTTGTGTTCTCCTCGTTTTTGTATTTTGCTTTTTTTTTCTTGCTCCTCGTATTCTTCTCCCCTGTTTCTTCGCCTCGGCTTTTTAACACTTCTCTTACTCCACGTAGTGGCATACTGTTGATCCTCCTCTGATTTTTGCCCCTTGTGTTCTCCTCGTTTTTGTATTTTGCTTTTTTTTTCTTGCTCCTCGTATTCTTCTCCCCTGTTTCTTCGCCTCGGGTTTTTCACACTTCTCTTACTCCACGTAGTGGCATACTGTTGATCCTCCTCTGATTTTCGCCCCTTGTGTTCTCCTCGTTTTTGTATTTTGCTTTTTTTTTCTTGCTCCTCGTATTCTTCTCCCCTGTTTCTTTGCCTCGGCTTTTTCACACTTCTCTTACTCCACGTAGTGGCATACTGTTGATCCTCCTCTGATTTTCGCCCCTTGTGTTCTCCTCATTTTTGTATTTTGCTTTTTTTTTCTTGCTCCTCGTATTCTTCTCCCCTGTTTCTTCGCCTCGGCTTTTTCACAATTCTCTTACTCCACGTAGTGCCACACTTTTGATCCTCCTCTGATTTTCGCCCCTTGTGTTCTCCTCGTTTTTGTATTTTGCTTTTTTTTTCTTGCTCCTCGTATTCTTCTCCCCTGTTTCTTCGCCTCGGGTTTTTCACACTTCTCTTACTCCACGTAGTGGCATACTGTTGATCCTCCTCTGATTTTCGCCCCTTGTGTTCTCCTCGTTTTTGTATTTTGCTTTTTTTTTCTTGCTCCTCGTATTCTTCTCCCCTGTTTCTTCGCCTCGGGTTTTTCACACTTCTCTTACTCCACGTAGTGGCATACTGTTGATCCTCCTCTGATTTTTGCCCCTTGTGTTCTCCTCGTTTTTGTATTTTGCTTTTTTTTTCTTGCTCCTCGTATTCTTCTCCCCTGTTTCTTCGCCTCGGCTTTTTCACACTTCTCTTACTCCACGTAGTGCCATACTGTTGATCCTCCTCTGATTTTCGCCCCTTGTGTTCTCCTCGTTTTTGTATTTTGCTTTTTTTTTCTTGCTCCTCGTATTCTTCTCCCCTGTTTCTTCGCCTCGGGTTTTTCACACTTCTCTTATTCCACGTAGTGGCATACTGTTGATCCTCCTCTGATTTTCGCCCCTTGTGTTCTCCTCGTTTTTGTATTTTGCTTTTTTTTTCTTGCTCCTCGTATTCTTCTCCCCTGTTTCTTCGCCTCGGGTTTTTCACACTTCTCTTACTCCACGTAGTGCCACACTTTTGATCCTACTCTGATTTTTGCCCCTTGTGTTCTCCTCGTTTTTGTATTTTGCTTTTTTTTTCTTGCTCCTCGTATTCTTCTCCCCTGTTTCTTCGCCTCGGCTTTTTCACACTTGTCTTACTCCACGTAGTGGCATACTGTTGATCCTCCTCTGATTTTTGCCCCTTGTGTTCTCCTCGTTTTTGTATTTTGCTTTTTTTTTCTTGCTCCTCGTATTCTTCTCCCCTGTTTCTTCGCCTCGGCTTTTTCACACTTGTCTTACTCCACGTAGTGGCATACTGTTGATCCTCCTCTGATTTTTGCCCCTTGTGTTCTCCTCGTTTTTGTATTTTGCTTTTTTTTTCTTGCTCCTCGTGTTCTTCTCCCCTGTTTCTTCGCCTCGGCTTTTTCACACTTCTCTTACTCCACGTAGTGGCATACTGTTTATCCTCCTCTGATTTTCGCCCCTTGTGTTCTCCTCGTTTTTGTATTTTGCTTTTTTTTTCTTGCTCCTCGTATTCTTCTCCCCTGTTTCTTCGCCTCGGCTTTTTCACACTTCTCTTACTCCACGTAGTGCCACACTTTTGATCCTCCTCTGATTTTCGCCCCTTGTGTTCTCCTCGTTTTTGTATTTTGCTTTTTTTTTCTTGCTCCTCGTATTCTTCTCCCCTGTTTCTTCGCCTCGGCTTTTTCACACTTCTCTTACTCCACGTAGTGCCACACTTTTGATCCTCCTCTGATTTTTGACCCTTGTGTTCTCCTCGTTTTTGTATTTTGCTTTTTTTTTCTTGCTCCTCGTATTCTTCTCCCCTGTTTCTTCGCCTCGGGTTTTTCACACTTCTCTTACTCCACGTAGTGGCATACTGTTGATCCTCCTCTGATTTTCGCCCCTTGTGTTCTCCTCGTTTTTGTATTTTGCTTTTTTTTTCTTGCTCCTCGTATTCTTCTCCCCTGTTTCTTCGCCTCGGGTTTTTCACACTTCTCTTACTCCACGTAGTGCCACACTTTTGATCCTCCTCTGATTTTCGCCCCTTGTGTTCTCCTCGTTTTTGTATTTTGCTTTTTTTTTCTTGCTCCTCGTATTCTTCTCCCCTGTTTCTTCGCCTCGGGTTTTTCACACTTCTCTTACTCCACGTAGTGCCACACTTTTGATCCTCCTCTGATTTTTGCCCCTTGTGTTCTCCTCGTTTTTGTATTTTGCTTTTTTTTTCTTGCTCCTCGTATTCTTCTCCCCTGTTTCTTCGCCTCGGCTTTTTCACACTTCTCTTACTCCACGTAGTCCCACACTTTTGATCCTCCTCTGATTTTTGCCCCTTGTGTTCTCCTCGTTTTTGTATTTTGCTTTTTTTTTCTTGCTCCTCGTATTCTTCTCCCCTGTTTCTTCGCCTCGGGTTTTTCACACTTCTCTTACTCCACGTAGTGGCATACTGTTGATCCTCCTCTGATTTTCGCCCCTTGTGTTCTCCTCGTTTTTGTATTTTGCTTTTTTTTTCTTGCTCCTCGTATTCTTCTCCCCTGTTTCTTCGCCTCGGGTTTTTCACACTTCTCTTACTCCACGTAGTGGCATACTGTTGATCCTCCTCTGATTTTCGCCCCTTGTGTTCTCCTCGTTTTTGTATTTTGCTTTTTTTTTCTTGCTCCTCGTATTCTTCTCCCCTGTTTCTTCGCCTCGGGTTTTTCACACTTCTCTTACTCCACGTAGTGCCACACTTTTGATCCTCCTCTGATTTTCGCCCCTTGTGTTCTCCTCGTTTTTGTATTTTGCTTTTTTTTTCTTGCTCCTCGTATTCTTCTCCCCTGTTTCTTCGCCTCGGCTTTTTCACACTTCTCTTACTCCACGTAGTGCCACACTTTTGATCCTCCTCTGATTTTTGCCCCTTGTGTTCTCCTCGTTTTTGTATTTTGCTTTTTTTTTCTTGCTCCTCGTATTCTTCTCCCCTGTTACTTCGCCTCGGGTTTTTCACACTTCTCTTACTCCACGTAGTGGCATACTGTTGATCCTCCTCTGATTTTCGCCCCTTGTGTTCTCCTCGTTTTTGTATTTTGCTTTTTTTTTCTTGCTCCTCGTATTCTTCTCCCCTGTTTCTTCGCCTCGGGTTTTTCACACTTCTCTTACTCCACGTAGTGCCACACTTTTGATCCTCCTCTGACTTTCGCCCCTTGTGTTCTCCTCGTTTTTGTATTTTGCTTTTTTTTTCTTGCTCCTCGTATTCTTCTCCCCTGTTTCTTCGCCTCGGCTTTTTCACACTTCTCTTACTCCACGTAGTCCCACACTTTTGATCCTCCTCTGATTTTCGCCCCTTGTGTTCTCCTCGTTTTTGTATTTTGCTTTTTTTTTCTTGCTCCTCGTATTCTTCTCCCCTGTTTCTTCGCCTCGGCTTTTTCACACTTGTCTTACTCCACGTAGTGGCATACTGTTGATCCTCCTCTGATTTTTGCCCCTTGTGTTCTCCTCGTTTTTGTATTTTGCTTTTTTTTTCTTGCTCCTCGTATTCTTCTCCCCTGTTTCTTCGCCTCGGGTTTTTCACACTTCTCTTACTCCACGTAGTGGCATACTGTTGATCCTCCTCTGATTTTCGCCCCTTGTGTTCTCCTCGTTTTTGTATTTTGCTTTTTTTTTCTTGCTCCTCGTATTCTTCTCCCCTGTTTCTTTGCCTCGGCTTTTTCACACTTCTCTTACTCCACGTAGAGCCACACTTTTGATCCTCCTCTGATTTTTGCCCCTTGTGTTCTCCTCGTTTTTGTATTTTGCTTTTTTTTTCTTGCTCCTCGTATTCTTCTCCCCTGTTTCTTCGCCTCGGCTTTTTCACACTTCTCTTACTCCACGTAGTGGCATACTGGTGATCCTCCTCTGATTTTCGCCCCTTGTGTTCTCCTCGTTTTTGTATTTTGCTTTTTTTTTCTTGCTCCTCGTATTCTTCTCCCCTGTTTCTTCGCCTCGGGTTTTTCACACTTCTCTTACTCCACGTAGTGGCATACTGTTGATCCTCCTCTGATTTTCGCCCCTTGTGTTCTCCTCGTTTTTGTATTTTGCTTTTTTTTTCTTGCTCCTCGTATTCTTCTCCCCTGTTTCTTCGCCTCGGGTTTTTCACACTTCTCTTACTCCACGTAGTGGCATACTGTTGATCCTCCTCTGATTTTCGCCCCTTGTGTTCTCCTCGTTTTTGTATTTTGCTTTTTTTTTCTTGCTCCTCGTATTCTTCTCCCCTGTTTCTTCCACTCGGCTTTTTCACACTTCTCTTACTCCACGTAGTGCCACACTTTTGATCCTCCTCTGATTTTTGCCCCTTGTGTTCTCCTCGTTTTTGTATTTTGCTTTTTTTTTCTTGCTCCTCGTATTCTTCTCCCCTGTTTCTTCGCCTCGGGTTTTTCACACTTCTCTTACTCCACGTATTGCCACACTTTTGATCCTCCTCTGATTTTCGCCCCTTGTGTTCTCCTCGTTTTTGTATTTTGCTTTTTTTTTCTTGCTCCTCGTATTCTTCTCCCCTGTTTCTTCGCCTCGGGTTTTTCACACTTCTCTTACTCCACGTAGTGCCACACTTTTGATCCTCCTCTGATTTTCGCCCCTTGTGTTCTCCTCGTTTTTGTATTTTGCTTTTTTTTTCTTGCTCCTCGTATTCTTCTCCCCTGTTTCTTCGCCTCGGGTTTTTCACACTTCTCTTACTCCACGTAGTGGCATACTGTTGATCCTCCTCTGATTTTCGCCCCTTGTGTTCTCCTCGTTTTTGTATTTTGCTTTTTTTTTCTTGCTCCTCGTATTCTTCTCCCCTGTTTCTTCGCCTCAGGTTTTTCACACTTCTCTTACTCCACGTAGTGCCACACTTTTGATCCTCCTCTGATTTTTGCCCCTTGTGTTCTCCTCGTTTTTGTATTTTGCTTTTTTTTTCTTGCTCCTCGTATTCTTCTCCCCTGTTTCTTCGCCTCGGCTTTTTCACACTTCTCTTACTCCACGTAGTGGCATACTGTTGATCCTCCTCTGATTTTTGCCCCTTGTGTTCTCCTCGTTTTTCTATTTTGCTTTTTTTTTCTTGCTCCTCGTATTCTTCTCCCCTGTTTCTTCGCCTCGGCTTTTTCACACTTGTCTTACTCCACGTAGTGGCATACTGTTGATCCTCCTCTGATTTTTGCCCCTTGTGTTCTCCTCGTTTTTGTATTTTGCTTTTTTTTTCTTGCTCCTCGTATTCTTCTCCCCTGTTTCTTCGCCTCGGCTTTTTCACACTTCTCTTACTCCACGTAGTGGCATACTGTTGATCCTCCTCTGATTTTCGCCCCTTGTGTTCTCCTCGTTTTTGTATTTTGCTTTTTTTTTCTTGCTCCTCGTATTCTTCTCCCCTGTTTCTTCGCCTCGGCTTTTTCACACTTCTCTTACTCCACGTAGTGGCATACTGTTGATCCTCCTCTGATTTTCGCCCCTTGTGTTCTCCTCGTTTTTGTATTTTGCTTTTTTTTTCTTGCTCCTCGTATTCTTCTCCCCTGTTTCTTCCACTCGGCTTTTTCACACTTCTCTTACTCCACGTAGTGCCACACTTTTGATCCTCCTCTGATTTTTGCCCCTTGTGTTCTCCTCGTTTTTGTATTTTGCTTTTTTTTTCTTGCTCCTCGTATTCTTCTCCCCTGTTTCTTCGCCTCGGGTTTTTCACACTTCTCTTACTCCACGTAGTGCCACACTTTTGATCCTCCTCTGATTTTCGCCCCTTGTGTTCTCCTCGTTTTTGTATTTTGCTTTTTTTTTCTTGCTCCTCGTATTCTTCTCCCCTGTTTCTTCGCCTCGGGTTTTTCACACTTCTCTTACTCCACGTAGTGCCACACTTTTGATCCTCCTCTGATTTTCGCCCCTTGTGTTCTCCTCGTTTTTGTATTTTGCTTTTTTTTTCTTGCTCCTCGTATTCTTCTCCCCTGTTTCTTCGCCTCGGGTTTTTCACACTTCTCTTACTCCACGTAGTGGCATACTGTTGATCCTCCTCTGATTTTCGCCCCTTGTGTTCTCCTCGTTTTTGTATTTTGCTTTTTTTTTCTTGCTCCTCGTATTCTTCTCCCCTGTTTCTTCGCCTCGGCTTTTTCACACTTCTCTTACTCCACGTAGTGGCATACTGTTGATCCTCCTCTGATTTTCGCCCCTTGTGTTCTCCTCGTTTTTGTATTTTGCTTTTTTTTTCTTGCTCCTCGTATTCTTCTCCCCTGTTTCTTCGCCTCGGGTTTTTCACACTTCTCTTACTCCACGTAGTGGCATACTGTTGATCCTCCTCTGATTTTCGCCCCTTGTGTTCTCCTCGTTTTTGTATTTTGCTTTTTTTTTCTTGCTCCTCGTATTCTTCTCCCCTGTTTCTTCGCCTCGGGTTTTTCACACTTCTCTTACTCCACGTAGTGCCACACTTTTGATCCTCCTCTGATTTTTGCCCCTTGTGTTCTCCTCGTTTTTGTATTTTGCTTTTTTTTTCTTGCTCCTCGTATTCTTCTCCCCTGTTTCTTCGCCTCGGCTTTTTCACACTTCTCTTACTCCACGTAGTTGCATACTGTTGATCCTCCTCTGATTTTTGCCCCTTGTGTTCTCCTCGTTTTTGTATTTTGCTTTTTTTTTCTTGCTCCTCGTATTCTTCTCCCCTGTTTCTTCGCCTCGGCTTTTTCACACTTGTCTTAGTCCACGTAGTGGCATACTGTTGATCCTCCTCTGATTTTTGCCCCTTGTGTTCTCCTCGTTTTTGTATTTTGCTTTTTTTTTCTTGCTCCTCGTGTTCTTCTCCCCTGTTTCTTCGCCTCGGCTTTTTCACACTTCTCTTACTCCACGTAGTGGCATACTGTTGATCCTCCTCTGATTTTCGCCCCTTGTGTTCTCCTCGTTTTTGTATTTTGCTTTTTTTTTCTTGCTCCTCGTATTCTTCTCCCCTGTTTCTTCGCCTCGGCTTTTTCACACTTCTCTTACTCCACGTAGTGCCACACTTTTGATCCTCCTCTGATTTTTGACCCTTGTGTTCTCCTCGTTTTTGTATTTTGCTTTTTTTTTCTTGCTCCTCGTATTCTTCTCCCCTGTTTCTTCGCCTCGGGTTTTTCACACTTCTCTTACTCCACGTAGTGGCATACTGCTGATCCTCCTCTGATTTTCGCCCCTTGTGTTCTCCTCGTTTTTGTATTTTGCTTTTTTTTTCTTGCTCCTCGTATTCTTCTCCCCTGTTTCTTCGCCTCGGGTTTTTCACACTTCTCTTACTCCACGTAGTGCCACACTTTTGATCCTCCTCTGATTTTCGCCCCTTGTGTTCTCCTCGTTTTTGTATTTTGCTTTTTTTTTTCTTGCTCCTCGTATTCTTCTCCCCTGTTTCTTCGCCTCGGGTTTTTCACACTTCTCTTACTCCACGTAGTGCCACACTTTTGATCCTCCTCTGATTTTCGCCCCTTGTGTTCTCCTCGTTTTTGTATTTTGCTTTTTTTTTCTTGCTCCTCGTATTCTTCTCCCCTGTTTCTTCGCCTCGGGTTTTTCACACTTCTCTTACTCCACGTAGTCCCACACTTTTGATCCTCCTCTGATTTTTGCCCCTTGTGTTCTCCTCGTTTTTGTATTTTGCTTTTTTTTTCTTGCTCCTCGTATTCTTCTCCCCTGTTTCTTCGCCTCGGGTTTTTCACACTTCTCTTACTCCACGTAGTGGCATACTGTTGATCCTCCTCTGATTTTCGCCCCTTGTGTTCTCCTCGTTTTTGTATTTTGCTTTTTTTTTCTTGCTCCTCGTATTCTTCTCCCCTGTTTCTTCGCCTCGGGTTTTTCACACTTCTCTTACTCCACGTAGTGGCATACTGGTGATCCTCCTCTGATTTTCGCCCCTTGTGTTCTCCTCGTTTTTGTATTTTGCTTTTTTTTTCTTGCTCCTCGTATTCTTCTCCCCTGTTTCTTCGCCTCGGGTTTTTCACACTTCTCTTACTCCACGTAGTGCCACACTTTTGATCCTCCTCTGATTTTCGCCCCTTGTGTTCTCCTCGTTTTTGTATTTTGCTTTTTTTTTCTTGCTCCTCGTATTCTTCTCCCCTGTTTCTTCGCCTCGGGTTTTTCACACTTCTCTTACTCCACGTAGTGCCACACTTTTGATCCTCCTCTGATTTTTGCCCCTTGTGTTCTCCTCGTTTTTGTATTTTGCTTTTTTTTTCTTGCTCCTCGTATTCTTCTCCCCTGTTTCTTCGCCTCGGCTTTTTCACACTTCTCTTACTCCACGTAGTGGCATACTGTTGATCCTCCTCTGATTTTTGCCCCTTGTGTTCTCCTCGTTTTTGTATTTTGCTTTTTTTTTCTTGCTCCTCGTATTCTTCTCCCCTGTTTCTTCGCCTCGGCTTTTTCACACTTGTCTTACTCCACGTAGTGGCATACTGTTGATCCTCCTCTGATTTTTGCCCCTTGTGTTCTCCTCGTTTTTGTATTTTGCTTTTTTTTTCTTGCTCCTCGTGTTCTTCTCCCCTGTTTCTTCGCCTCGGCTTTTTCACACTTCTCTTACTCCACGTAGTGGCATACTGTTGATCCTCCTCTGATTTTCGCCCCTTGTGTTCTCCTCGTTTTTGTATTTTGCTTTTTTTTTCTTGCTCCTCGTATTCTTCTCCCCTGTTTCTTCGCCTCGGCTTTTTCACACTTCTCTTACTCCACGTAGTGCCACACTTTTGATCCTCCTCTGATTTTCGCCCCTTGTGTTCTCCTCGTTTTTGTATTTTGCTTTTTTTTTCTTGCTCCTCGTATTCTTCTCCCCTGTTTCTTCGCCTCGGCTTTTTCACACTTCTCTTACTCCACGTAGTGCCACACTTTTGATCCTCCTCTGATTTTTGACCCTTGTGTTCTCCTCGTTTTTGTATTTTGCTTTTTTTTTCTTGCTCCTCGTATTCTTCTCCCCTGTTTCTTCGCCTCGGGTTTTTCACACTTCTCTTACTCCACGTAGTGGCATACTGTTGATCCTCCTCTGATTTTCGCCCCTTGTGTTCTCCTCGTTTTTGTATTTTGCTTTTTTTTTCTTGCTCCTCGTATTCTTCTCCCCTGTTTCTTCACCTCGGGTTTTTCACACTTCTCTTACTCCACGTAGTGCCACACTTTTGATCCTCCTCTGATTTTCGCCCCTTGTGTTCTCCTCGTTTTTGTATTTTGCTTTTTTTTTCTTGCTCCTCGTATTCTTCTCCCCTGTTTCTTCGCCTCGGGTTTTTCACACTTCTCTTACTCCACGTAGTGCCACACTTTTGATCCTCCTCTGATTTTCGCCCCTTGTGTTCTCCTCGTTTTTGTATTTTGCTTTTTTTTTCTTGCTCCTCGTATTCTTCTCCCCTGTTTCTTCGCCTCGGCTTTTTCACACTTCTCTTACTCCACGTAGTGCCACACTTTTGATCCTCCTCTGATTTTCGCCCCTTGTGTTCTCCTCGTTTTTGTATTTTGCTTTTTTTTTCTTGCTCCTCGTATTCTTCTCCCCTGTTTCTTCGCCTCGGCTTTTTCACACTTCTCTTACTCCACGTAGTCCCACACTTTTGATCCTCCTCTGATTTTTGCCCCTTGTGTTCTCCTCGTTTTTGTATTTTGCTTTTTTTTTCTTGCTCCTCGTATTCTTCTCCCCTGTTTCTTCGCCTCGGGTTTTTCACACTTCTCTTACTCCACGTAGTGGCATACTGTTGATCCTCCTCTGATTTTCGCCCCTTGTGTTCTCCTCGTTTTTGTATTTTGCTTTTTTTTTCTTGCTCCTCGTATTCTTCTCCCCTGTTTCTTCGCCTCGGGTTTTTCACACTTCTCTTACTCCACGTAGTGGCATACTGTTGATCCTCCTCTGATTTTCGCCCCTTGTGTTCTCCTCGTTTTTGTATTTTGCTTTTTTTTTCTTGCTCCTCGTATTCTTCTCCCCTGTTTCTTCGCCTCGGGTTTTTCACACTTCTCTTACTCCACGTAGTGCCACACTTTTGATCCTCCTCTGATTTTCGCCCCTTGTGTTCTCCTCGTTTTTGTATTTTGCTTTTTTTTTCTTGCTCCTCGTATTCTTCTCCCCTGTTTCTTCGCCTCGGGTTTTTCACACTTCTCTTACTCCACGTAGTGCCACACTTTTGATCCTCCTCTGATTTTTGCCCCTTGTGTTCTCCTCGTTTTTGTATTTTGCTTTTTTTTTCTTGCTCCTCGTATTCTTCTCCCCTGTTTCTTCGCCTCGGCTTTTTCACACTTCTCTTACTCCACGTAGTGGCATACTGTTGATCCTCCTCTGATTTTTGCCCCTTGTGTTCTCCTCGTTTTTGTATTTTGCTTTTTTTTTCTTGCTCCTCGTATTCTTCTCCCCTGTTTCTTCGCCTCGGCTTTTTCACACTTGTCTTACTCCACGTAGTGGCATACTGTTGATCCTCCTCTGATTTTTGCCCCTTGTGTTCTCCTCGTTTTTGTATTTTGCTTTTTTTTTCTTGCTCCTCGTGTTCTTCTCCCCTGTTTCTTCGCCTCGGCTTTTTCACACTTCTCTTACTCCACGTAGTGGCATACTGTTGATCCTCCTCTGATTTTCGCCCCTTGTGTTCTCCTCGTTTTTGTATTTTGCTTTTTTTTTCTTGCTCCTCGTATTCTTCTCCCCTGTTTCTTCGCCTCGGCTTTTTCACACTTCTCTTACTCCACGTAGTGCCACACTTTTGATCCTCCTCTGATTTTCGCACCTTGTGTTCTCCTCGTTTTTGTATTTTGCTTTTTTTTTCTTGCTCCTCGTATTCTTCTCCCCTGTTTCTTCGCCTCGGCTTTTTCACACTTCTCTTACTCCACGTAGTGCCACACTTTTGATCCTCCTCTGATTTTTGACCCTTGTGTTCTCCTCGTTTTTGTATTTTGCTTTTTTTTTCTTGCTCCTCGTATTCTTCTCCCCTGTTTCTTCGCCTCGGCTTTTTCACACTTCTCTTACTCCACGTAGTGGCATACTGTTGATCCTCCTCTGATTTTCGCCCCTTGTGTTCTCCTCGTTTTTGTATTTTGCTTTTTTTTTCTTGCTCCTCGTATTCTTCTCCCCTGTTTCTTCGCCTCGGGTTTTTCACACTTCTCTTACTCCACGTAGTGCCACACTTTTGATCCTCCTCTGATTTTCGCCCCTTGTGTTCTCCTCGTTTTTGTATTTTGCTTTTTTTTTCTTGCTCCTCGTATTCTTCTCCCCTGTTTCTTCGCCTCGGGTTTTTCACACTTCTCTTACTCCACGTAGTGCCACACTTTTGATCCTCCTCTGATTTTCGCCCCTTGTGTTCTCCTCGTTTTTGTATTTTGCTTTTTTTTTCTTGCTCCTCGTATTCTTCTCCCCTGTTTCTTCGCCTCGGCTTTTTCACACTTCTCTTACTCCACGTAGTCCCACACTTTTGATCCTCCTCTGATTTTTGCCCCTTGTGTTCTCCTCGTTTTTGTATTTTGCTTTTTTTTTCTTGCTCCTCGTATTCTTCTCCCCTGTTTCTTCGCCTCGGGTTTTTCACACTTCTCTTACTCCACGTAGTGGCATACTGTTGATCCTCCTCTGATTTTCGCCCCTTGTGTTCTCCTCGTTTTTGTATTTTGCTTTTTTTTTCTTGCTCCTCGTATTCTTCTCCCCTGTTTCTTCGCCTCGGGTTTTTCACACTTCTCTTACTCCACGTAGTGGCATACTGTTGATCCTCCTCTGATTTTCGCCCCTTGTGTTCTCCTCGTTTTTGTATTTTGCTTTTTTTTTCTTGCTCCTCGTATTCTTCTCCCCTGTTTCTTCGCCTCGCGTTTTTCACACTTCTCTTACTCCACGTAGTGCCACACTTTTGATCCTCCTCTGATTTTCGCCCCTTGTGTTCTCCTCGTTTTTGTATTTTGCTTTTTTTTTCTTGCTCCTCGTATTCTTCTCCCCTGTTTCTTTGTCTCGGCTTTTTCACACTTCTCTTACTCCACGTAGTGGCATACTGTTGATCCTCCTCTGATTTTTGCCCCTTGTGTTCTCCTCGTTTTTGTATTTTGCTTTTTTTTTCTTGCTCCTCGTATTCTTCTCCCCTGTTTCTTCACCTCGGCTTTTTCACACTTCTCTTACTCCACGTAGTGGCATACTGAGGATCCTCCTCTGATTTTTGCCCCTTGTGTTCTCCTCGTTTTTGTATTTTGCTTTTTTTTTCTTGCTCCTCGTATTCTTCTCCCCTGTTTCTTCGCCTCGGCTTTTTCACACTTCTCTTACTCCACGTAGTGCCACACTTTTGATCCTCCTCTGATTTTTGCCCCTTGTGTTCTCCTCGTTTTTGTATTTTGCTTTTTTTTTCTTGCTCCTCGTATTCTTCTCCCCTGTTTCTTCGCGTCGGCTTTTTCTCACTTCTCTTACTCCACGTAGTGGCATACTGTTGATCCTCCTCTGATTTTCGCCCCTTGTGTTCTCCTCGTTTTTGTATTTTGCTTTTTTTTTCTTGCTCCTCGTATTCTTCTCCCCTGTTTCTTCGCCTCGGGTTTTTCACACTTCTCTTACTCCACGTAGTGGCATACTGTTGATCCTCCTCTGATTTTCGCCCCTTGTGTTCTCCTCGTTTTTGTATTTTGCTTTTTTTTTCTTGCTCCTCGTATTCTTCTCCCCTGTTTCTTCGCCTCGGGTTTTTCACACTTCTCTTACTCCACGTAGTGGCATACTGTTGATCCTCCTCTGATTTTCGCCCCTTGTGTTCTCCTCGTTTTTGTATTTTGCTTTTTTTTTCTTGCTCCTCGTATTCTTCTCCCCTGTTTCTTCGCCTCGGCTTTTTCACACTTCTCTTACTCCACGTAGTGGCATACTGTTGATCCTCCTCTGATTTTCGCCCCTTGTGTTCTCCTCGTTTTTGTATTTTGCTTTTTTTTTCTTGCTCCTCGTATTCTTCTCCCCTGTTTCTTCGCCTCGGCTTTTTCACACTTCTCTTACTCCACGTAGTGCCACACTTTTGATCCTCCTCTGATTTTCGCCCCTTGTGTTCTCCTCGTTTTTGTATTTTGCTTTTTTTTTCTTGCTCCTCGTATTCTTCTCCCCTGTTTCTTCACCTCGGGTTTTTCACACTTCTCTTACTCCACGTAGTGGCATACTGTTGATCCTCCTCTGATTTTCGCCCCTTGTGTTCTCCTCGTTTTTGTATTTTGCTTTTTTTTTCTTGCTCCTCGTATTCTTCTCCCCTGTTTCTTCACCTCGACTTTTTCACACTTCTCTTACTCCACGTAGTGCCACACTTTTGATCCTCCTCTGATTTTCGCCCCTTGTGTTCTCCTCGTTTTTGTATTTTGCTTTTTTTTTCTTGCTCCTCGTATTCTTCTCCCCTGTTTCTTCGCCTTGGGTTTTTCCCACTTCTCTTACTCCACGTAGTGCCACACTGTTGATCCTCCTCTGATTTTCGCCCCTTGTGTTCTCCTCGTTTTTGTATTTTGCTTTTTTTTTCTTGCTCCTCGTATTCTTCTCCCCTGTTTCTTCGCCTCGGCTTTTTCACACTTCTCTTACTCCACGTAGTGGCATACTGTTGATCCTCCTCTGATTTTCGCCCCTTGTGTTCTCCTCGTTTTTGTATTTTGCTTTTTTTTTCTTGCTCCTCGTATTCTTCTCCCCTGTTTCTTCACCTCGACTTTTTCACACTTCTCTTACTCCACGTAGGGCCACACTTTTGATCCTCCTCTGATTTTCGCCCCTTGTGTTCTCCTCGTTTTTGTATTTTGCTTTTTTATTCTTGCTCCTCGTATATTTCTTCCCTTTTCTTGCTCACGAGTTTTTCACAATTTTTTTTCTCCTCGTATTTTCACACTTTTGAGGCTCCACTCATTTTCCCCACTTTTCTAATTCTCGTATATTTCTGTTTTTTTTTTTTTTGATCCTCATATTTTTCTCCCCTATTTCTCCTCCTGGGTTTTTTCACACTTTTCTTGCTTCTCGTATTTTCACACTTTTGATCCTCCTCTTATTTTCCCCCCTTTTCTGCTCCTCGTATATTTTTGTTTTGGTTTTTTTTTTGCTCCTCGTATTTTTCTCCCATTTTTCTACTCCTGGGATTTTTCACACTTTTCTTGCTCCTCGTACTTTCACACTTTTGATGCTCCTATGATCCCGTGGGAGTCACGTGGGAATCACGTGGGCATCACGTGGGAATCACATGGGTATCACGTGGGCAACACGTGGGCATCACGTGGGCATCACGTGGGCATCACGTGGCAATCACGTGGGCATCACGTGGGCAACACGTGGGAATCACGTGGGAAACAGGTGGGCACCACGTGGGGATCACGTGTGAATCACGTGGGCATCACGTGGGAATCACGTGGGCTTCACGTGGGAATCACGTGGGAATCAGGTGGGCAACACGTGGGAGTCACGTGGGAATCACGTGGACATCACGTGGGAATCACGTGGGAATCACGTGGGCATCACGTGGGTATCACGTGAGAATCACGTGGGAATCACGTGGGTTTCACGTGGGAATCACCTGGGCATTATGTGGGTATCACGTGGGCATCACATAGGAATCACGTGGGAATCACGTGGGTATCACGTGGGAATCACGTGGGCATCACGTGGTATCACGTGGGCAACACGTGGGAATCACGTGGGAATCACGTGGGCAACATGTGGCAGTCACGTGGGAATCACGTGGGCAGCACGTGGGAATCACGTGGGAATCACGTGGGAATCACGTGGGCAGCACGTGGGAATCACGTGGGAATCACGTGGGAATCACGTGGGTTTCACGTGGGCATCACGTGGGCGACACGTGGGAATCACGTGGGAGTCACGTGGGCGACACGTGGGAGTCACGTGGAAATCACGTGGCCGTCACGTGGGAATCCCGTGGGAATCACGTGGCATTCACGTGGGAATCACGTGGGAATCACGTGGGCATCACGTGGGTATCACGTGGGCAACGCCTGGGAATAACGTGGGCATCAAGTGGGCAACACGTGGGAGTCACGTGGGAATCACGTGGCCATCACGTGGGAATCACGTGGGCAACACGTGGGAATCACGTGGCCATCACGTGGGAATCACGTGGGCATCAAGTGGGAAACAAGTGGGAAACACGTGGGAATCACGTGGGCATCACGTGGGTATCACGTTAGAATCACGTGGGAATCACGTGGGAATCACGTGGGTATCACGTGGGCATCACGTGGGACTCACGTGGGCATCACGTGGGCAACACGTGGGAGTCACGTGGGAATGACGTGGCCATCACGTAGGAATCACGTGGGAGTCACGTGGGTATCACGTGGGAATCACGTGGGCATACGTGGGTATCACGTGGGCAACACGTGGGAATCACGTGGGCATCACGTGGGCAACACTTGGGAGTCACGTGGGAATCACGTGGCCATCACGTGGGAATCACGTGGGCAACACGTGGCCATCACGTGGGAATCACGTGGGATTCACGTGGGCAACACGTGGGAATCACATGGCAATCACGTGGGAATCACGTGGGCATCAAGTGGGAAACACGTGGGAATCACGTGGCCATCACGTGGGAATCACATGGGCATCACGTGGGTATCACGTGAGTATCACGTGGGAATCACGTGGGTATCACGTGGGAATCATCTGGGCATCACGGGGGTATCACGTGGGCATCACATGGGAATCACGTGGGAATCACGTGGGCAACACGTGGGAGTCACGTGGCCATCACGTGGGAATCACGTGGGCAACACGTGGGAATCACGTGGGAATCACGTGGCCATCACGTGGGAATCACGTGGGCATCACGTGGGAATCACGTGGGCATCACGTAGCCAAAACGTGGGAATCACGTGGGCATCACGTGGGAGTCACGTGGGAATCACGTGGCCATTACGTGGGAATCACGTGGGCAACACGTGGGAATCACGTGGCCATCACGTGGGAATCACGTGGGCATCACGTGGGCATCAAGTGGGAAACACGTGGGAATCACGTGGGCATCACGTGGGACTCACGTGGGCAACACGTGGGAGTCACGTGGGAATGACGTGGCCATCACGTGGGAATCACGTGGGAGTCACGTGGGTATCACATGGGAATCACGTGGGCATCACGTGGGTATCACGTGGGCAACACGTGGGAATCACGTGGGCATCACGTGGGAATCACGTGAGAGTCACGTGGGAATCACGTGGCCATCACGTGGGAATCACGTGGGCATCACGTGGGCAACATTTGGGAGTCACGTGGGAATCACGTGGCCATCACGTGGGAATCACGTGGGCAACACGTGGCCATCACGTGGGAATCACGTGGAAATCACGTGGGATTCACGTGGGCAACACGTGGGAATCACATGGCAATCACGTGGGAATCACGTGGGCATCAAGTGGGAAACACGTGGGAATCACGTGGCCATCACGTGGGAATCACATGGGCATCACGTGGGTATCACGTGAGTATCACGTGGGAATCACGTGGGTATCACGTGGGAATCACCTGGGCATCACGTGGGTATCACGTGGGCATCACATGGGAATCACGTGGGAATCACGTGGGCAACACGTGGGAGTCACGTGGGCAACACGTGGGTGTCACGTGGGAATCACGTGGCCATCACGTGGGAATCACGTGGGCAACACGTGGGAATCACGTGGGAATCACGTGGCCATCACGTGGGAATCACGTGGGCATAAAGTGGGAAACACGTGGGAATCACGTGGGCATCACGTGGGTATCACGTGAGAATCACGTGGGAATCACGTGGGAATCACGTGGGTATCACGTGGGCATCACGTGGGAATCACGTGGCCATCACGTGGCCATCACGTGGGAATCACATGGGCATCACGTGGGTATCACGTGAGAATCACGTGGGAATCACGTGGGTTTCACTTGGGAATCACCTGGTCATCACGTGGGTATCACGTGGGCATCACATGGGAATCACGTGGGAATCACGTGGCCATCACGTGGGAATCACGTGGGCATCACGTGGGAAACACGTGGGAATCACGTGGGCATCACGTGGGTATCACGTGAGAATCACGTGGGAATCACGTGGGAATCACTTGGGTATCACGTGGGCATCATGTGGGAATCACGTTGGAATCACGTGGGCAACATGTGGGAGTCACGTGGGAATCACGTGGCCATCACGTGGGAATCACGTGGGAGTCACGTGGGTTTCACGTGGGAATCACGTGGGCATCACGTGGGTATCACGTGGGCAACACGTGGGAATCACGTGGGCATCACGTGGGCATGACGTGGGCAACACGTGGGAGTCACGTGGGAATCACGTGGCCATCACGTGGGAATCACTTGGGAATCACGTCGGCGTCACGTGGGAATCACGTGGGAACCACGTGGGAGTCACGAGGGTATCACTTGAGAATCACGTGGGAATCACGTGGGAATCACGTGGGAATCACGTGGGAATCACGTGGGTATCACTAGGGCATCACGTGGGCATCACGTGGGCGAGTGGAAGTCACGTGGGCGACACGTGGGAGTCACGTGTGAATCACGTGGCCGTCACGTGGGAATCCCGTGGGAACCACGTGGGAATCACGTGGCCATCACGTGGGAATCACGTGGGAATCACGTGGGCGTCACGTGGGTATCACGTGGGCAACACCTGGGAATCACGTGGGCATCAAGTGGGCAACACGTGGGAGTCACGAGGGAATCACGTGGCCATCACGTGGGAATCACGTGGGCAACACGTGGGAATATCGTGGGAATCACGTGGGCGTCACGTGGGAATCACGTGGCCATCACGTGGGAATCACTTGGGAATCACGTGGGCGTCACGTGGGAATCACGTGGCCATCACGTGGGCATCACGTGGGAATCACGTGGGCAACATGTGGGAGTCACGTGGGAGTCACGTGGGAATCACGTGGCCATCACGTGGGAATCACGTGGGAACCACGTGGGAGTCACGTGGGTATCACGAGAGAATCACGTGGGAATCACGTGGGAATCACGTGGGAATCACGTGGGCAACACGTGGGTATCACGTGAGAATCACGTGGGAATCACGTGGGAATCACGTGGGTATCACGTGGGAATCACGTGGCCATCACGTGGGAATCACGTGGGCATCAAGTGGGTATCACGTGAGAATCACGTGGGAATCACGTGGGAATCACGTGGGAATCACGTGGGTAACACGTGGGAATCACGTGGGCATCACGTGGAATCACGTGGGAATCACGTGGGTATCACGTGGGCATCACGTGGGCATCACGTGGGCAAAACGTGGGAATCACGTGGGCATCACGTGGGAGTCACGTTGGAATGACGTGGCCATTACGTGGGAATCACGTGGGAGTCACGTGGGTATCACGTGGGAATCACGTGGCCATCACGTGGGAATCACGTGGGCATCAAGAGGGTATCACGTGGGAATCACGTGGGCATCACGTCGGCAACATGTGGGAGTCACGTGGGAATCACGTGGCCATCACGTGGGAATCACGTGGGCAACACGTGGGACTCACGTGGCCATCACATGGGAATCACGTGGGCAGCAAGAGGGTATCACGTGGGAATCACGTGGACATCACGTGGGCAACACGTGGGAATCACGTGGGAATCAGGTGGGCACCACGTGGGGATCACGTGGGAATCACGTGGACATCACGTGGGAATCACGTGGCCATCACGTTGGAAATCCGTGGGAATCACGTGGGAATCACGTGGCCATCACGTGGGAATCACGTGGGAATCACGTGGCCATCACGTGGGAATCACGTGGGAATCACGTGTGTATCACGTGGGAATCACGTGGCCATCACGTGGGAATCACGTGGGAATCACGTGGCCATTACGTGGGAATCACGTGGGCAACACGTGGGAATCACGTGGCCATCACGTGGAAATCACGTGGGCATCACGTAGGCATCAAGTGTGAAACACGTGGGAATCACGTGGGCATCACGTGGGTATCACGTGAGAATCACGTGGGAATCACGTGGGAATCACGTGGGTATCACGTGGGCATCACGTGGGACTCACGTGGGCATCACGTGGGCAACACGTGGGAGTCACGTGGGAATGACGTGGCCATCACGTGGGAATCACGTGGGCATCACGTGGGCAACACGTGGGAGTCACGTGGGAATCACGTGGCCATCACGTGGGCATCACGTGGGAATCACGTGGGCAACATGTGGGAGTCACGTGGGAATTACATGACCGTCACGTGGGAGTCACGTGGGAATCACGTGGCCGTCACGTGGGAATCAAGTGGGAACCACGTGGGAGTCACGTGGGTATCACGTGAGAATCACGTGGGTATCACGTGGGTATCACGTGGGCAACACGTGGGAATCACGTGGGCATCACGTGGGGATCACGTAGGCATCACGTGGCAATCACGTGGGCAACACGTGGGAATCACGTGGGAAACAGGTGGGCACCACGTGGGGATCACGTGTGAATCACGTGGGCATCACGTGGGAATCACGTGGGAATCACGTGGGAATCAGGTGGGCAACACGTGGAAGTCACGTGGGAATCACGTGGACATCACGTGGGAATCACGTGGGAATCACGTGGGCATCACGTGGGAATCACGTGGGAATCACGTGGGAATCACGTGGCCATCACATGGGAATGACGTGGGCAACACGTGGGAATCACGTGGGCATCACCTGGGCATCACGTGGGAATCACGTGGGCAACACGTGGGAGTCACGTGGGAATCACGTGGGTATCACGTGGGCAACACTTGGGAATCACGTGAGCATCACATGGGAATCACGGGGGAATCACGTGGGCAACACGTGGGAGTCACGTGGGAATCACGTGGACATCACGGGGGCAACACTTGGGAATCACGAGAGCATCACATGGGAATCACTGGGGAATCACCTGGGCAACACGTGGGAGTCACGTGGGAATCACGTGGACATCACGTGGGCAACACGTGGGAATCACGTGGGAATCAGGTGGGCACCACGTGGGGATCACGTGGGAATCACGTGGGTATCACGTGGGTATCACGTGAGAATCACGTGGGAATCACGTGGGCATCACGTGGGCAACACGTGGGAATCACATGGGCATCACGTGGGCATCACGTGGGAATCACGTGGGCAACACGTGGGAATCACGTGGGCATCACGTGGGTATCACGTGAGAATCACGTGGGAATCACGTGGGTATCACGTGGGCATCACGTGGGCAACACGTGGGAATCACGTGGGAATCAGGTGGGCACCACGTGGGGATCACGTGGGGATCACGTGGGTATCACGTGAGAATCACGTGGGAATCACGTGGATATCACGTGGGCAACACGTGGGAATCACGTGGGCATATCGTGGGCATCACGTGGGAATCACGTGGGCATCACGTGGGTATCACGTGAGAATCACGTGGGTATCACGTGGGCAACACGTGGGAATCACGTGGGCATCACGTGGGAATCACGTGGGCATCACGTGGCAATCACGTGGGCATCACGTGGGCAACACGTGGGAATCACGTGGGAAACAGGTGGGCACCACGTGGGGATCACGTGTGAATCACGTGGGTATCACGTGGGAATCACGTGGGAATCACGTGGGAATCACGTGGGAATCAGGTGGGCAACACGTGGGAGTCACGTGGGAATCACGTGGACATCACGTGGGAATCACGTGGGAATCACGTGGGCATCACGTGGGAATCACGTGGGCAACACGTGGGAATCACGTGGGCATGACGTGGGAATCACGTGGGCATCACGTGGCCAAAACGTGGGAATCACGTGGGCATCACGTGGGAGTCACGTGGGAATCACGTGGCCATTACGTGGGAATCACGTGGGCAACACGTGGGAATCACGTGGCCATCACGTGGGAATCACGTGGGAATCACGTGGGCATCACGTGGGAAACACGTGGGAATCACGTGGGCATCACGTGGGTATCACGTGGGAATCACGTGGGAATCACGTGGGCAACATGTGGGAGTCACGTGGGAGTCACGTGGGAATCACGTGGCCATCACGTGGCAATCACGTGGGAACCACGTGGGAGTCACGTGGGTATCACGTGAGAATGACGTGGGAATCACGTGGGAATCACGTGGGAATCACGTGGGCATCACGTGAGAATCACGTGGGAATCACGTGGGAATCACGTGGGTATCACGTGGGAATCACGTGGCCATCACGTGGGAATCACATGGGCATCAAGTGGGTATCACGTGAGAATCACGTGGGAATCACGTGGGAATCACGTGGGAATCACGTGGGTAACACGTGGGAATCACGTGGGCATCACGTGGAATCACGTGGGAATCACGTGGGTATCACGTGGGCATCACGTGGGCATCACGTGGGCAAAACGTGGGAATCACGTGGGCATCACGTGGGAGTCACGTGGGAATGACGTGGCCATTACGTGGGAATCACGTGGGAGTCACGTGGGTATCACGTGGGAATCACGTGGCCATCACGTGGGAATCACGTGGGCGTCAAGAGGGTATCACGTGGGAATCACGTGGGCATCACGTCGGCAACATGTGGGAGTCACGTGGGAATCACGTGGCCATCACGTGGGAATCACGTGGGCAACACGTGGGAATCACGTGGCCATCACATGGGAATCACGTGGGCAGCAAGAGGGTATCACGTGGGAATCACGTGGACATCACGTGGGCAACACGTGGGAATCACGTGGGAATCAGGTGGGCACCACGTGGGGATCACGTGGGAATCACGTGGACATCACGTGGGAATCACGTGGCCATCACGTTGGAAATACGTGGGAATCACGTGGGAATCACGTGGCCATCACGTGGGAATCACGTGGGAATCACGTGGCCATCACGTGGGAATCACGTGGGAATCACGTGTGTATCACGTGGGAATCACGTGGCCATCACGTGGGAATCACGTGGGAATCACGTGGCCATTACGTGGGAATCACGTGGGCAACACGTGGGAATCACGTGGCCATCACGTGGGAATCACGTGGGCATCACGTAGGCATCAAGTGTGAAACACGTGGGAATCACGTGGGCATCACGTGGGTATCACGTGAGAATCACGTGGGAATCACGTGGGAATCACGTGGGTATCACGTGGGCATCACGTGGGACTCACGTGGGCATCACGTGGGCAACACGTGGGAGTCACGTGGGAATGACGTGGCCATCACGTGGGAATCACGTGGGCAACACGTGGGAATCACGTGGGAAACAGGTGGGCACCACGTGGGGATCACGTGTGAATCACGTGGGCATCACGTGGGAATCACGTGGGCATCACGTGGGAATCACGTGGGAATCACGTGGGAATCACGTGGGCAACACGTGGGAGTCACGTGGGAATCACGTGGACATCACGTGGGAATCACGTGGGAATCACGTGGGCATCACGTGGGAATCACGTGGGAATCACGTGGGAATCACGTGGCCATCACATGGGAATGACGTGGGCAACACGTGGGAATCACGTGGGCATCACGTGGGCATCACGTGGGAATCACGTGGGCAACACGTGGGAGTCACGTGGGAATCACGTGGGTATCACGTGGGCAACACTTGGGAATCACGTGAGCATCACATGGGAATCACGGGGGAATCACGTGGGCAACACGTGGGAGGCACGTGGGAATCACGTGGACATCACGGGGGCAACACTTGGGAATCACGAGAGCATCACATGGGAATCACTGGGGAATCACGTGGGCAACACGTGGGAGTCACGTGGGAATCACGTGGACATCACGTGGGCAACACGTGGGAATCACGTGGGAATCAGGTGGGCACCACGTGGGGATCACGTGGGAATCACGTGGGTATCACGTGGGTATCACGTGGCCATTACGTGGGAATCCGTGGGCAACACGTGGGAATCACGTGGCCATCACGTGGGAATCACGTGGGTATCACGTGGCCATTACGTGGGAATCACGTGGGCAACACGTGGGAATCACGTGGCCATCACGTGGGTATCACGTGGGTATCACGTGGCCATTACGTGGGAATCACGTGGGCAACACGTGGGAATCACGTGGCCAAAACGTGGGAATCACGTGGGCATCACGTGGGAGTCACGTGGGAATCACGTGGCCATTACGTGGGAATCACGTGGGCAACACGTGGGAATCACGTGGCCATCACGTGGGAATCACGTGGCCATCACGTGGGCATCACGTGGGAAACACGTGGGAATCACGTGGGCATCACGTGGGTATCACGTGAGAATCACGTGGGAATCACGTGGGAATCACGTGGGCAACATGTGGGAGTCACGTGGGAGTCACGTGGGAATCACGTGGCCATCACGTGGCAATCATGTGGGAACCACGTGGGAGTCACGTGGGTATCACGTGAGAATCACGTGGGAATCACGTGGGAATCACGTGGGAATCACGTGGGCAACACGTGGGTATCACGAGAGAATCACGTGGGAATCACGTGGGAATCACGTGGGTATCACGTGGGAATCACGTGGCCATCACGTGGGAATCACATGGGCATCAAGTGGGTATCACGTGAGAATCACGTGGGAATCACGTGGGAATCACGTGGGAATCACGTGGGTAACACGTGGGAATCACGTGGGCATCACGTGGAATCACGTGGGAATCACGTGGGTATCACGTGGGCATCACGTGGGCATCACGTGGGCAAAACGTGGGAATCACGTGGGCATCACGTGGGAGTCACGTGGGAATGACGTGGCCATTACGTGGGAATCACGTGGGAGTCACGTGGGTATCACGTGGGAATCACGTGGCCATCACGTGGGAATCACGTGGGCGTCAAGAGGGTATCACGTGGGAATCACGTGGGCATCACGTCGGCAACATGTGGGAGTCACGTGGGAATCACGTGGCCATCACGTGGGAATCACGTGGGCAACACGTGGGAATCACGTGGCCATCACATGGGAATCACGTGGGCAGCAAGAGGGTATCACGTGGGAATCACGTGGACATC
Source organism: Cervus elaphus (assembly GCF_910594005.1). Lineage (NCBI taxonomy): Eukaryota > Metazoa > Chordata > Mammalia > Artiodactyla > Cervidae > Cervus > Cervus elaphus. The sequence goes on along the minus strand of NW_025316695.1, from coordinate 808,094 downwards.
ACGTGGGCAACACGTGGGAATCACGTGGGAATCAGGTGGGCACCACGTGGGGATCACGTGGGAATCACGTGGACATCACGTGGGAATCACGTGGCCATCACGTTGGAAATACGTGGGAATCACGTGGGAATCACGTGGCCATCACGTGGGAATCACGTGGGAATCACGTGGCCATCACGTGGGAATCACGTGGGAATCACGTGGGCATCACGTGGGAATCACGTGGCCATCACGTGGGAATCACGTGGGAATCACGTAGGCATCAAGTGTGAAACACGTGGGAATCACGTGGGCATCACGTGGGTATCACGTGAGAATCACGTGGGAATCACGTGGGAATCACGTGGGTATCACGTGGGCATCACGTGGGACTCACGTGGGCATCACGTGGGCAACACGTGGGAGTCACGTGGGAATGACGTGGCCATCACGTGGGAATCACGTGGGCAACACGTGGGAATCACGTGGGAAACAGGTGGGCACCACGTGGGGATCACGTGTGAATCACGTGGGCATCACGTGGGAATCACGTGGCAATCAGGTGGGCAACACGTGGGAGTCACGTGGGAATCACGTGGACATCACGTGGGAATCACGTCGGAATCACGTGGGCATCACGTGGGAATCACGTGGGAATCACGTGGCCATCACATGGGAATGACGTGGGCAACACGTGGGAATCACGTGGGCATCACGTGGGCATCACGTGGGAATCACGTGGGCAACACGTGGGAGTCACGTGGGAATCACGTGGGTATCACGTGGGCAACACTTGGGAATCACGTGAGCATCACATGGGAATCACGGGGGAATCACGTGGGCAACACGTGGGAGGCACGTGGGAATCACGTGGACATCACGGGGGCAACACTTGGGAATCACGAGAGCATCACATGGGAATCACGGGGGAATCACGTGGGCAACACGTGGGAGTCACGTGGGAATCACGTGGACATCACGTGGGCAACACGTGGGAATCACGTGGGAATCAGGTGGGCACCACGTGGGGATCACGTGGGAATCACGTGGGTATCACGTGGGTATCACGTGAGAATCACGTGGCCATCACGTGGGAATCACGTGGGAATCACGTGGGTATCACGTGGGAATCACGTGGCCATCACGTGGGAATCACGTGGGAATCACGTGGCCATTACGTGGGAATCACGTGGGCAACACGTGGGAATCACGTGGCCATCACGTGGGAATCACGTGGGCATCACGTAGGCATCAAGTGTGAAACACGTGGGAATCACGTGGGCATCACGTGGGTATCACGTGAGAATCACGTGGGAATCACGTGGGAATCACGTGGGTATCACGTGGGCATCACGTGGGACTCACGTGGGCATCACGTGGGCAACACGTGGGAGTCACGTGGGAATGACGTGGCCATCACGTGGGAATCACGTGGGCAACACGTGGGAATCACGTGGGAAACAGGTGGGCACCACGTGGGGATCACGTGTGAATCACGTGGGCATCACGTGGGAATCACGTGGGCAACATGTGGGAGTCACGTGGGAATTACATGACCGTCACGTGGGAGTCACGTGGGAATCACGTGGCCGTCACGTGGGAATCAAGTGGGAACCACGTGGGAGTCACGTGGGTATCACGTGAGAATCACGTGGGTATCACGTGGGTATCACGTGGGCAACACGTGGGAATCACGTGGGCATCACGTGGGGATCACGTAGGCATCACGTGGCAATCACGTGGGCAACACGTGGGAATCACGTGGGAAACAGGTGGGCACCACGTGGGGATCACGTGGGAATCACGTGGGCATCACGTGGGAATCACGTGGGCATCACGTGGGAATCACGTGGGAATCACGTGGGAATCAGGTGGGCAACACGTGGAAGTCACGTGGGAATCACGTGGACATCACGTGGGAATCACGTGGGAATCACGTGGGCATCACGTGGGAATCACGTGGGAATCACGTGGGAATCACGTGGCCATCACATGGGAATGACGTGGGCAACACGTGGGAATCACGTGGGCATCACCTGGGCATCACGTGGGAATCACGTGGGCAACACGTGGGAGTCACGTGGGAATCACGTGGGTATCACGTGGGCAACACTTGGGAATCACGTGAGCATCACATGGGAATCACGGGGGAATCACGTGGGCAACACGTGGGAGTCACGTGGGAATCACGTGGACATCACGGGGGCAACACTTGGGAATCACGAGAGCATCACATGGGAATCACTGGGGAATCACGTGGGCAACACGTGGGAGTCACGTGGGAATCACGTGGACATCACGTGGGCAACACGTGGGAATCACGTGGGAATCAGGTGGGCACCACGTGGGGATCACGTGGGAATCACGTGGGTATCACGTGGGTATCACGTGAGAATCACGTGGGAATCACGTGGGCATCACGTGGGCAACACGTGGGAATCACATGGGCATCACGTGGGCATCACGTGGGAATCACGTGGGCAACACGTGGGAATCACGTGGGCATCACGTGGGTATCACGTGGGAATCACGTGGGAATCACGTGGGTATCACGTGGGCAACACGTGGGCAACACGTGGGAATCACGTGGGAATCAGGTGGGCACCACGTGGGGATCACGTGGGGATCACGTGGGTATCACGTGAGAATCACGTGGGAATCACGTGGATATCACGTGGGCAACACGTGGGAATCACGTGGGCATATCGTGGGCATCACGTGGGAATCACGTGGGCATCACGTGGGTATCACGTGAGAATCACGTGGGTATCACGTGGGCAACACGTGGGAATCACGTGGGCATCACGTGGGAATCACGTGGGCATCACGTGGCAATCACGTGGGCATCACGTGGGCAACACGTGGGAATCACGTGGGAAACAGGTGGGCACCACGTGGGGATCACGTGTGAATCACGTGGGTATCACGTGGGAATCACGTGGGAATCACGTGGGAATCACGTGGGAATCAGGTGGGCAACACGTGGGAGTCACGTGGGAATCACGTGGACATCACGTGGGAATCACGTGGGAATCACGTGGGCATCACGTGGGAATCACGTGGGCAACACGTGGGAATCACGTGGGCATGACGTGGGAATCACGTGGGCATCACGTGGCCAAAACGTGGGAATCACGTGGGCATCACGTGGGAGTCACGTGGGAATCACGTGGCCATTACGTGGGAATCACGTGGGCAACACGTGGGAATCACGTGGCCATCACGTGGGAATCACGTGGCCATCACGTGGGCATCACGTGGGAAACACGTGGGAATCACGTGGGCATCACGTGGGTATCACGTGGGAATCACGTGGGAATCACGTGGGCAACATGTGGGAGTCACGTGGGAGTCACGTGGGCATCACGTGGCCATCACGTGGCAATCACGTGGGAACCACGTGGGAGTCACGTGGGTATCACGTGAGAATGACGTGGGAATCACGTGGGAATCACGTGGGAATCACGTGGGCATCACGTGGGAATCACGTGGGAATCACGTGGGAATCACGTGGGTATCACGTGGGAATCACGTGGCCATCACGTGGGAATCACATGGGCATCAAGTGGGTATCACGTGGGAATCACGTGGGAATCACGTGGGAATCACGTGGGTAACACGTGGGAATCACGTGGGCATCACGTGGAATCACGTGGGAATCACGTGGGTATCACGTGGGCATCACGTGGGCATCACGTGGGCAAAACGTGGGAATCACGTGGGCATCACGTGGGAGTCACGTGGGAATGACGTGGCCATTACGTGGGAATCACGTGGGAGTCACGTGGGTATCACGTGGGAATCACGTGGCCATCACGTGGGAATCACGTGGGCGTCAAGAGGGTATCACGTGGGAATCACGTGGGCATCACGTCGGCAACATGTGGGAGTCACGTGGGAATCACGTGGCCATCACGTGGGAATCACGTGGGCAACACGTGGGAATCACGTGGCCATCACATGGGAATCACGTGGGCAGCAAGAGGGTATCACGTGGGAATCACGTGGACATCACGTGGGCAACACGTGGGAATCACGTGGGAATCAGGTGGGCATCACGTGGGGATCACGTGGGAATCACGTGGACATCACGTGGGAATCACGTGGCCATCACGTTGGAAATACGTGGGAATCACGTGGGAATCACGTGGCCATCACGTGGGAATCACGTGGGAATCACGTGGCCATCACGTGGGAATCACGTGGGAATCACGTGGGTATCACGTGGGAATCACGTGGCCATCACGTGGGAATCACGTGGGAATCACGTGGCCATTACGTGGGAATCACGTGGGCAACACGTGGGAATCACGTGGCCATCACGTGGGAATCACGTGGGCATCACGTAGGCATCAAGTGTGAAACACGTGGGAATCACGTGGGCATCACGTGGGTATCACGTGAGAATCACGTGGGAATCACGTGGGAATCACGTGGGTATCACGTGGGCATCACGTGGGACTCACGTGGGCATCACGTGGGCAACACGTGGGAGTCACGTGGGAATGACGTGGCCATCACGTGGGAATCACGTGGGCAACACGTGGGAATCACGTGGGAAACAGGTGGGCACCACGTGGGGATCACGTGTGAATCACGTGGGCATCACGTGGGAATCACGTGGGCATCACGTGGGAATCACGTGGGAATCACGTGGCAATCAGGTGGGCAACACGTGGGAGTCACGTGGGAATCACGTGGACATCACGTGGGAATCACGTGGGAATCACGTGGGCATCACGTGGGAATCACGTGGGAATCACGTGGGAATCACGTGGCCATCACATGGGAATGACGTGGGCAACACGTGGGAATCACGTGGGCATCACGTGGGCATCACGTGGGAATCACGTGGGCAACACGTGGGAGTCACGTGGGAATCACGTGGGTATCACGTGGGCAACACTTGGGAATCACGTGAGCATCACATGGGAATCACGGGGGAATCACGTGGGCAACACGTGGGAGGCACGTGGGAATCACGTGGACATCACGGGGGCAACACGTGGGAATCACGAGAGCATCACGTGGGAATCACGGGGGAATCACGTGGGCAACACGTGGGAGTCACGTGGGAATCACGTGGACATCACGTGGGCAACACGTGGGAATCACGTGGGAATCAGGTGGGCACCACGTGGGGATCACGTGGGAATCACGTGGGTATCACGTGGGTATCACGTGGCCATTACGTGGGAATCACGTGGGCAACACGTGGGAATCACGTGGCCATCACGTGGGAATCACGTGGGTATCACGTGGCCATTACGTGGGAATCACGTGGGCAACACGTGGGAATCACGTGGCCATCACGTGGGTATCACGTGGGTATCACGTGGCCATTACGTGGGAATCACGTGGGCAACACGTGGGAATCACGTGGCCAAAACGTGGGAATCACGTGGGCATCACGTGGGAGTCACGTGGGAATCACGTGGCCATTACGTGGGAATCACGTGGGCAACACGTGGGAATCACGTGGCCATCACGTGGGAATCACGTGGCCATCACGTGGGCATCACGTGGGAAACACGTGGGAATCACGTGGGCATCACGTGGGTATCACGTGAGAATCACGTGGGAATCACGTGGGAATCACGTGGGCAACATGTGGGAGTCACGTGGGAGTCACGTGGGAATCACGTGGCCATCACGTGGCAATCACGTGGGAACCACGTGGGAGTCACGTGGGTATCACGTGAGAATCACGTGGGAATCACGTGGGAATCACGTGGGAATCACGTGGGCAACACGTGGGTATCACGTGAGAATCACGTGGGAATCACGTGGGAATCACGTGGGTATCACGTGGGAATCACGTGGCCATCACGTGGGAATCACATGGGCATCAAGTGGGTATCACGTGAGAATCACGTGGGAATCACGTGGGAATCACGTGGGAATCACGTGGGTAACACGTGGGAATCACGTGGGCATCACGTGGAATCACGTGGGAATCACGTGGGTATCACGTGGGCATCACGTGGGCATCACGTGGGCAAAACGTGGGAATCACGTGGGCATCACGTGGGAGTCACGTGGGAATGACGTGGCCATTACGTGGGAATCACGTGGGAGTCACGTGGGTATCACGTGGGAATCACGTGGCCATCACGTGGGAATCACGTGGGCGTCAAGAGGGTATCACGTGGGAATCACGTGGGCATCACGTCGGCAACATGTGGGAGTCACGTGGGAATCACGTGGCCATCACGTGGGAATCACGTGGGCAACACGTGGGAATCACGTGGCCATCACATGGGAATCACGTGGGCAGCAAGAGGGTATCACGTGGGAATCACGTGGACATCACGTGGGCAACACGTGGGAATCACGTGGGAATCAGGTGGGCACCACGTGGGGATCACGTGGGAATCACGTGGACATCACGTGGGAATCACGTGGCCATCACGTTGGAAATACGTGGGAATCACGTGGGAATCACGTGGCCATCACGTGGGAATCACGTGGGAATCACGTGGCCATCACGTGGGAATCACGTGGGAATCACGTGGGCAACACGTGGGAATCACGTGGCCATCACGTGGGAATCACGTGGGCATCACGTAGGCATCAAGTGTGAAACACGTGGGAATCACGTGGGCATCACGTGGGTATCACGTGAGAATCACGTGGGAATCACGTGGGAATCACGTGGGTATCACGTGGGCATCACGTGGGACTCACGTGGGCATCACGTGGGCAACACGTGGGAGTCACGTGGGAATGACGTGGCCATCACGTGGGAATCACGTGGGCAACACGTGGGAATCACGTGGGAAACAGGTGGGCACCACGTGGGGATCACGTGTGAATCACGTGGGCATCACGTGGGAATCACGTGGCAATCAGGTGGGCAACACGTGGGAGTCACGTGGGAATCACGTGGACATCACGTGGGAATCACGTCGGAATCACGTGGGCATCACGTGGGAATCACGTGGGAATCACGTGGCCATCACATGGGAATGACGTGGGCAACACGTGGGAATCACGTGGGCATCACGTGGGCATCACGTGGGAATCACGTGGGCAACACGTGGGAGTCACGTGGGAATCACGTGGGTATCACGTGGGCAACACTTGGGAATCACGTGAGCATCACATGGGAATCACGGGGGAATCACGTGGGCAACACGTGGGAGGCACGTGGGAATCACGTGGACATCACGGGGGCAACACTTGGGAATCACGAGAGCATCACATGGGAATCACGGGGGAATCACGTGGGCAACACGTGGGAGTCACGTGGGAATCACGTGGACATCACGTGGGCAACACGTGGGAATCACGTGGGAATCAGGTGGGCACCACGTGGGGATCACGTGGGAATCACGTGGGTATCACGTGGGTATCACGTGAGAATCACGTGGCCATCACGTGGGAATCACGTGGGAATCACGTGGGTATCACGTGGGAATCACGTGGCCATCACGTGGGAATCACGTGGGAATCACGTGGCCATTACGTGGGAATCACGTGGGCAACACGTGGGAATCACGTGGCCATCACGTGGGAATCACGTGGGCATCACGTAGGCATCAAGTGTGAAACACGTGGGAATCACGTGGGCATCACGTGGGTATCACGTGAGAATCACGTGGGAATCACGTGGGAATCACGTGGGTATCACGTGGGCATCACGTGGGACTCACGTGGGCATCACGTGGGCAACACGTGGGAGTCACATGGGAATGACGTGGCCATCACGTGGGAATCACGTGGGCAACACGTGGGAATCACGTGGGAAACAGGTGGGCACCACGTGGGGATCACGTGTGAATCACGTGGGCATCACGTGGGAATCACGTGGGCAACATGTGGGAGTCACGTGGGAATTACATGACCGTCACGTGGGAGTCACGTGGGAATCACGTGGCCGTCACGTGGGAATCAAGTGGGAACCACGTGGGAGTCACGTGGGTATCACGTGAGAATCACGTGGGTATCACGTGGGTATCACGTGGGCAACACGTGGGAATCACGTGGGCATCACGTGGGGATCACGTAGGCATCACGTGGCAATCACGTGGGCAACACGTGGGAATCACGTGGGAAACAGGTGGGCACCACGTGGGGATCACGTGTGAATCACGTGGGCATCACGTGGGAATCACGTGGGCATCACGTGGGAATCACGTGGGAATCACGTGGGAATCAGGTGGGCAACACGTGGAAGTCACGTGGGAATCACGTGGACATCACGTGGGAATCACGTGGGAATCACGTGGGCATCACGTGGGAATCACGTGGGAATCACGTGGGAATCACGTGGCCATCACATGGGAATGACGTGGGCAATACGTGGGAATCACGTGGGCATCACCTGGGCATCACGTGGGAATCACGTGGGCAACACGTGGGAGTCACGTGGGAATCACGTGGGTATCACGTGGGCAACACTTGGGAATCACGTGAGCATCACATGGGAATCACGGGGGAATCACGTGGGCAACACGTGGGAGTCACGTGGGAATCACGTGGACATCACGGGGGCAACACTTGGGAATCACGAGAGCATCACATGGGAATCACTGGGGAATCACGTGGGCAACACGTGGGAGTCACGTGGGAATCACGTGGACATCACGTGGGCAACACGTGGGAATCACGTGGGAATCAGGTGGGCACCACGTGGGGATCACGTGGGAATCACGTGGGTATCACGTGGGTATCACGTGAGAATCACGTGGGAATCACGTGGGCATCACGTGGGCAACACGTGGGAATCACATGGGCATCACGTGGGCATCACGTGGGAATCACGTGGGCAACACGTGGGAATCACGTGGGCATCACGTGGGTATCACGTGAGAATCACGTGGGAATCACGTGGGTATCACGTGGGCAACACGTGGGCAACACGTGGGAATCACGTGGGAATCAGGTGGGCACCACGTGGGGATCACGTGGGGATCACGTGGGTATCACGTGAGAATCACGTGGGAATCACGTGGATATCACGTGGGCAACACGTGGGAATCACGTGGGCATATCGTGGGCATCACGTGGGAATCACGTGGGCATCACGTGGGTATCACGTGAGAATCACGTGGGTATCACGTGGGCAACACGTGGGAATCACGTGGGCATCACGTGGGAATCACGTGGGCATCACGTGGCAATCACGTGGGCATCACGTGGGCAACACGTGGGAATCACGTGGGAAACAGGTGGGCACCACGTGGGGATCACGTGTGAATCACGTGGGTATCACGTGGGAATCACGTGGGAATCACGTGGGAATCACGTGGGAATCAGGTGGGCAACACGTGGGAGTCACGTGGGAATCACGTGGACATCACGTGGGAATCACGTGGGAATCACGTGGGCATCACGTGGGAATCACGTGGGCAACACGTGGGAATCACGTGGGCATGACGTGGGAATCACGTGGGCATCACGTGGCCAAAACGTGGGAATCACGTGGGCATCACGTGGGAGTCACGTGGGAATCACGTGGCCATTACGTGGGAATCACGTGGGCAACACGTGGGAATCACGTGGCCATCACGTGGGAATCACGTGGCCATCACGTGGGCATCACGTGGGAATCACGTGGGAATCACGTGGGCATCACGTGGGAATCACGTGGGAATCACGTGGGAATCACGTGGGCAACATGTGGGAGTCACGTGGGAGTCACGTGGGAATCACGTGGCCATCACGTGGCAATCACGTGGGAACCACGTGGGAGTCACGTGGGTATCACGTGAGAATCACGTGGGAATCACGTGGGAATCACGTGGGAATCACGTGGGCATCACGTGAGAATCACGTGGGAATCACGTGGGAATCACGTGGGTATCACGTGGGAATCACGTGGCCATCACGTGGGAATCACATGGGCATCAAGTGGGTATCACGTGAGAATCACGTGGGAATCACGTGGGAATCACGTGGGAATCACGTGGGTAACACGTGGGAATCACGTGGGCATCACGTGGAATCACGTGGGAATCACGTGGGTATCACGTGGGCATCACGTGGGCATCACGTGGGCAAAACGTGGGAATCACGTGGGCATCACGTGGGAGTCACGTGGGAATGACGTGGCCATTACGTGGGAATCACGTGGGAGTCACGTGGGTATCACGTGGGAATCACGTGGCCATCACGTGGGAATCACGTGGGCGTCAAGAGGGTATCACGTGGGAATCACGTGGGCATCACGTCGGCAACATGTGGGAGTCACGTGGGAATCACGTGGCCATCACGTGGGAATCACGTGGGCAACACGTGGGAATCACGTGGCCATCACATGGGAATCACGTGGGCAGCAAGAGGGTATCACGTGCGAATCACGTGGACATCACGTGGGCAACACGTGGGAATCACGTGGGAATCAGGTGGGCACCACGTGGGGATCACGTGGGAATCACGTGGACATCACGTGGGAATCACGTGGCCATCACGTTGGAAATACGTGGGAATCACGTGGGAATCACGTGGCCATCACGTGGGAATCACGTGGGAATCACGTGGCCATCACGTGGGAATCACGTGGGAATCACGTGTGTATCACGTGGGAATCACGTGGCCATCACGTGGGAATCACGTGGGAATCACGTGGGCATTACGTGGGAATCACGTGGGCAACACGTGGGAATCACGTGGCCATCACGTGGGAATCACGTGGGCATCACGTAGGCATCAAGTGTGAAACACGTGGGAATCACGTGGGCATCACGTGGGTATCACGTGGGAATCACGTGGGAATCACGTGGGAATCACGTGGGTATCACGTGGGCATCACGTGGGACTCACGTGGGCATCACGTGGGCAACACGTGGGAGTCACGTGGGAATGACGTGGCCATCACGTGGGAATCACGTGGGCAACACGTGGGAATCACGTGGGAAACAGGTGGGCACCACGTGGGGATCACGTGTGAATCACGTGGGCATCACGTGGGAATCACGTGGGCATCACGTGGGAATCACGTGGGAATCACGTGGCAATCAGGTGGGCAACACGTGGGAGTCACGTGGGAATCACGTGGACATCACGTGGGAATCACGTGGGAATCACGTGGGCATCACGTGGGAATCACGTGGGAATCACGTGGGAATCACGTGGCCATCACATGGGAATGACGTGGGCAACACGTGGGAATCACGTGGGCATCACGTGGGCATCACGTGGGAATCACGTGGGCAACACGTGGGAGTCACGTGGGAATCACGTGGGTATCACGTGGGCAACACTTGGGAATCACGTGAGCATCACATGGGAATCACGGGGGAATCACGTGGGCAACACGTGGGAGGCACGTGGGAATCACGTGGACATCACGGGGGCAACACTTGGGAATCACGAGAGCATCACATGGGAATCACTGGGGAATCACGTGGGCAACACGTGGGAGTCACGTGGGAATCACGTGGACATCACGTGGGCAACACGTGGGAATCACGTGGGAATCAGGTGGGCACCACGTGGGGATCACGTGGGAATCACGTGGGTATCACGTGGGTATCACGTGGCGATCACGTGGGAATCACGTGGGCAACACGTGGGAATCACGTGGCCATCACGTGGGAATCACGTGGGTATCACGTGGCCATTACGTGGGAATCACGTGGGCAACACGTGGGAATCACGTGGCCATCACGTGGGTATCACGTGGGTATCACGTGGCCATTACGTGGGAATCACGTGGGCAACACGTGGGAATCACGTGGCCAAAACGTGGGAATCACGTGGGCATCACGTGGGAGTCACGTGGGAATCACGTGGCCATTACGTGGGAATCACGTGGGCAACACGTGGGAATCACGTGGCCATCACGTGGGAATCACGTGGCCATCACGTGGGCATCACGTGGGAAACACGTGGGAATCACGTGGGCATCACGTGGGTATCACGTGAGAATCACGTGGGAATCACGTGGGAATCACGTGGGCAACATGTGGGAGTCACGTGGGAGTCACGTGGGAATCACGTGGCCATCACGTGGCAATCACGTGGGAACCACGTGGGAGTCACGTGGGTATCACGTGAGAATCACGTGGGAATCACGTGGGAATCACGTGGGAATCACGTGGGCAACACGTGGGTATCACGTGAGAATCACGTGGGAATCACGTGGGAATCACGTGGGTATCACGTGGGAATCACGTGGCCATCACGTGGGAATCACATGGGCATCAAGTGGGTATCACGTGAGAATCACGTGGGAATCACGTGGGAATCACGTGGGAATCACGTGGGTAACACGTGGGAATCACGTGGGCATCACGTGGAATCACGTGGGAATCACGTGGGTATCACGTGGGCATCACGTGGGCATCACGTGGGCAAAACGTGGGAATCACGTGGGCATCACGTGGGAGTCACGTGGGAATGACGTGGCCATTACGTGGGAATCACGTGGGAGTCACGTGGGTATCACGTGGGAATCACGTGGCCATCACGTGGGAATCACGTGGGCATCAAGAGGGTATCACGTGGGAATCACGTGGGCATCACGTCGGCAACATGTGGGAGTCACGTGGGAATCACGTGGCCATCACGTGGGAATCACGTGGGCAACACGTGGGAATCACGTGGCCATCACATGGGAATCACGTGGGCAGCAAGAGGGTATCACGTGGGAATCACGTGGACATCACGTGGGCAACACGTGGGAATCACGTGGGAATCAGGTGGGCACCACGTGGGGATCACGTGGGAATCACGTGGACATCACGTGGGAATCACGTGGCCATCACGTTGGAAACACGTGGGAATCACGTGGGAATCACGTGGCCATCACGTGGGAATCACGTGGGAATCACGTGGCCATCACGTGGGAATCACGTGGGAATCACGTGGGCAACACGTGGGAATCACGTGGCCATCACGTGGGAATCACGTGGGCATCACGTAGGCATCAAGTGTGAAACACGTGGGAATCACGTGGGCATCACGTGGGTATCACGTGAGAATCACGTGGGAATCACGTGGGAATCACGTGGGTATCACGTGGGCATCACGTGGGACTCACGTGGGCATCACGTGGGCAACACGTGGGAGTCACGTGGGAATGACGTGGCCATCACGTGGGAATCACGTGGGCAACACGTGGGAATCACGTGGGAAACAGGTGGGCACCACGTGGGGATCACGTGTGAATCACGTGGGCATCACGTGGGAATCACGTGGCAATCAGGTGGGCAACACGTGGGAGTCACGTGGGAATCACGTGGACATCACGTGGGAATCACGTGGGAATCACGTGGGCATCACGTGGGAATCACGTGGGAATCACGTGGCCATCACATGGGAATGACGTGGGCAACACGTGGGAATCACGTGGGCAACACGTGGGAGTCACGTGGGAATCACGTGGGTATCACGTGGGCAACACTTGGGAATCACGTGAGCATCACATGGGAATCACGGGGGAATCACGTGGGCAACACGTGGGAGGCACGTGGGAATCACGTGGACACACGGGGGCAACACTTGGGAATCACGAGAGCATCACATGGGAATCACGGGGGAATCACGTGGGCAACACGTGGGAGTCACGTGGGAATCACGTGGACATCACGTGGGCAACACGTGGGAATCACGTGGGAATCAGGTGGGCACCACGTGGGGATCACGTGGGAATCACGTGGGTATCACGTGGGTATCACGTGAGAATCACGTGGCCATCACGTGGGAATCACGTGGGAATCACGTGTGTATCACGTGGGAATCACGTGGCCATCACGTGGGAATCACGTGGGAATCACGTGGCCATTACGTGGGAATCACGTGGGCAACACGTGGGAATCACGTGGCCATCACGTGGGAATCACGTGGGCATCACGTAGGCATCAAGTGTGAAACACGTGGGAATCACGTGGGCATCACGTGGGTATCACGTGAGAATCACGTGGGAATCACGTGGGAATCACGTGGGTATCACGTGGGCATCACGTGGGACTCAGGTGGGCATCACGTGGGCAACACGTGGGAGTCACGTGGGAATGACGTGGCCATCACGTGGGAATCACGTGGGCAACACGTGGGAATCACGTGGGAAACAGGTGGGCACCACGTGGAGATCACGTGTGAATCACGTGGGCATCACGTGGGAATCACGTGGCAATCAGGTGGGCAACACGTGGGAGTCACGTGGGAATCACGTGGACATCACGTGGGAATCACGTGGGAATCACATGGGCATCACGTGGGAATCACGTGGGAATCACGTGGGAATCACGTGGCCATCACATGGGAATGACGTGGGCAACACGTGGGAATCACGTGGGCATCACGTGGGCATCACGTGGGAATCACGTGGGCAACACGTGGGAGTCACGTGGGAATCACGTGGGTATCACGTGGGCAACACTTGGGAATCACGTGAGCATCACATGGGAATCACGGGGGAATCACGTGGGCAACACGTGGGAGGCACGTGGGAATCACGTGGACATCACGGGGGCAACACTTGGGAATCACGAGAGCATCACATGGGAATCACTGGGGAATCACGTGGGCAACACGTGGGAGTCACGTGGGAATCACGTGGACATCACGTGGGCAACACGTGGGAATCACGTGGGAATCAGGTGGGCACCACGTGGGGATCACGTGGGAATCACGTGGGTATCACGTGGGTATCACGTGAGAATCACGTGGGAATCACGTGGGCATCACGTGGGCATCACGTGGGCATCACGTGGGAATCACGTGGGCAACACGTGGGAATCACGTGGGCATCACGTGGGTATCACGTGAGAATCACGTGGGAATCACGTGGGTATCACGTGGGCAACACGTGGGCAACACGTGGGAATCACGTGGGAATCAGGTGGGCACCACGTGGGGATCACGTGGGAATCACGTGGGGATCACGTGGGTATCACGTGAGAATCACGTGGGAATCACGTGGATATCACGTGGGCAACACGTGGGAATCACGTGGTCATATCGTGGGCATCACGTGGGAATCACGTGGGCATCACGTGGGTATCACGTGAGAATCACGTGGGTATCACGTGGGCAACACGTGGGAATCACGTGGGCATCACGTGGGAATCACGTGGGCATCACGTGGCAATCACGTGGGCATCACGTGGGCAACACGTGGGAATCACGTGGGAAACAGGTGGGCACCACGTGGGGATCACGTGTGAATCACGTGGGCATCACGTGGAAATCACGTGGGAATCACGTGGGAATCACGTGGGAATCACGTGGGAATCAGGTGGGCAACACGTGGGAGTCACGTGGGAATCACGTGGACATCACGTGGGCATCACGTGGGAATCACGTGGGCATCACGTGGGAATCACTTGGGAATCACGTGGGCGTCACGTGGGAATCACGTGGCCATCACGTGGGCATCACGTGGGAATCACGAGGCCATCACGTGGGAGTCACGTGGGCAACACGTGGGAGTCACGTGGCCATCACGTGGGAATCACGTGAGCAACACGTGGGAATCACGTGGGAATCACGTGGCCATCACGTGGGAATCACGTGGGCATCACGTGGGAATCACGTGGGCATCACGTAGCCAAAACGTGGGAATCACGTGGGCATCACGTGGGAGTCACGTGGGAATCACGTGGCCATTACGTGGGAATCACGTGGGCAACACGTGGGAATCACGTGGCCATCACGTGGGAATCACGTGGGCATCACGTGGGCATCAAGTGGGAAACACGAGGGAATCACGTGGGCATCACGTGGGTATCACGTTAGAATCACGTGGGAATCACGTGGGAATCACGTGGGTATCACGTGGGCATCACGTGGGACTCACGTGGGCATCACGTGGGCAACACGTGGGAGTCACGTGGGAATGACGTGGCAATCACGTAGGAATCACGTGGGAGTCACGTGGGTATCACGTGGGAATCACGTGGGCATCACGTGGGTATCACGTGGGCAACACGTGGGAATCACGTGGGCATCACGTGGGCAACATTTGGGAGTTATGTGGGAATCACGTGGCCGTCACGTGGGAATCACGTGGGCAACACGTGGCCATCACGTGGGAATCACGTGGGAATCACGTGGGATTCACGTGGGCAACACGTGGGAATCACATGGCAATCACGTGGGAATCACGTGGGCATCAAGTGGGAAACACGTGGGAATCACGTGGCCATCACGTGGGAATCACGTGGGCATCACGTGGCCATCACGTGGGAATCACGTGGGCATCACGTGGGCAACATTTGGGAGTCACGTGGGAATCACGTGGCCATCACGTGGGAATCACTTGGGAATCACGTTGGCGTCACGTGGGAATCACGTGGTCATCACGTGGGCATCACGTGGGAATCACGTGGGCAACATGTGGGAGTCACGTGGGAATTACGTGACCGTCACGTGGGAGTCACGTGGGAATCACGTGGCCGTCACGTGGGAATCACGTGGGAACCACGTGGGAGTCACGTGGGTATCACGTGAGAATCACGTGGGAATCACGGGGGAATCACGTGGGTATCACATGGGATTCACGTGGGCATCACGTGGGTATCACGTGGGCAACACGTGGGAATGACGTGGGAATCACGTGGGAATCACGTGGCCATCACATGGGAATCACGTGGGCAACACGTGGGACTCACGTGGGAATCACGTGGCCATCACGTGGGAATCACGTGGGCATCACGTGGGAAAAACGTGGGAATCACGTGGGCATCACGTGGGTATCACGTGAGAGTCACGTGGGAATCACGTGGGTATCACGTGAGCAACACGTGGGAATCACGTGGGCATCACGTGGGCATCACGTGGGAATCACGTGGGCAACACGTGGGAGTCACGTGGGAATCACGTGGGTATCACGTGGGCAACACTTGGTAATCACGTGAGCATCACATGGGAATCACGGGGGAATCACGTGGGCAACACGTGGGAGTCACGTGGGAATCACGTGGACATCACGGGGGCAACACTTGGGAATCACGAGAGCATCACATGGGAATCACTGGGGAATCACGTGGGCAGCACGTGGGAGTCACGTGGGAATCACGTGGACATCACGTGGGCAACACGTGGGAATCACGTGGGAATCAGGTGGGCACCACATGGGGATCACGTGGGAATCACGTAGGTATCACGTGGGAATCACGTGGCCATCACGTGGGAATCACGTGGGAATCACGTGTGTATCACGTGGGAATCACGTGGCCATCACGTGGGAATCACGTGGGCATCACGTGGGAATCACGTGGGCAACACGTGGGAATCACGTGGGCATCACGTGGGAATCACGTGGGCAACACGTGGGAATCACGTGGGCATCACGTGGGAATCACGTGGGTATCACGTGGGCATCACGTGGCAATCACGTGGGCATCACGTGGGCAAAACGTGGGAATCACGTGGGCATCACGTGGGAGTCACGTGGGAATCACGTGGCCATTACGTGGGAATCACGTGGGCAACACGTGGGAATCACATGGCCATCACGTGGGAATCACGTGGGCATCACGTAGGCATCAAGTGGGAAACACGTGGGAATCACGTGGGCATCACGTGGGTATCACGTAAGAATCACGTGGGAATCACGTGGGAATCACGTGGGGGTCACGTGGGCATCACGTGGGACTCACGTGGGCATCACGTGGGCAACACGTGGGAGTCACGTGGGAATGACGTGGCCATCACGTGGGAATCACGTGGGAGTCACGTGGGTATCACGTGGGCATCAAGTGGGTATCACGTGAGAATCACGTGGGAAACACGTGGGAATCACGTGGGTATCACGTGTGAATCACGTGGGTATCACGTGAGAATCACGTGGGCATCACTTGGGAATCACGTGGGCATCACGTGGGAATCACGTGGGCATCACGTGGGAATCACGTGGCCATCACGTGGGAATCACGTGGGAATCACGTGGGAATCACGTGGCCATCACGTGGGAATCACGTCGCCATCACTTGGGAATCACGTGGGCATCAAGAGGGTATCACGTGGGAATTACGTGGACATCACATGGGCAACACGTGGGAATCTCGTGGGAATCAGGTGGGCACCACGTGGGGATCACGTGGGAATCACGTGGACATCACGTTGGAATCACGTGGGCATCACGTGGGAATCACGTGGGCATCACGTGGGCAAAACGTGGGAATCACGTGGGCATCACGTGGGAATCACGTGGCCATCACGTGGGAATCACGTGGGCATCAAGTGGGTATCACGTGAGAATCACGTGGGAATCACGTGGGCATCAAGAGGGTATCACGTGGGGATCACGTGGACATCACATGGGCAACACGTGGGAATCACGTGGGAATCAGGTGGGCACCACGTGGGGATCACGTGGGAATCACGTGGACATCACGTGGGAATCACGTGGGCATCACGTGGGAATCACGTGGGAATCACGTGGACATCACGTGGGAATCACGTGGGCATCACGTGGGAATCACGTGGGAATCACGTGGGCATCACGTGGACATCACGTGGGCAACACGTGGGAATCACTTGGGAATCAGGTGGGCACCACGTGGGGATCACATGGGCATCACGTGGGAATCACGTGGGCAACACGTGGGAATCACGTGGGCATCACGTGGGAATCACGTGGGCATCACGTGGCAATCACGTGGGCATCACGTGGGCATCACGTGGGAATCACGTGGCCATCACGTGGGAATCACGTGGGCCTCAAGTGGGTATCACGTGAGAATCACGTGGGAATCACGTGGGAATCACGTGGGTATCACGTGGCCATCACGTGGGAATCACGTGGGAATCACGTGGCCATCACGTAGGAATCACGTGGGAATCACGGGGCCATCACGTGGGAAACACGTGGGAATCACGTGGGAATCACGTGTGTATCACGGGGGAATCACGTGGCCATCACGTGGGAATCACGTAGGCATCACGTGGGTATCACTTGAGAATCACTTGGGAATCTCGTGGGAATCACGTGAGTATCACGTGGGAATCACGTCGGCATCACGTGGGTATCACGTGGGCCACACGTGGGAATCACGTGGGCATCACGTGGATATCACGTAAGAATCACGTGGGAATCACGTGGGAGTCACCTTGGAATCACGTGGCCATCACATGGGAATCACATGGGAATCACGTGGGAATCACGTGTGTATCACGTGGGAATCACGTGGCCATCACGTGGGAATCACATGGTCATCACGTGGGTATTACGTGAGAATCACGTGGGAATCACGTGGGTATCACGTGGGCAACATGTGGGAATCACGTGGGCATCACGTGGGAATCACATGGGCATCACGTGGGTATCATGTGAGAATCACGTGGGTATCACTTTTAAATCACCTGGGTATCACGTGGGAATCATGTGGGCATCACATGGGTATCACGTGGGCAACACATGGGAATCACGTGGCCATCACGTGGGAATCACATTGGCATCTCGTGGGTATCACGTGGGAATCATGTGGGAATCACATGGGCATCACGTAGGTATCACGTGAGAATCACGTGGGAATCACGTGGGAATCACGTGGCCATCACGTGGGAATCACGTGGGAATCACGTGGCCATCACGTGGGCATCACGTGGCATCACATGGGCATTATGTGGCAATCACGTGGGCATTATATTTTTCTCCCCTGTTTCATCTCCTCGTGTTTTTCACACTTCTCTTGCTCCTCGTAGTGGCATACTGTTGATCCTCCTCTTATTTTCGCCCCTTGTGTTCTCCTCGTTTTTGTATTTTGCTTTTTATTTTTGCTCCCCGTATTCTTCTCCCCTGTTTCTTCGCCTCGGGTTTTTTCACACTGTTCTTGCTCCTTGTAGTGCCACACTTTTGATCCTCCTCTGATTTTCGCCCCTTGTGTTGTCCTCGTTTTTGTATTTTGCTTTTTTTTTCTTGCTCCCCGTATTCTTTCCCCTGTTTCTTCGCCTCGGGTTTTTTCACACTTCTCTTGCTCCTCGTAGTGCCACACTTTTGATCCTCCTCTGATTTTCGCCCGTTGTGTTCTCCTCGTTTTTGTATTTTGCTTTTTTTTTCTTGCTCCTCGTATTCTTCTCCCCTGTTTCTTTGCCTCGTGTTTTCCACACTGCTCTTTGTCCTCGTAGTGGAATACTGTTGATCCCCCTCTGCTTTTCCCCCCTTGTCTGCTCCACGTTTTTGTCTTTTGCTTTTTTTTCTTGCTCCTCGTATTCTTCTCACCTGTTTATTCGCCTCGGGTTTTTCACACTGCTCTTGCTCCTCGTAGTGCCACACTTTTGATCCTCCTCTGATTTTCCCCCTTTGTCTGCTCCTCGTTTATGTCTTTTGCTTTTTTTTTCCTGCTCCTCGTATTCTTCTCCCCCGTTTCTTTGCGTCAGGGTTTTCACACTTCTCTTGCTCCTCGTAGAGCCACAATTTTGATCCTCCTCGGATTTTCCCTCCTTGTCTGCTCCTCGCTTTTGTCTTTTGCTTCTTTTTTCTTGCTCCTCGTATTCTTCTCCCCTGTTTCTTCGCGTCGGGTTTTTCACACTGCTCTTGCTCCTCGTAGTGGCATACTGTTGATCCTCCTCTGCTTTTCCCCCCTTGTCTGCTCCTCGTTTTTGTCTTCTGCTTTCTTTTTCTTGCTCCTCGTATTTTTCTTCCCTGTTTCTTCGCCTCGGGTTTTTCACATTGCTCTTGCTCCTCGTTGTGGCATACTTTTGATCATCCTCTGATTTTCCCCCCTTGTCTGCTCCTCGTTTTTGTCTTTTGCTTTTTTTTTCTTGCTCCTCGTATTCTTCTCCCCTGTTTCTTCGCCTCGGGTTTTTCACACTGCTTTTGCTCCCCGTAGTGGCATACTTTTGATCATCCTCTGATTTTCCCCCATTGTCTGCTCCTCGTTTTTGTCTCTCCCGGCCCTTGCCCCTGAGCCTGGGGGCAAGGCAAGGGGTCCACACTCCCAGGCCAAGGCAGAACCACATGCACACGTCTCTTCCTGCCCCCTGCACCAGCAGACAGCTCGGGGGAGCGAGAGTCTGCTGAGCAAAACCAGCCCTCTCCCGCTGAAAGACCTCCCCTGCAGCATCCAAAGGCCGCTTTGCAAGCACTCTCGCCGGCTGTTCCTGCCAGCCGCGCACAACGCTCCCAAGTACGCGAGAGAACCGCTTCGGGGTGGTGCGCTCTCCCGGCCCTTGCCCCTGAGCCTGAGGGACAGGCAGGGGGTCCACACTCCCAGGCCAAGGCAGAACCACATGCACACGTCTGTTCCTGCCCCCTGCACCGGCAGAGAGCTCGGGGGAGGCAGAGTCTCTCAGGCAGCTGCTGGGCTGGCCGCCTGTGTGGGAAGGGGCAGAGCCGACCTAGGGGCACACTGGGCCTCTTGCTCTGCCTGCTGCCCTGAGGCTGCTGGGCCAAAGAGGTCTTGGGCATCCAGCCCCTTGCTGGTCCCTTCCCTCTGACGAGGCCCTCTGAGCTCCAGCACCTTGCAGTGTGGAGACAGCCCCTGCCAGCAACCTCCTCTCCAAGGAGGCCTCAACCGAGGCCTAGGCCCAGGGGAAAGGCCCCAGCGGGGATGAGCCTGGGGAGGAGCCCAGGCATGTCTGGACCCAGTCCCCACAGCCTGCCCCTTGGTGGGGCAGTACCCCCCGAGGCCAGGAAGGTCTGGGCAAGGCTGGCCAGGGGCAGGGGCCCTGCTGGGTCCTGCCCCTGGCCTGTAGGGCCTCTGAGCACATCCGGCCCTCTCCCGCTGGAAGACCTCCCCGGCTGACTCCAAAGGCCGCTTTGCAAGCACTCTCGCCGGCTGTTCCCGCGAGCCGCGCACAATGCTCCCAGGTACGGGTGAAAAGCGCTTCGGGGTGGTGCTCTCTCCCGGCCCTTCCCCCTGAGCCTGGGGGCCAGGCAGGGGGTCCGCACTCCCAGGCCAAGGCAGAACCACATGCACACGTCTGTTCCAGCCCCCTGCACCAGCAGAGAGCTCGGGGGAGCCAGATTCTGTCAGGCAGCTGCTGGGCTGGCCGCCTGTGTGGGAAGGGGCAGAGCCGACCTAAGGGCATAGTGGGCCTCTTGCTCTCCCTGCTGCCCTGAGGATGCTGGGCCAAAGAGGTCTTGGGCATCCAGCCCCTTGCTGGTCCCTTCCCTCTGACAAGGCCCTCTGAGCTCCAGCACCTTGCAGTGTGAAGACAGTCCCTGCCAGCAACCTCCTCTCCAAGGAGGCCTCAACCGAGGCCTAGGCCCAGGGGAAAGGCACCAGCGGGGATGAGCCTGGGGAGGCGCCCGGGCATGTCTGGACCCAGTCCCCGCAGCCTGCCCCTTAGTCGGGCAGTACCCCCAGAGGCCAGGAAGGTCTGGGCAAGGCTGGCCAGGGGCAGGGGCCCTGCTGGGTCCTGCCCCTGGCCTGTGGGGCCTCTGAGCACAACCGGCCCTCTCCCGCTGGAAGACCTCCCCGGCTGCCTCCAAAGGCCGCTTTGCAAGCACTCTCTCCGGCTGTTCCCGCCAGCTGCGCACAATGCTCCCAAGCCCGGGAGAAAAGCGCTTCAGGGTGGTGCTCTCTCCCGGCCCTTGCCCCTGAGCCTGGGAGCCAGGCACGGGGTCCACACTCCCAGGCCAAGGCAGAACCACATGCACACGTCTGTTCCTGCCCCCTGCACCGGCAGAGAGCTCGGGGGAGGCAGAGTCTCTCAGGCAGCTGCTGGGCTGGCCGCCTGTGTGGGAAGGGGCAGAGCCGACCTAGGGGCACACTGGGCCTCTTGCTCTCCCTGCTGCCCTGAGGCTGCTGGGCCAAAGAGGTCTTGGGCATCCAGCCCCTTGCTGGTCCCTTCCCTCTGACGAGGCCCTCTGAGCTCCAGCACCTTGCAGTGTGGAGACAGCCCCTGCCAGCAACCTCCTCTCCAAGGAGGCCTCAACCGAGGCCTAGGCCCAGGGGAAAGGCACCAGCGGGGATGAGCCTGGGGAGGCGCCCGGGCATGTCTGGACCCAGTCCCCGCAGCCTGCCCCTTGGTGGGGCAGTACCCGCAGAGGCCAGGAAGGTCTGGGCAAGGCTGGCCAGGGGAAGGGGACCTGCTGGGTACTGCCCCTGGCCTGTGGGGCCTCTGAGCACAACCGGCCCTCTCCCGCTGGAAGACCTCCCCGGCTGCCTCCAAAGGCCGCTTTGCAAGCACTCTCGCCGGCTGTTCCCGCCAGCTGCGCACAATGTTCCCAAGCCCTGGAGAAAAGCGCTTCGGGGTGGTGCTCTCTCCCGGCCCTTGCCCCTGAGTCTGGCGGCCAGGCAGGGGGTCCACACTCCCAGGCCAAGGCAGAACCACATGCACACGTCTGTTCCTGCCCCCTGCACCGGCAGAGAGCTCGGGGGAGCCAGAGTCTGTCAGGCAGCTGCTGGGCTGGCCGCCCGTGTGGGAAGTGGCAGAGCCGACCTAGAGGCACAGTGGCCCTCTTGCTCTCCCTGCTGCCCTGAGGCTGCTGGGCCAAAGAGGTCTTGGGCATCCAGCCCCTTGCTGGTCCCTTCCCTCTGACGAGGCCCTCTGAGCTCCAGCACCTTGCAGTGTGGAGACAGCCCCTGCCAGCAACCTCCTCTACAAGGAGGCCTCAACCGAGGCCTTGGCCCAGGGGAAAGGCACCAGCAGGGATGAGCCTGGGGAGGCGCCCGGGCATGTCTGGACCCAGTCCCTGCAGCCTGCCCCTTGGTGGGGCAGTACCCCCGGAGGCCAGGAAGGTCTGGGCAAGGCTGGCCAGGGGCAGGGGACCTGCTGGGTCCTGCCCCTGGCCTGTGGGGCCTCTGAGCACAACCGGCCCTCTCCCGCTGGAAGACCTCCCCGGCTGCCTCCAAAGGCCGCTTTGCAAGCACTCTCGCCGGCTGTTCCCGCCAGCTGCGCACAATGCTCCCAAGCCCGGGAGAAAAGCGCTTCGGGGTGGTGCTCTCTCCCGGCCCTTGCCCCTGAGCCTGGCGGCCAGGCAGGGGTTCCACACTCCCAGGCCAAGGCAGAACCACATGCACACGTGTGTTCCTGCCCCCTTCACCGGCAGAGAGCTCGGGGGAGCCAGAGTCTGTCAGGCAGCTGCTGGGCTGGCCGCCCGTGTGGGAAGGGGCAGTGCCGACCTAGAGGCACAGTGGCCCTCTTGCTCTCCCTGCTGCCCTGAGGCTGCTGGGCCAAAGAGGTCTTGGGCATCCAGCCCCTTGCTGGTCCCTTCCCTCTGACGAGGCCCTCTGAGCTCCAGCACCTTGCAGTGTGGAGACAGCCCCTGCCAGCAACCTCCTCTCCAAGGAGGCCTCAACCGAGGCCTAGGCCCAGGGGAAAGGCACCAGCGGGGATGAGCCTGGGGAGGCGCCCAGGCATGTCTGGACCCAGTCCCCACAGCCTGCCCCTTGGTGGGACAGTACCCCCCGAGGCCAGGAAGGTCTGGGCAAGGCTGGCCAGGGGCAGGGGCCCTGCTGGGTACTGCCCCTGGCCTGTGGGGCCTCTGAGCACAACCGGCCCTCTCCCGCTGGAAGACCTCCCCGGCTGCCTCCAAAGGCCGCTTTGCAAGCACTCTCGCCGGCTGTTCCCGCCAGCCGCGCACAATGCTCCCAAGTCCGGGAGAAAAGCGCTTCGGGGTGGTGCTCTCTCCCGGCCCTTGCCCCTGAGCCTGAGGGCCAGGCAGGGGGTCCACACTCCCAGGCCAAGGCAGAACCACATGCACACGTCTGTTCCTGCCCCCTGCACCGGCAGAGAGCTCGGGGGAGCCAGAGTCTGTCAGGCAGCTGCTGGGCTGGCCGCCTGTGTGGGAAGGGGCAGAGCCGACCTAGGGGCACAGTGGGCCTCTTGCTCTCCCTGCTGCCCTGAGGCTGCTGGGCCAAAGAGGTCTTGGGCATCCAGCCCCTTGCTGGTCCCTTCCCTCTGACGAGGCCCTCTGAGCTCCAGCACCTTGCAGTGTGGAGAGAGCTCCTGCCAGCAACCTCCCCTCCAAGGAGGCCTCAACCGAGGCCTAGGCCCAGGGGAAAGGCACCAGCGAGGATGAGCCTGGGGAGGCGCACGGGCATGTCTGGACCCAGTCCCCGCAGCCTGCCCCTTAGTGGGGCAGTACCCCCAGAGGCCAGGAAGGTCTGGGCAAGGCTGGCCAGGGGAAGGGGACCTGCTGGGTCCTGCCCCTGGCCTGTGGGGCCTCTGAGCACAACCGGCCCTCTCCCTCTGGAAGACCTCTGCGGCTGCCTCCAAATGCCGCTTTGCAAGCACTCGCGCCGGCTGTTCCCGCCAGCTGCGCACAATGCTCCCAAGCCCGGGAGAAAAGCGCTTTGGGCTGGTGCTCTCTCCCGGCCCTTTCCCTGAGCCTGGGGCCAGGCAGGGGGTCCACACTCCCAGGCCAAGGCAGAACCGCATGCACACGTCTGTTCCTGCCCCCTGCACCGGCAGAGAGCTCGGGGGAGCCAGAGACTGTCAGGCAGCTGCTGGGCTGGCGGCCCGTGTGGGAAGGGGCAGAGCCGACCTAGGGGCACACTGGACCTCTTGCTCTCCCTGCTGCCCTGAGGCTGCTGGGCCAAAGAGGTCTTGGGCATCCAGCCCCTTGCTGGTCCCTTCCCTCTGACGAGGTCCTCTGAGCTCCAGCACCTTGCAGAGTGGAGACAGCCCCTGCCAGCAACCTCCTCTCCAAGGAGGCCTCAACCGAGGCCTAGGCCCAGGGGAAAGGCCCCAGCGGGGATGAGCCTGGGGAGGCACCCAGGCATGTCTGGACCCAGTCCCCGCAGCCTGCCCCTTGGTGGGGCAGTACCCCCGGAGGCCAGGAAGGTCTGGGCAAGGCTGGCCAGGGGCAGGGGCCCTGCTGGGTCCTGCCCCTGGCCTGTGGAGCCTCTGAGC
Organism: Cervus elaphus; assembly: GCF_910594005.1. Taxonomy (NCBI): domain Eukaryota; kingdom Metazoa; phylum Chordata; class Mammalia; order Artiodactyla; family Cervidae; genus Cervus; species Cervus elaphus. The sequence continues at coordinate 782,417 of NW_025316695.1, read as the reverse complement.
ACAACCGGCCCTCTCCCGCTGGAAGACCTCCCCGGCTGCTTCCAAAGGCCGCTTTGCAAGCACTCTCGCCGGCTGTTCCCGCCAGCCGCGCACAATGCTCCCAAGTCCGGGAGAAAAGCGCTTCGGGGTGGTGCTCTCTCCCGGCCCTTGCCCCTGAGCCTGGGGGCCAGGCAGGGGGTCCACACTCCCAGGCCAAGGCAGAACCACATGCACACGTCTGTTCCTGCCCCCTACACCGGCAGAGAGCTCTGGGGAGCCAGAGTATGTCAGGCAGCTGCTGGGCTGGCCGCCCGTGTGGGAAGGGGCAGAGCCGACCTAGAGGCCCAGTGGGCCTCTTGCTCTCCCTGCTGCCCTGAGGCTGCTGGGCCAAAGAGGTCTTGGGCATCCAGCCCCATGCTGGTCTCTTCCCTCTGACGAGGCCCTCTGAGCTCCAGCACCTTGCAGTGTGGAGACAGCCCCTGCCAGCAACCTCCTCTTCAAGGAGGCCTCAACCGAGGTTTAGGCCCAGGGGAAAGGCACCAGCGGGGATGAGCCTCGGGAGGCGCCGGGCATGTCTGGACCCAGTCCCCGCAGCCTGCCCCTTGGTGAGGCAGTACCACCGGAGGCCAGGAAGGTCTGGGCAATGCTGGTCAGGGGCAGGGGCCCTGCTGGGTCCTGCGCCTGGCTTGTTGGGCCTCTGAGCACAACCGGCCCTCTTCCGCTGGAAAACCTCCCCGGCTGCTTCCAAAGGCCGCTTTGCAAGCACTCTCGCCAGCTGTTCCCACCAGCCGCGCACAATGCTCCCAAGTCCGGGAGAAAAGCGCTTCGGGATGGTGCTCTCTCCCGGCCCTTCCCCCTGAGCCTGAGGGCCAGGCAGGGGGTCCACACTCCCAGGCCAAGGCAGAACCACATGCACACGTCTGTTCCTGCCCCCTGCACCGGCAGAGAACTCGGGGGAGCCAGAGTCTCTCAGGCAGCTGCTGGGTTGGCCGCCCGTGTGGGAAGGGTCAGAGCCGACCTAGAGGCACAGTGGGCCTCTTGCTCTCCTTGCTGCCCTGAGGCTGGTGGGCCAAAGAAGTCTTGGACATCCAGCCCCTTGCTGGTCCCTTCCCTCTGACGAGGCCCTCTGAGCTCCAGCACCTTGCAGTGTGAAGACAGTCCCTGCCAGCAACCTCCTCTCCAAGGAGGCCTCAACCGAGGCCTAGGCCGAGGGAAAGGCACCAGCGGGGATGAGCCTGGGGAGGCGCCCGGGCATGTCTGGACCCAGCTCCGCAGCCTGCCCCATGGTGGGGCAGTACCCGCGGAGGCCAGGAAGGTCTGGGCAAGGCTGGCCAGGGGAAGGGGACCTGCTGGGTACTGCCTCTGGCCTGTGGGGCCTCTGAGCACAACCAGCCCTCTCCCGCTGGAAGACCTCCCCGGCTGCCTCCAAAGGCCGCTTTGCAAGATCTCTCGCCGGCTGTTCCCGCCAGCCGCGCACAATGCTCCCAAGTCCGGGAGAAAAGCGCTTCGGGGTGGTGCTCTCTCCCGGCCCTTCCCCCTGAGCCTGAGGGCCAGGCAGGGGGTCCACACTTCCAGGCCAAGGCAGAACCACATGCACACGTCTGTTTTTGCCCCCTGCACCGGCAGATAACTCGGTGGAGCCAGAGTCTGTCAGGCAGCTGCTGGGCTGGCCGCCCGTGTGGGAAGGGGCAGAGACAACCTAGAGGCACACTGGGCCTCTAGCTTTCCCTGCTGCTCTGAGGCTGCTGGGCCAAAGAGGTCTTGGGCATCAAGCCCCTTGCTGGTCCCGTCGCTCTGAAGAGGCCCTCAAAGCTCTAGCACCTTGCAGTGTGGAGACAGCCCCTGCCAGCAACCTCCTCTCCAAGGAGGCCTCAACCGAGGCCTAGGCCCAGGGGAAAGGCACCAGCGGGGATGAGCCTGGGGAGGCGCCCGGGCATGTCTGGGCCCAGTCCCCGCAGCGTGCCCCTTAGTGGGGCAGTACTCCTGGAGGCCAGGAAGGTCTGGGAAATGCTGTCCAGGGGCAGGGGCCCTGCTGGGTCCTGCCCCTGGCCTGTAAGGCCTCTGAGCCCAACCAGCCCTCTCCCGATGGAAGACCTCCCCGGCTGCCTCTAAAGGCCGCTTTGCAAGCACTCTCGCCGGCTGTTCCCGCCAGCCGCGCACAATGCTCCCAAGTCCGGGAGAAAAGGGCTTCACGGTGGTGCTCTCTCCCGGCCCTTCCCCCTGAGCCTGAGGGCGATGCAGGGGTTCCACACTCCCAGGCCAAGGCAGAACCACATGCACACGTCTGTTCCTGCCCCCTGCACCGGCAGAGAGCTCGGGGGAGCCAGAGACTGTCAGCCAGCTGCTGGGCTGGCCGCCTGTGTGGGAAGGGGCCGAGCCGACCTAGGGGCACACTGGGCCTCTTGCTCTCCCTGCTGCCCTGAGGCTGCTGGGCCAAAGAGGTCTTGGGCATCCAGCCCCTTGCTGGTCCCTTCCCTCTGACGAGGCCCTCTGAGCTCCAGCACCTTGCAGTGTGGAGAGAGCTCCTGCCAGCAACCTCCCCTCCAAGGAGGCCTCAACCGAGGCCTAGGCCCAGGGGAAAGGCACCAGCGGGGATGAGCCTGGGGAGGCGCCCGGGCATGTCTGGACCCAGTCCCCGCAGCCTGCCCCTTAGTGGGGCAGTACCCCCAGAGGCCAGGAAGGTCTGGGCAAGGCTGGCCAGGGGAAGGGGACCTGCTGGGTCCTGCCCCTGGCCTGTCGGGCCTCTGAGCACAACCGGCCCTCTCCCTCTGGAAGACCGCCGCGGCTGCCTCCAAATGCCGCTTTGCAAGCACTCTCGCCGGCTGTTCCCGCCAGCTGCGCACAATGCTCCCAAGCCCGGGAGAAAAGCGCTTCGGGCTGGTGCTGTCTCCCGGCCCTTTCCCCTGAGCCTGGGGGCCAGGCAGGGGGTCCACACTCCCAGGCCAAGGCAGAACCGCATGCACACGTCTGTTCTTGCCCCCTGCACCGGCAGAGAGCTCGGGGGAGCCAGAGACTGTCAGGCAGCTGCTGGGCTGGCGGCCCGTGTGGGAAGGGGCAGAGCCGACCTAGGGGCACACTGGACCTCTTGCTCTCCCTGCTGCCCTGAGGCTGCTGGGCCAAAGAGGTCTTGGGCATCCAGCCCCTTGCTGGTCCCTTCCCTCTGACGAGGCCCTCTGAGCTCCAGCACCTTGCAGAGTGGAGACAGCCCCTGCCAGTAACCTCCTCTCCAAGGAGGCCTCAACCGAGGCCTAGGACCAGGGGAAAGGCCCCAGCGGGGATGAGCCTGGGGAGGCACCCAGGCATGTCTGGACCCAGTCCCCGCAGCCTGCCCCTTGGTGTGGCAGTACCCCCGGAGGCCAGGAAGGTCTGGGCAATGCTGGTCAGGGGCAGGGGCCCTGCTGGGTCCTGCGCCTGGCCTGTGGGGCCTCTGAGCACAACCGGCCCTCTTCCGCTGGAAAACCTCCCCGGCTGCTTCCAAAGGCCGCTTTGTAAGCACTCTCGCCAGCTGTTCCCGCCAGCCGCGCACAATGCTCCCAAGTCCGGGAGAAAAGCGCTTCGGGATGGTGCTCTCTCCCGGCCCTTCCCCCTGAGCCTGAGGGCCAGGCAGGGGGTCCACACTCCCAGGCCAAGGCAGAACCACATGCACACGTCTGTTCCTGCCCCCTGCACCGGCAGAGAGCTCGGGGGAGCCAGAGTCTCTCAGGCAGCTGCTGGGTTGGCCGCCCGTGGGGGAAGGGGCAGAGCCGACCAAGAGGCACAGTGGGCCTCTTGCTCTCCTTGCTGCCCTGAGGCTGGTGGGCCAAAGAAGTCTTGGACATCCAGCCCCTTGCTGGTCCCTTCCCTCTGACGAGGCCCTCTGAGCTCCAGCACCTTGCAGTGTGAAGACAGTCCCTGCCAGCAACCTCCTCTCCAAGGAGGCCTCAACCGAGGCCTAGGCCGAGGGAAAGGCACCAGCGGGGATGAGCCTGGGGAGGCGCCCGGGCATGTCTGGACCCAGCTCCGCAGCCTGCCCCATGGTGGGGCAGTACCCGCGGAGGCCAGGAAGGTCTGGGCAAGGCTGGCCAGCGGAAGGGGACCTGCTGGGTACTGCCTCTGGCCTGTGGGGCCTCTGAGCACAACCAGCCCTCTCCCGCTGGAAGACCTCCCCGGCTGCCTCCAAAGGCCGCTTTGCAAGATCTCTCGCCGGCTGTTCCCGCCAGCCGCGCACAATGCTCCCAAGTCCGGGAGAAAAGCGCTTCGGGGTGGTGCTCTCTCCCGGCCCTTCCCCCTGAGCCTGAGGCCCAGGCAGGGGGTCCACACTCCCAGGCCAAGGCAGAACCACATGCACACGTCTGTTTCTGCCCCCTGCACCGGCAGATAACTCGGTGGAGCCAGAGTCCGTCAGGCAGCTGCTGGGCTGGCCGCCCGTGTGGGAAGGGGCAGAGCCGACCTAGAGGCACACTGGGCCTCTAGCTTTCCCTGCTGCTCTGAGGCTGCTGGGCCAAAGAGGTCTTGGGCATCAAGCCCCTTGCTGGTCCCGTCCCTCTGACGAGGCCCTCAAAGCTCTAGCACCTTGCAGTGTGGAGACAGCCCCTGCCAGCAACCTCCTCTCCAAGGAGGCCTCAACCGAGGCCTAGGCCCAGGGGAAAGGCACCAGCGGGGATGAGCCTGGGGAGGCGCCCGGGCATGTCTGGGCCCAGTCCCCGCAGCGTGCCCCTTAGTGGGGCAGTACTCCTGGAGGCCAGGAAGGTCTGGGAAATGCTGGCCAGGGGCAGGGGCCCTGCTGGGTCCTGCCCCTGGCCTGTAAGGCCTCTGAGCACAACCAGCCCTCTCCCGATGGAAGACCTCCCCGGCTGCTTCCAAAGGCCGCTTTGCAAGCACTCTCGCCGGCTGTTCCCGCCAGCCGCGCACAATGCTCCCAAGTCCGGGAGAAAAGCGCTTCGGGATGGTGCTCTCTCCCGGCCCTTCCCCCTGAGCCTGAGGGCCAGGCAGGGGGTCCACACTCCCAGGCCAAGGCAGAACCACATGCACACGTCTGTTCCTGCCCCCTGCACCGGCAGAGAGCTCGGGGGAGCCAGAGTCTCTCAGGCAGCTGCTGGGTTGACCGCCCGTGGGGGAAGGGGCAGAGCCGACCTAGAGGCACAGTGGGCCTCTTGCTCTCCTTGCTGCCCTGAGGCTGGTGGGCCAAAGAAGTCTTGGACATCCAGCCCCTTGCTGGTCCCTTCCCTCTGACGAGGCCCTCTGAGCTCCAGCACCTTGCAGTGTGAAGACAGTAACTGCCAGCAACCTCCTCTCCAAGGAGGCCTCAACCGAGGCCTAGGCCGAGGGAAAGGCACCAGCGGGGATGAGCCTGGGGAGGCGCCCGGGCATGTCTGGACCCAGCTCCGCAGCCTGCCCCATGGTGGGGCAGTACCCGCGGAGGCCAGGAAGGTCTGGGCAAGGCTGGCCAGGGGAAGGGGACCTGCTGGGTACTGCCTCTGGCCTGTGGGGCCTCTGAGCACAACCAGCCCTCTCCCGCTGGAAGACCTCCCCGGCTGCCTCCAAAGGCCGCTTTGCAAGATCTCTCGCCGGCTGTTCCCGCCAGCCGCGCACAATGCTCCCAAGTCCGGGAGAAAAGCGCTTCGGGGTGGTGCTCTCTCCCGGCCCTTCCCCCTAAGCCTGAGGGCCAGGCAGGGGGTCCACACTCCCAGGCCAAGGCAGAACCACATGCACACGTCTGTTTTTGCCCCCTGCACCGGCAGATAACTCGGTGGAGCCAGAGTCTGTCAGGCAGCTGCTGGGCTGGCCGCCCGTGTGGGAAGGGGCAGAGCCGACCTAGAGGCACACTGGGCCTCTAGCTTTCCCTGCTGCTCTGAGGCTGCTGGGCCAAAGAGGTCTTGGGCATCAAGCCCCTTGCTGGTCCCGTCCCTCTGAAGAGGCCCTCAAAGCTCTAGCACCTTGCAGTGTGGAGACAGCCCCTGCCAGCAACCTCCTCTCCAAGGAGGCCTCAACCGAGGCCTAGGCCCAGGGGAAAGGCACCAGCGGGGATGAGCCTGGGGAGGCGCCCGGGCATGTCTGGGCCCAGTCCCCACAGCCTGCCCCTTAGTGGGGCAGTACTCCTGGAGGCCAGGAAGGTCTGGGAAATGCTGGCCAGGGGCAGGGGCCCTGCTGGGTCCTGCCGCTGGCCTGTAAGGCCTCTGAGCACAACCAGCCCTCTCCCGATGGAAGACCTCCCGGGCTGCCTCTAAAGGCCGCTTTGCAAGTACTCTCACCGGCTGTTCCCGCCAGCCGCGCACAATGCTCCCAAGTCCGGGAGAAAAGCGCTTCGGGGTGGTGCTCTCTCCCGGCCCTTCCCCCTGAGCCTGAGGGCGATGCAGGGGTTCCACACTCCCAGGCCAAGGCAGAACCACATGCACACGTCTGTTCCTGCCCCCTGCACCGGCAGAGAGCTCGGGGGAGCCAGAGACTGTCAGCCAGCTGCTGGGCTGGCCGCCTGTGTGGGAAGGGGCAGAGCCGACCTAGGGGCACAGTGGGCCTCTTGCTCTCCCTGCTGCCCTGAGGCTGCTGGGCCAAAGAGGTCTTGGGCATCCAGCCCCTTGCTGGTCCCTTCCCTCTGACGAGGCCCTCTGAGCTCCAGCACCTTGCAGTGTGGAGAGAGCTCCTGCCAGCAACCTCCCCTCCAAGGAGGCCTCAACCGAGGCCTAGGCCCAGGGGAAAGGCACCAGCGGGGATGAGCCTGGGGAGGCGCCCGGGCATGTCTGGACCCAGTCCCCGCAGCCTGCCCCTTAGTGGGGCAGTACCCCCAGAGGCCAGGAAGGTCTGGGCAAGGCTGACCAGGGGAAGGGGACCTGCTGGGTCCTGCCCCTGGCCTGTGGGGCCTCTGAGCACAACCGGCCCTCTCCCTCTGGAAGACCTCCCCGGCTGCCTCCAAATGCCGCTTTGCAAGCACTCTCGCCGGCTGTTCCCGCCAGCTGCGCACAATGCTCCCAAGCCCGGGAGAAAAGCGCTTCGGGCTGGTGCTGTCTCCCGGCCCTTTCCCCTGAGCCTGGGGGCCAGGCAGGGGGTCCACACTCCCAGGCCAAGGCAGAACCGCATGCACACGTCTGTTCCTGCCCCCTGCACCGGCAGAGAGCTCGGGGGAGCCAGAGACTGTCAGGCAGCTGCTGGGCTGGCGGCCCGTGTGGGAAGGGGCAGAGCCGACCTAGGGGCACACTGGACCTCTTGCTCTCCCTGCTGCCCTGAGGCTGCTAGGCCAAAGAGGTCTTGGGCATCCAGCCCCTTGCTGGTCCCTTCCCTCTGACGAGGCCCTCTGAGCTCCAGCACCTTGCAGAGTGGAGACAGCCCCTGCCAGTAACCTCCTCTCCAAGGAGGCCTCAACCGAGGCCTAGGCCCAGGGGAAAGGCCCCAGCGGGGATGAGCCTGGGGAGGCACCCAGGCATGTCTGGACCCAGTCCCCGCAGCCTGCCCCTTGGTGTGGCAGTACCCCCGGAGGCCAGGAAGGTCTGGGCAATGCTGGCCAGGGGCAGGGGCCCTGCTGGGTCCTACGCCTGGCCTGTGGGGCCTCTGAGCACAACCGGCCCTCTTCCGCTGGAAAACCTCCCCGGCTGCTTCCAAAGGCCGCTTTGCAAGCACTCTCGCCAGCTGTTCCCGCCAGCCGCGCACAATGCTCCCAAGTCCGGGAGAAAAGCGCTTCGGGATGGTGCTCTCTCCCGGCCCTTCCCCCTGAGCCTGAGGGCCAGGCAGGGGGTCCACACTCCCAGGCCAATGCAGAACCACATGCACACGTCTGTTCCTGCCCCCTGCACCGGCAGAGAGCTCGGGGGAGCCAGAGTCTCTCAGGCAGCTGCTGGGTTGGCCGCCCGTGTGGGAAGGGGCAGAGCCGACCTAGAGGCACAGTGGGCCTCTTGCTCTCCTTGCTGCCCTGAGGCTGGTGGGCCAAAGAAGTCTTGGACATCCAGCCCCTTGCTGGTCCCTTCCCTCTGACGAGGCCCTCTGAGCTCCAGCACCTTGCAGTGTGAAGACAGTCCCTGCCAGCAACCTCCTCTCCAAGGAGGCCTCAACCGAGGCCTAGGCCGAGGGAAAGGCACCAGCGGGGATGAGCCTGGGGAGGCGCCCGGGCATGTCTGGACCCAGCTCCGCAGCCTGCCCCATGGTGGGGCAGTACCCGCGGAGGCCAGGAAGGTCTGGGCAAGGCTGGCCAGGGGCAGGGGCCCTGCTGGGTACTGCCTCTGGCCTGTGGGGCCTCTGAGCACAACCAGCCCTCTCCCGCTGGAAGACCTCCCCGGCTGCCTCCAAAGGCCGCTTTGCAAGATCTCTCGCCGGCTGTTCCCGCCAGCCGCGCACAATGCTCCCAAGTCGGGGAGAAAAGCGCTTCGGGGTGGTGCTCTCTCCCGGCCCTTCCCCCTGAGCCTGAGGGCCAGGCAGGGGGTCCACACTCCCAGGCCAAGGCAGAACCACATGCACACGTCTGTTTCTGCCGCCTGCACCGGCAGATAACTCGGTGGAGCCAGAGTCTGTCAGGCAGCTGCTGGGCTGGCCGCCCGTGTGGGAAGGGGCAGAGCCGACCTAGAGGCACACTGGGCCTCTAACTTTCCCTGCTGCTCTGAGGCTGCTGGGCCAAAGAGGTCTTGGGCATCAAGCCCCTTGCTGGTCCCGTCCCTCTGACGAGGCCCTCAAAGCTCTAGCACCTTGCAGTGTGGAGACAGCCCCTGCCAGCAACCTCCTCTCCAAGGAGGCCTCAACCGAGGCCTAGGCCCAGGGGAAAAGCACCAGCGGGGATGAGCCTGGGGAGGCGCCCGGGCATGTCTGGGCCCAGTCCCCGCAGCGTGCCCCTTAGTGGGGCAGTACTCCTGGAGGCCAGGAAGGTCTGGGAAATGCTGGCCAGGGGCAGGGGCCCTGCTGGGTCCTGCCCCTGGCCTGTAAGGCCTCTGAGCACAACCAGCCCTCTCCCGATGGAAGACCTCCCCGGCTGCTTCCAAAGGCCGCTTTGCAAGCACTCTCGCCGGCTGTTCCCGCCAGCCGCGCACAATGCTCCCAAGTCCGGGAGAAAAGCGCTTCGGGATGGTGCTCTCTCCCGGCCCTTCCCCCTGAGCCTGAGGGCCAGGCAGGGGGTCCACACTCCCAGGCCAAGGCAGAACCACATGCACACGTCTGTTCCTGCCCCCTGCACCGGCAGAGAGCTCGGGGGAGCCAGAGTCTGTCAGGCAGCTGCTGGGTTGACCGCCCGTGGGGGAAGGGGCAGAGCCGACCTAGAGGCACAGTGGGCCTCTTGCTCTCCTTGCTGCCCTGAGGCTGCTGGGCCAAAGAAGTCTTGGACATCCAGCCCCTTGCTGGTCCCTTCCCTCTGACGAGGCCCTCTGAGCTCCAGCACCTTGCAGTGTGAAGACAGTAACTGCCAGCAACCTCCTCTCCAAGGAGGCCTCAACCGAGGCCTAGGCCGAGGGAAAGGCACCAGCGGGGATGAGCCTGGGGAGGCGCCCGGGCATGTCTGGACCCAGCTCCGCAGCCTGCCCCATGGTGGGGCAGTACCCGCGGAGGCCAGGAAGGTCTGGGCAAGGCTGGCCAGGGGAAGGGGACCTGCTGGGTACTGCCTCTGGCCTGTGGGGCCTCTGAGCACAACCAGCCCTCTCCCGCTGGAAGACCTCCCCGGCTGCCTCCAAAGGCCGCTTTGCAAGATCTCTCGCCGGCTGTTCCCGCCAGCCGCGCACAATGCTCCCAAGTCCGGGAGAAAAGCGCTTCGGGGTGGTGCTCTCTCCCGGCCCTTCCCCCTGAGCCTGAGGGCCAGGCAGGGGGTCCACACTCCCAGGCCAAGGCAGAACCACATGCACACGTCTGTTTTTGCCCCCTGCACCGGCAGATAACTCGGTGGAGCCAGAGTCTGTCAGGCAGCTGCTGGGCTGGCCGCCCGTGTGGGAAGGGGCAGAGCCGACCTAGAGGCACACTGGGCCTCTAGCTTTCCCTGCTGCTCTGAGGCTGCTGGGCCAAAGAGGTCTTGGGCATCAAGCCCCTTGCTGGTCCCGTCCCTCTGAAGAGGCCCTCAAAGCTCTAGCACCTTGCAGTGTGGAGACAGCCCCTGCCAGCAACCTCCTCTCCAAGGAGGCCTCAACCGAGGCCTAGGCCCAGGGGAAAGGCACCAGCGGGGATGAGCCTGGGGAGGCGCCCGGGCATGTCTGGGCCCAGTCCCCACAGCCTGCCCCTTAGTGGGGCAGTACTCCTGGAGGCCAGGAAGGTCTGGGAAATGCTGGCCAGGGGCAGGGGCCCTGCTGGGTCCTGCCGCTGGCCTGTAAGGCCTCTGAGCACAACCAGCCCTCTCCCGATGGAAGACCTCCCCGGCTGCCTCTAAAGGCCGCTTTGCAAGCACTCTCACCGGCTGTTCCCGCCAGCCGCGCACAATGCTCCCAAGTCCGGGAGAAAAGCGCTTCGGGGTGGTGCTCTCTCCCGGCCCTTCCCCCTGAGCCTGAGGGCGACGCAGGGGTTCCACACTCCCAGGCCAAGGCAGAACCACATGCACACGTCTGTTCCTGCCCCCTGCACCGGCAGAGAGCTCGGGGGAGCCAGAGACTGTCAGCCAGCTGCTGGGCTGGCCGCCTGTGTGGGAAGGGGCAGAGCCGACCTAGGGGCACAGTGGGCCTCTTGCTCTCCCTGCTGCCCTGAGGCTGCTGGGCCAAAGAGGTCTTGGGCATCCAGCCCCTTGCTGGTCCCTTCCCTCTGACGAGGCCCTCTGAGCTCCAGCACCTTGCAGTGTGGAGAGAGCTCCTGCCAGCAACCTCCCCTCCAAGGAGGCCTCAACCGAGGCCTAGGCCCAGGGGAAAGGCACCAGCGGGGATGAGCCTGGGGAGGCGCCCGGGCATGTCTGGACCCAGTCCCCGCAGCCTGCCCCTTAGTGGGGCAGTACCCCCAGAGGCCAGGAAGGTCTGGGCAAGGCTGACCAGGGGAAGGGGACCTGCTGGGTCCTGCCCCTGGCCTGTGGGGCCTCTGAGCACAACCGGCCCTCTCCCTCTGGAAGACCTCTGCGGCTGCCTCCAAATGCCGCTTTGCAAGCACTCTCGCCGGCTGTTCCCGCCAGCTGCGCACAATGCTCCCAAGCCCGGGAGAAAAGCGCTTCGGGCTGGTGCTGTCTCCCGGCCCTTTCCCCTGAGCCTGGGGGCCAGGCAGGGGGTCCACACTCCCAGGCCAAGGCAGAACCGCATGCACACGTCTGTTCCTGCCCCCTGCACCGGCAGAGAGCTCGGGGGAGCCAGAGACTGTCAGGCAGCTGCTGGGCTGGCGGCCCGTGTGGGAAGGGGCAGAGCCGACCTAGGGGCACACTGGACCTCTTGCTCTCCCTGCTGCCCTGAGGCTGCTAGGCCAAAGAGGTCTTGGGCATCCAGCCCCTTGCTGGTCCCTTCCCTCTGACGAGGCCCTCTGAGCTCCAGCACCTTGCAGAGTGGAGACAGCCCCTGCCAGTAACCTCCTCTCCAAGGAGGCCTCAACCGAGGCCTAGGCCCAGGGGAAAGGCCCCAGCGGGGATGAGCCTGGGGAGGCACCCAGGCATGTCTGGACCCAGTCCCCGCAGCCTGCCCCTTGGTGTGGCAGTACCCCCGGAGGCCAGGAAGGTCTGGGCAATGCTGGCCAGGGGCAGGGGCCCTGCTGGGTCCTACGCCTGGCCTGTGGGGCCTCTGAGCACAACCGGCCCTCTTCCGCTGGAAAACCTCCCCGGCTGCTTCCAAAGGCCGCTTTGCAAGCACTCTCGCCAGCTGTTCCCGCCAGCCGCGCACAATGCTCCCAAGTCCGGGAGAAAAGCGCTTCGGGATGGTGCTCTCTCCCGGCCCTTCCCCCTGAGCCTGAGGGCCAGGCAGGGGGTCCACACTCCCAGGCCAATGCAGAACCACATGCACACGTCTGTTCCTGCCCCCTGCACCGGCAGAGAGCTCGGGGGAGCCAGAGTCTCTCAGGCAGCTGCTGGGTTGGCCGCCCGTGTGGGAAGGGGCAGAGCCGACCTAGAGGCACAGTGGGCCTCTTGCTCTCCTTGCTGCCCTGAGGCTGGTGGGCCAAAGAAGTCTTGGACATCCAGCCCCTTGCTGGTCCCTTCCCTCTGACGAGGCCCTCTGAGCTCCAGCACCTTGCAGTGTGAAGACAGTCCCTGCCAGCAACCTCCTCTCCAAGGAGGCCTCAACCGAGGCCTAGGCCGAGGGAAAGGCACCAGCGGGGATGAGCCTGGGGAGGCGCCCGGGCATGTCTGGACCCAGCTCCGCAGCCTGCCCCATGGTGGGGCAGTACCCGCGGAGGCCAGGAAGGTCTGGGCAAGGCTGGCCAGGGGCAGGGGCCCTGCTGGGTACTGCCTCTGGCCTGTGGGGCCTCTGAGCACAACCAGCCCTCTCCCGCTGGAAGACCTCCCCGGCTGCCTCCAAAGGCCGCTTTGCAAGATCTCTCGCCGGCTGTTCCCGCCAGCCGCGCACAATGCTCCCAAGTCCGGGAGAAAAGCGCTTCGGGGTGGTGCTCTCTCCCGGCCCTTCCCCCTGAGCCTGAGGGCCAGGCAGGGGGTCCACACTCCCAGGCCAAGGCAGAACCACATGCACACGTCTGTTTCTGCCGCCTGCACCGGCAGATAACTCGGTGGAGCCAGAGTCTGTCAGGCAGCTGCTGGGCTGGCCGCCCGTGTGGGAAGGGGCAGAGCCGACCTAGAGGCACACTGGGCCTCTAACTTTCCCTGCTGCTCTGAGGCTGCTGGGCCAAAGAGGTCTTGGGCATCAAGCCCCTTGCTGGTCCCGTCCCTCTGACGAGGCCCTCAAAGCTCTAGCACCTTGCAGTGTGGAGACAGCCCCTGCCAGCAACCTCCTCTCCAAGGAGGCCTCAACCGAGGCCTAGGCCCAGGGGAAAAGCACCAGCGGGGATGAGCCTGGGGAGGCGCCCGGGCATGTCTGGGCCCAGTCCCCGCAGCGTGCCCCTTAGTGGGGCAGTACTCCTGGAGGCCAGGAAGGTCTGGGAAATGCTGGCCAGGGGCAGGGGCCCTGCTGGGTCCTGCACCTGGCCTGTAAGGCCTCAGAGCACAACCAGCCCTCTCCCGATGGAAGACCTCCCCGGCTGCCTCTAAAGGCCGCTTTGCAAGCACTCTCGCCGGCTGTTCCCGCCAGCCGCGCACAACGCTCCCAAGCCCGGGAGAAAAGCGCTTCGGGGTGGTGCTCTCTCCCGGCCCTTGCCCCTGAGCCTGGGGGCCAGGCAGGGGGTCCACACTCCCAGGCCAAGGCAGAACCACATGCACACGTCTGTTCCTGCCCCCTGCACCAGCAGAGAGCTCTGGGGAGCCAAAGTATGTCAGGCAGCTGCTGGGCTGGCCGCCCGTGTGGGAAGGGGCAGAGCCGACCTAGAGGCCCAGTGGGCCTCCTGCTCTCCCTGCTGCCCTGAGGCTGCTGGGCCAAAGAGGTCTTGGGCATCCAGCCCCATGCTGGTCTCTTCCCTCTGACGAGGCCCTCTGAGCTCCAGCACCTTGCAGTGTGGAGACAGCCCCTGCCAGCAACCTCCTCTCCAAGGAGGCCTCAACCGAGGCCTAGGCCCAGGGGAAAGGCACCAGCGGGGATGAGCCTCGGGAGGCGCCGGGCATGTCTGGACCCAGTCCCCGCAGCCTGCCCCTTGGTGGGGCAGTACCCCCGGAGGCCAGGACGGTCTGGGCAAGGCTGGCCAGGGGAAGGGGACCTGCTGGGTACTGCCCCTGGCCTGTGGGGCCTCTGAGCACAACCGGCCATCTCCTGCTGGAAGACCTCCCCGGCTGCCTCCAAAGGACGCTTTGCAAGCACTCTCGCCGGCTGTTCCCACCAGCTGCGCACAATGCTCCCAAGCCCGGGAGAAAAGCGCTTCGGGGTGGTGCTCTCTCCCGGCCCTTCCCCCTGAGCCTGAGGGCGATGCAGGGGTTCCACACTCCCAGGCCAAGGCAGAACCACATGCACACGTCTGTTCCTGCCCCCTGCACCGGCAGACAGCTCGGGGGAGCCAGAGACTGTCAGCCAGCTGCTGGGCTGGCCGCCTGTGTGGGAAGGGGCAGAGCCGACCTAGGGGCACAGTGGCCCTCTTGCTCTCCCTGCTGCCCTGAGGCTGCTGGGCCAAAGAGGTCTTGGGCATCCAGCCCCTTGCTGGTCCCTTCCCTCTGACGAGGCCCTCTGAGCTCCAGCACCTTGCACTGTGGAGACAGCCCTTGCCAGCAACCTAATCTCCAAGGAGGCCTCAACCGAGGCCTAGGCCCAGGGGAAAGGCACCAGCGGGGATGAGCCTGGGGAGGCGCCCGGGCATGTCTGGACCCAGTCCCCGCAGCCTGCCCCTTGCTGGGGCAGTACCCCCGGAGGCCAGGAAGGTCTGGGCAAGGCTGGCCAGGGGCAGGGGACCTGCTGGGTCCTGCCCCTTGCCTGTGGGGCCTCTGAGCACAACCGGCCCTCTCCCGCTGGAAGACCTCCCCGGCTGCCTCCAAAGGCCGCTTTGCAAGCACTCTCTCCGGCTGTTACCGCCAGCTGCGCACAATGCTCCCAAGCCCGGGAGAAAAGCGCTTCGGGGTGGTGCTGTCTCCCGGCCCTTGCCCCTGAGCCTGGGGGCCAGACAGGGGGTCCACACTCCCAGGCCAAGGCAGAACCACATGCACACGTCTGTTCCTGCCCCCTTCACCGGCAGAGAGCTCGGGGGAGCCAGAGTCTCTCAGGCAGCTGCTGGGCTGGCCGACTGTGTGGGAAGGGGCCGAGCCGACCTAGGGGCACAGTGGGCCTCTTGCTCTCCCTGCTGCCCTGAGGCTGCTGGGCCAAAGAGGTCTTGGGCATCCAGCCCCTTGCTGGTCCCTTCCCTCTGACGAAGCCCTCGGAGCTCCAGCACCTTGCAGTGTGGAGAGAGCTCCTGCCAGCAACCGCCCCTCCAAGGAGGCCTCAACCGAGGCCTAGGCCCAGGGGAAAGGCACGAGCGGGGATGAGCCTGGGGAGGCGCCCGGGCATGTCTGGACCCAGTCCCCACAGCCTGCCCCTTAGTGGGGCAGTACCCCCAGAGGCCAGGAAGGTCTGGGCAAGGCTGGCCAGGGGAAGGGAACCTGCTGGGCCCTGCCCCTGGCCTGTGGGGCCTCTGAGCACAACCGGCCCTATCCCTCTGGAAGACCTCTGCGGCTGCCTCCAAATGCCGCTTTGCAAGCACTTTCGCCGGCTGTTCCCGCCAGCTGCGCACAATGCTCCCAAGCCCGGGAGAAAAGCGCTTCGGGCTGGTGCTCTCTCCCGGCCCTTTCCCCTGAGCCTGGGGGCCAGGCAGGGGGTCCACACACCCAGGCCAAGGCAGAACCGCATGCACACGTCTGTTCCTGCCCCCTGCACCGGCAGAGAGCTCGGGGGAGCCAGAGACTGTCAGGCAGCTGCTGGGCTGGCGGCCCGTGTGGGAAGGGGCAGAGCCGACCTAGGGGCACACTGGACCTCTTGCTCTCCCTGCTGCCCTGAGGCTGCTGGGCCAAAGAGGTCTTGGGCATCCAGCCCCTTGCTGGTCCCTTCCCTCTGACGAGGTCCTCTGAGCTCCAGCCCCTTGCAGAGTGGAGACAGCCCCTGCCAGCAACCTCCTCTCCAAGGAGGCCTCAACCGAGGCCTAGGCCCAGGGGAAAGGCCCCAGCGGGGATGAGCCTGGGGAGGCGCCCAGGCATGTCTGGACCCAGTCCCCGCAGCCTGCCCCTTGGTGGGGCAGTACCCCCGGAGGCCAGGAACGTCTGGGCAAGGCTGGCCAGGGGCAGGGGCCCTGCTGGGTCCTGCCCCTGGCCTGTGGGGCCTCTGAGCACAACCGGCCCTCTCCCGCTGGAAGACCTCCCCGGCTGCCTCCAAAGGCCGCTTTGCAAGCACTCTCGCCGGCTGTTCCCGCCAGCCGCGCACAATGCTCCCAAATCGGGGAGAAAAGCGCTTCGGAGTGGTGCTCTCTCCCGGCCCTTCCCCCTGAGCCTGAGGGCCAGGCAGGGGGTCCACACTCCCAGGCCAAGGCAGAACCACATGCACACGTCTGTTCCTGCCCCCTGCACCGGCAGAGAGCTCGGGGGAGCCAGAGTCTGTCAGGCAGCTGCTGGGCTGGCCGCCTGTGTGGGAAGGGGCAGAGCCGACCTAGGGGCACACTGGGCCTCTTGCTCTCCCTGCTGCCCTGAGGCTGCTGGGCCAAAGAGGTCTTGGGCATCCAGCCCCTTGCTGGTCCCTTCCCTCTGACGAGGCCCTCTGAGCTCCAGCACCTTGCAGTGTGGAGACAGCCCCTGCCAGCAACCTCCTCTCCAAGGAGGCCTCAAGCGAGGCCTAGGCCCAGGGGAAAGGCACCAGCGGGGATGAGCCTGGGGAGGCGCCCGGGCATGTCTGGACCCAGTCCCCGCAGCCTGCCCCTTGGTGGGGCAGTACCCCCGGAGGCCAGGAAGGTCTGGGCAAGGCTGGCCAGGGGCAGGGGCCCTGCTGGGTCCTGCCCCTGGCCTGTGGGGCCTCTGAGCACAACCGGCCCTCTCCCGCTGGAAGACCACCGCGTCTGCCTCCAAAGGCCGCTTTGCAAGCACTCTCGCCGGCTGTTCCCGCCAGCCGCGCACAATGCTCCCGAGCCCGGGAGAAAAGCGCTTCGGGGTGGTGCTCTCTCCCGGCCCTTGCCCCTGAGCCTGGGGCCAGGCAGGGGGTCCACACTCCCAAGCCAAGGCAGAAACACAGGCACACGTCTGTTCCTGGCCCCTGCACCGGCAGTGAGCTCGGGGGAGCCAGAGTCTGTCAGGCAGCTGCTGGGCTGGCCGCCTGTGTGGGAAGGGGCAGAGCCGACCTAGGGGCACACTGGACCTCTTGCTCTCCCTGCTGCCCTGAGGCTGCTGGGCCAAAGAGGTCTTGGGCATCCAGCCCCTTGCTGGTCCCTTCCCTCTGACGAGGCCCTCTGAGCTCCAGCACCTTGCAGTGTGGAGACAGCCCCTGGCAGCAACCTCCTCTCCAAGGAGGCCTCAACCGAGGCCTAGGCCCAGGGGAAAGGCACCAGCAGGGATGAGCCTGGGGAGGCGCCCGGGCATGTCTGGACCCAGTCCCCGCAGCCTGCCCCTTGCTGGGGCAGTACCCCCGGAGGCCAGGAAGGTCTGGGCAAGGCTGGCCAGGGGCAGGGGCCCTGCTGGGTCCTGCCTCTGGCCTGTGGGGCCTCTGAGCACAACCGGCCCTCTCCCGCTGGAAGACCTCCCCGGCTGCCTCCAAAGGCCGCTTTGCAAGCACTCTCGCCGGCTGTTCCCGCCAGCCGCGCACAATGCTCCCGAGCCTGGGAGAAAAGCGCTTCGGGGTGGTGCTCTCTCCCGGCCCTTGCCCCTGAGCCTGGGGGCCAGGCAGGGGGTCCACACTCCCAGGCCAAGGCAGAACCACATGCACACGTCTGTTCCTGGCCCCTGCACCGGCAGAGAGCTCGGGGGAGCCAGAGTCTGTCAGGCAGCTGCTGGGCTGGCCGCCTGTGTGGGAAGGGGCAGAGCCGACCTAGGGGCACACTGGGCCTCTTGCTCTCCCTGCTGCCCTGAGGGTGCTGGGCCAAGGAGGTCTTGGGCATCCAGCCCCTTGCTGGTTCCTTCCCTCTGACGAGGCCCTCTGAGCTCCAGCACCTTGCAGTGTGGAGACAGCCCCTGCCAGCAACCTCCTCTTAAAGGAGGCCTCAACCGAGGCCTAGGCCCAGGGGAAAGGCACCAGCGGGGATGAGGCTGGGGAGGCGCCCGGGCATGTCTGGACCCAGTCCCCGCAGCCTGCCCCTTGCTGGGGCAGTACCCCCGGCGGCCAGGAAGGTCTGGGCAAGGCTGGCCAGGGCAGGGGCCCTGCTGGGTCCTGCCCCTGGCCTGTGGGGCCTCTGAGCACAACCGGCCCTCTCCCGCTGGAAGACCTCCCCGGCTGCCTCCAAAGGCCGCTTTGCAAGCACTCTCGCCGGCTGTTCCCGCCAGCCGCGCACAAAGCTTCCGAGCCTGGGAGAAAAGCGCTTCGGGGTGGTGCTCTCTCCCGGCCCTTGCCCCTGAGCCTGGGGGCCAGGCAGGGGGTCCACACTCCCAGGCCAAGGCAGAACCACATGCACACGTCTGTTCCTGGCCCCTGCACCGGCAGAGAGCTCAGGGGAGCCAGAGTCTGTCAGGCAGCTGCTGGGCTGGCCGCCTGTGTGGGAAGGGGCAGAGCCGACCTAGGGTCACACTGGGCCTCTTGCTCTCCCTGCTGCCCTGAGGCTGCTGGGCCAAAGAGGTCTTGGGCATCCAGCCCCTTGCTGGTCCCTTCCCTCTGACGAGGCCCTCTGAGCTCCAGCACCTTGCAGTGTGGAGACAGCCCCTGGCAGCAACCTCCTCTCCAAGGAGGCCTCAACCGAGGCCTAGGCCCAGGGGAAAGGCACCAGCGGGGATGAGCCTGGGGAGGCGCCCGGGCATGTCTGGACCCAGTCCCCGCAGCCTGCCCCTTGCTGGGGCAGTACCCCCGGAGACCAGGAAGGTCTGGGCAAGGCTGGCCAGGGGCAGGGGCCCTGCTGGGTCCTGCCCCTGGCCTGTGGGGCCTCTGAGCACAACCGGCCCTCTCCCGCTGGAAGACCACCCCGGCTGCCTCCAAAGGCCGCTTTGCAAGCACTCTCGCCGGTTGTTACCGCCAGCCGCGCACAATGCTCCCGAGCCCGGGAGAAAAGCGCTTCGGGGTGGTGCTCTCTCCCGGCCCTTGCCCCTGAGCCTGGGGGCCAGGCAGGGGGTCCACACTCCCAGGCCAAGGCAGAACCACATGCACACGTCTGTTCCTGCCCCCTGCACCGGCAGAGACCTCGGGGGAGCCAGAGTCTGTCAGGCAGCTGCTGGGCTGGCGGCCCGTGTGGGAAGGGGCAGAGCCGACCTAGGGGCACACTGGACCTCTTGCTCTCCCTGCTGCCCTGAGGCTGCTAGGCCAAAGAGGTCTTGGGCATCCAGCCCCTTGCTGGTCCCTTCCCTCTGACGAGGCCCTCTGAGCTCCAGCACCTTGCAGAGTGGAGACAGCCCCTGCCAGTAACCTCCTCTCCAAGGAGGCCTCAACCGAGGCCTAGGCCCAGGGGAAAGGCCCCAGCGGGGATGAGCCTGGGGAGGCACCCAGGCATGTCTGGACCCAGTCCCCGCAGCCTGCCCCTTGGTGTGGCAGTACCCCCGGAGGCCAGGAAGGTCTGGGCAATGCTGGCCAGGGGCAGGGGCCCTGCTGGGTCCTGCGCCTGGCCTGTGGGGCCTCTGAGCACAACCGGCCCTCTTCCGCTGGAAAACCTCCCCGGCTGCTTCCAAAGGCCGCTTTGCAAGCACTCTCGCCAGCTGTTCCCGCCAGCCGCGCACAATGCTCCCAAGTCCGGGAGAAAAGCGCTTCGGGATGGTGCTCTCTCCCGGCCCTTCCCCCTGAGCCTGAGGGCCAGGCAGGGGGTCCACACTCCCAGGCCAATGCAGAACCACATGCACACGTCTGTTCCTGCCCCCTGCACCGGCAGAGAGCTCGGGGGAGCCAGAGTCTCTCAGGCAGCTGCTGGGTTGGCCGCCCGTGTGGGAAGGGGCAGAGCCGACCTAGAGGCACAGTGGGCCTCTTGCTCTCCTTGCTGCCCTGAGGCTGGTGGGCCAAAGAAGTCTTGGACATCCAGCCCCTTGCTGGTCCCTTCCCTCTGACGAGGCCCTCTGAGCTCCAGCACCTTGCAGTGTGAAGACAGTCCCTGCCAGCAACCTCCTCTCCAAGGAGGCCTCAACCGAGGCCTAGGCCGAGGGAAAGGCACCAGCGGGGATGAGCCTGGGGAGGCGCCCGGGCATGTCTGGACCCAGCTCCGCAGCCTGCCCCATGGTGGGGCAGTACCCGCGGAGGCCAGGAAGGTCTGGGCAAGGCTGGCCAGGGGCAGGGGCCCTGCTGGGTACTGCCTCTGGCCTGTGGGGCCTCTGAGCACAACCAGCCCTCTCCCGCTGGAAGACCTCCCCGGCTGCCTCCAAAGGCCGCTTTGCAAGATCTCTCGCCGGCTGTTCCCGCCAGCCGGGCACAATGCTCCCAAGTCCGGGAGAAAAGCGCTTCGGGGTGGTGCTCTCTCCCGGCCCTTCCCCCTGAGCCTGAGGGCCAGGCAGGGGGTCCACACTCCCAGGCCAAGGCAGAACCACATGCACACGTCTGTTTCTGCCGCCTGCACCGGCAGATAACTCGGTGGAGCCAGAGTCTGTCAGGCAGCTGCTGGGCTGGCCGCCCGTGTGGGAAGGGGCAGAGCCGACCTAGAGGCACACTGGGCCTCTAACTTTCCCTGCTGCTCTGAGGCTGCTGGGCCAAAGAGGTCTTGGGCATCAAGCCCCTTGCTGGTCCCGTCCCTCTGACGAGGCCCTCAAAGCTCTAGCACCTTGCAGTGTGGAGACAGCCCCTGCCAGCAACCTCCTCTCCAAGGAGGCCTCAACCGAGGCCTAGGCCCAGGGGAAAAGCACCAGCGGGGATGAGCCTGGGGAGGCGCCCGGGCATGTCTGGGCCCAGTCCCCGCAGCGTGCCCCTTAGTGGGGCAGTACTCCTGGAGGCCAGGAAGGTCTGGGAAATGCTGGCCAGGGGCAGGGGCCCTGCTGGGTCCTGCACCTGGCCTGTAAGGCCTCTGAGCACAACCAGCCCTCTCCCGATGGAAGACCTCCCCGGCTGCCTCTAAAGGCCGCTTTGCAAGCACTCTCGCCGGCTGTTCCCGCCAGCCGCGCACAACGCTCCCAAGCCCGGGAGAAAAGCGCTTCGGGGTGGTGCTCTCTCCCGGCCCTTGCCCCTGAGCCTGGGGGCCAGGCAGGGGGTCCACACTCCCAGGCCAAGGCAGAACCACATGCACACGTCTGTTCCTGCCCCCTGCACCAGCAGAGAGCTCTGGGGAGCCAAAGTATGTCAGGCAGCTGCTGGGCTGGCCGCCCGTGTGGGAAGGGGCAGAGCCGACCTAGAGGCCCAGTGGGCCTCCTGCTCTCCCTGCTGCCCTGAGGCTGCTGGGCCAAAGAGGTCTTGGGCATCCAGCCCCATGCTGGTCTCTTCCCTCTGACGAGGCCCTCTGAGCTCCAGCACCTTGCAGTGTGGAGACAGCCCCTGCCAGCAACCTCCTCTCCAAGGAGGCCTCAACCGAGGCCTAGGCCCAGGGGAAAGGCACCAGCGGGGATGAGCCTCGGGAGGCGCCGGGCATGTCTGGACCCAGTCCCCGCAGCCTGCCCCTTGGTGGGGCAGTACCCCCGGAGGCCAGGACGGTCTGGGCAAGGCTGGCCAGGGGAAGGGGACCTGCTGGGTACTGCCCCTGGCCTGTGGGGCCTCTGAGCACAACCGGCCATCTCCTGCTGGAAGACCTCCCCGGCTGCCTCCAAAGGACGCTTTGCAAGCACTCTCGCCGGCTGTTCCCACCAGCTGCGCACAATGCTCCCAAGCCCGGGAGAAAAGCGCTTCGGGGTGGTGCTCTCTCCCGGCCCTTCCCCCTGAGCCTGAGGGCGATGCAGGGGTTCCACACTCCCAGGCCAAGGCAGAACCACATGCACACGTCTGTTCCTGCCCCCTGCACCGGCAGACAGCTCGGGGGAGCCAGAGACTGTCAGCCAGCTGCTGGGCTGGCCGCCTGTGTGGGAAGGGGCAGAGCCAACCTAGGGGCACAGTGGCCCTCTTGCTCTCCCTGCTGCCCTGAGGCTGCTGGGCCAAAGAGGTCTTGGGCATCCAGCCCCTTGCTGGTCCCTTCCCTCTGACGAGGCCCTCTGAGCTCCAGCACCTTGCACTGTGGAGACAGCCCTTGCCAGCAACCTACTCTCCAAGGAGGCCTCAACCGAGGCCTAGGCCCAGGGGAAAGGCACCAGCGGGGATGAGCCTGGGGAGGCGCCCGGGCATGTCTGGACCCAGTCCCCGCAGCCTGCCCCTTGCTGGGGCAGTACCCCCGGAGGCCAGGAAGGTCTGGGCAAGGCTGGCCAGGGGCAGGGGACCTGCTGGGTCCTGCCCCTTGCCTGTGGGGCCTCTGAGCACAACCGGCCCTCTCCCGCTGGAAGACCTCCCCGGCTGCCTCCAAAGGCCGCTTTGCAAGCACTCTCTCCGGCTGTTCCCGCCAGCTGCGCACAATGCTCCCAAGCCCGGGAGAAAAGCGCTTCGGGGTGGTGCTGTCTCCCGGCCCTTGCCCCTGAGCCTGGGGGCCAGACAGGGGTCCACACTCCCAGGCCAAGGCAGAACCACATGCACACGTCTGTTCCTGCCCCCTTCACCGGCAGAGAGCTCGGGGGAGCCAGAGTCTGTCAGGCAGCTGCTGGGCTGGCCGACTGTGTGGGAAGGGGCCGAGCCGACCTAGGGGCACAGTGGGCCTCTTGCTCTCCCTGCTGCCCTGAGGCTGCTGGGCCAAAGAGGTCTTGGGCATCCAGCCCCTTGCTGGTCCCTTCCCTCTGACGAAGCCCTCGGAGCTCCAGCACCTTGCAGTGTGGAGAGAGCTCCTGCCAGCAACCGCCCCTCCAAGGAGGCCTCAACCGAGGCCTAGGCCCAGGGGAAAGGCACGAGCGGGGATGAGCCTGGGGAGGCGCCCGGGCATGTCTGGACCCAGTCCCCACAGCCTGCCCCTTAGTGGGGCAGTACCCCCAGAGGCCAGGAAGGTCTGGGCAAGGCTGGCCAGGGGAAGGGAACCTGCTGGGCCCTGCCCCTGGCCTGTGGGGCCTCTGAGCACAACCGGCCCTATCCCTCTGGAAGACCTCTGCGGCTGCCTCCAAATGCCGCTTTGCAAGCACTTTCGCCGGCTGTTCCCGCCAGCTGCGCACAATGCTCCCAAGCCCGGGAGAAAAGCGCTTCGGGCTGGTGCTCTCTCCCGGCCCTTTCCCCTGAGCCTGGGGGCCAGGCAGGGGGTCCACACACCCAGGCCAAGGCAGAACCGCATGCACACGTCTGTTCCTGCCCCCTGCACCGGCAGAGAGCTCGGGGGAGCCAGAGACTGTCAGGCAGCTGCTGGGCTGGCGGCCCGTGTGGGAAGGGGCAGAGCCGACCTAGGGGCACACTGGACCTCTTGCTCTCCCTGCTGCCCTGAGGCTGCTGGGCCAAAGAGGTCTTGGGCATCCAGCCCCTTGCTGGTCCCTTCCCTCTGACGAGGTCCTCTGAGCTCCAGCCCCTTGCAGAGTGGAGACAGCCCCTGCCAGCAACCTCCTCTCCAAGGAGGCCTCAACCGAGGCCTAGGCCCAGGGGAAAGGCCCCAGCGGGGATGAGCCTGGGGAGGCGCCCAGGCATGTCTGGACCCAGTCCCCGCAGCCTGCCCCTTGGTGGGGCAGTACCCCCGGAGGCCAGGAACGTCTGGGCAAGGCTGGCCAGGGGCAGGGGCCCTGCTGGGTCCTGCCCCTGGCCTGTGGGGCCTCTGAGCACAACCGGCCCTCTCCCGCTGGAAGACCTCCCCGGCTGCCTCCAAAGGCCGCTTTGCAAGCACTCTCGCCGGCTGTTCCCGCCAGCCGCGCACAATGCTCCCAAATCGGGGAGAAAAGCGCTTCGGAGTGGTGCTCTCTCCCGGCCCTTCCCCCTGAGCCTGAGGGCCAGGCAGGGGGTCCACACTCCCAGGCCAAGGCAGAACCACATGCACACGTCTGTTCCTGCCCCCTGCCCCGGCAGAGAGCTCGGGGGAGCCAGAGTCTGTCAGGCAGCTGCTGGGCTGGCCGCCTGTGTGGGAAGGGGCAGAGCCGACCTAGGGGCACACTGGGCCTCTTGCTCTCCCTGCTGCCCTGAGGCTGCTGGGCCAAAGAGGTCTTGGGCATCCAGCCCCTTGCTGGTCCCTTCCCTCTGACGAGGCCCTCTGAGCTCCAGCACCTTGCAGTGTGGAGACAGCCCCTGCCAGCAACCTCCTCTCCAAGGAGGCCTCAAGCGAGGCCTAGGCCCAGGGGAAAGGCACCAGCGGGGATGAGCCTGGGGAGGCGCCCGGGCATGTCTGGACCCAGTCCCCGCAGCCTGCCCCTTGGTGGGGCAGTACCCCCGGAGGCCAGGAAGGTCTGGGCAAGGCTGGCCAGGGGCAGGGGCCCTGCTGGGTCCTGCCCCTGGCCTGTGGGGCCTCTGAGCACAACCGGCCCTCTCCCGCTGGAAGACCACCGCGTCTGCCTCCAAAGGCCGCTTTGCAAGCACTCTCGCCGGCTGTTCCCGCCAGCCGCGCACAATGCTCCCGAGCCCGGGAGAAAAGCGCTTCGGGGTGGTGCTCTCTCCCGGCCCTTGCCCCTGAGCCTGGGGCCAGGCAGGGGGTCCACACTCCCAAGCCAAGGCAGAAACACATGCACACGTCTGTTCCTGGCCCCTGCACCGGCAGTGAGCTCGGGGGAGCCAGAGTCTGTCAGGCAGCTGCTGGGCTGGCCGCCTGTGTGGGAAGGGGCAGAGCCGACCTAGGGGCACACTGGACCTCTTGCTCTCCCTGCTGCCCTGAGGCTGCTGGGCCAAAGAGGTCTTGGGCATCCAGCCCCTTGCTGGTCCCTTCCCTCTGACGAGGCCCTCTGAGCTCCAGCACCTTGCAGTGTGGAGACAGCCCCTGGCAGCAACCTCCTCTCCAAGGAGGCCTCAACCGAGGCCTAGGCCCAGGGGAAAGGCACCAGCAGGGATGAGCCTGGGGAGGCGCCCGGGCATGTCTGGACCCAGTCCCCGCAGCCTGCCCCTTGCTGGGGCAGTACCCCCGGAGGCCAGGAAGGTCTGGGCAAGGCTGGCCAGGGGCAGGGGCCCTGCTGGGTCCTGCCTCTGGCCTGTGGGGCCTCTGAGCACAACCGGCCCTCTCCCGCTGGAAGACCTCCCCGGCTGCCTCCAAAGGCCGCTTTGCAAGCACTCTCGCCGGCTGTTCCCGCCAGCCGCGCACAATGCTCCCGAGCCTGGGAGAAAAGCGCTTCGGGGTGGTGCTCTCTCCCGGCCCTTGCCCCTGAGCCTGGGGGCCAGGCAGGGGGTCCACACTCCCAGGCCAAGGCAGAACCACATGCACACGTCTGTTCCTGGCCCCTGCACCGGCAGAGAGCTCGGGGGAGCCAGAGTCTGTCAGGCAGCTGCTGGGCTGGCCGCCTGTGTGGGAAGGGGCAGAGCCGACCTAGGGGCACACTGGGCCTCTTGCTCTCCCTGCTGCCCTGAGGGTGCTGGGCCAAGGAGGTCTTGGGCATCCAGCCCCTTGCTGGTTCCTTCCCTCTGACGAGGCCCTCTGAGCTCCAGCACCTTGCAGTGTGGAGACAGCCCCTGCCAGCAACCTCCTCTTAAAGGAGGCCTCAACCGAGGCCTAGGCCCAGGGGAAAGGCACCAGCGGGGATGAGGCTGGGGAGGCGCCCGGGCATGTCTGGACCCAGTCCCCGCAGCCTGCCCCTTGCTGGGGCAGTACCCCCGGCGGCCAGGAAGGTCTGGGCAAGGCTGGCCAGGGCAGGGGCCCTGCTGGGTCCTGCCCCTGGCCTGTGGGGCCTCTGAGCACAACCGGCCCTCTCCCGCTGGAAGACCTCCCCGGCTGCCTCCAAAGGCCGCTTTGCAAGCACTCTCGCCGGCTGTTCCCGCCAGCCGCGCACAAAGCTTCCGAGCCTGGGAGAAAAGCGCTTCGGGGTGGTGCTCTCTCCCGGCCCTTGCCCCTGAGCCTCGGGGCCAGGCAGGGGGTCCACACTCCCAGGCCAAGGCAGAACCACATGCACACGTCTGTTCCTGGCCCCTGCACCGGCAGAGAGCTCAGGGGAGCCAGAGTCTGTCAGGCAGCTGCTGGGCTGGCCGCCTGTGTGGGAAGGGGCAGAGCCGACCTAGGGTCACACTGGGCCTCTTGCTCTCCCTGCTGCCCTGAGGCTGCTGGGCCAAAGAGGTCTTGGGCATCCAGCCCCTTGCTGGTCCCTTCCCTCTGACGAGGCCCTCTGAGCTCCAGCACCTTGCAGTGTGGAGACAGCCCCTGGCAGCAACCTCCTCTCCAAGGAGGCCTCAAGCGAGGCCTAGGCCCAGGGGAAAGGCACCAGCG
This sequence comes from Cervus elaphus, assembly GCF_910594005.1. NCBI lineage: Eukaryota > Metazoa > Chordata > Mammalia > Artiodactyla > Cervidae > Cervus > Cervus elaphus. Next base: position 756,644 of record NW_025316695.1, on the reverse strand, counting down.
GGGATGAGCCTGGGGAGGCGCCCGGGCATGTCTGGACCCAGTCCCCGCAGCCTGCCCCTTGCTGGGGCAGTACCCCCGGAGACCAGGAAGGTCTGGGCAAGGCTGGCCAGGGGCAGGGGCCCTGCTGGGTCCTGCCCCTGGCCTGTGGGGCCTCTGAGCACAACCGGCCCTCTCCCGCTGGAAGACCACCCCGGCTGCCTCCAAAGGCCGCTTTGCAAGCACTCTCGCCGGTTGTTACCGCCAGCCGCGCACAATGCTCCCGAGCCCGGGAGAAAAGCGCTTCGGGGTGGTGCTCTCTCCCGGCCCTTGCCCCTGAGCCTGGGGGCCAGGCAGGGGGTCCACACTCCCAGGCCAAGGCAGAACCACATGCACACGTCTGTTCCTGCCCCCTGCACCGGCAGAGACCTCGGGGGAGCCAGAGTCTGTCAGGCAGCTGCTGGGCTGGCCCCCTGTGTGGGAAGGGGCAGAGCCGACCTAGGGGCACACTGGGCCTCTTGCTCTCCCTGCTGCCCTGAGGCTGCTGGGCCAAAGAGGTCTTGGGCATCCAGCCCCTTGCTGGGCCCTTCCCTCTGACGAGGCCCTCTGAGCTCCAGCACCTTGCAGTGTGGAGACAGCCCCTGCCAGCAACCTCCTCTCCATGGAGGCCTCAAGCGAGGCCTAGGCCCAGGGGAAAGGCACCAGCGGGGATAAGCCTGGGGAGGCGCCCGGGCATGTCTGGACCCAGTCCCCGCAGCCTGCCCCTTGCTGGGGCAGTACCACCGGAGGCCAGGAAGGTCTGGGCAAGGCTGGCCAGGGGCAGGGGCCCTGCTGGGTCCTGCCCCTGGCCTGTGGGGCCTCTGAGCACAACCGGCCCTCTCTCGATGGAAGACCACCACGGCTGCCTCCAAAGGCCGCTTTGCAAGCACTCTCGCCGGTTGTTCCCGCCAGCCGCACACAATGCTCCGGAGCCCGGGAGAAAAGCGCTTCGGGGTGGTGCTCTCTCCCGACCCTTGCCCCTGAGCCTGGGGGCCAGGCAGGGGGTCCACACTCCCAGGCCAAGGCAGAACCACATGCACACGTCTGTTCCTGCCCCCTGCACCGGCAGAGACCTCGGGGGAGCCAGAGTCTGTCAGGCAGCTGCTGGGCTGGCCGCCTGTGTGGGAAGGGGCAGAGCCGACCTAGGGGCACACTGGGCCTCTTGCTCTCCCTGCTGCCCTGAGGCTGCTGGGCGAAAGAGGTCTTGGGCATCCAGCCCCTTGCTGGTCCCTTCCCTCTGACGAGGCCCTCTGAGCTCCAGCACCTTGCAGTGTGGAGACAGCCCCTGCCAGCAACCTCCTCTCCAAGGAGGCCTCAACCGAGGCCTAGGCCCAGGGGAGAGTCACCAGCGGGGATGAGCCTGGGGAGGCGCCCGGGCATGTCTGGACCCAGTCTCCGCAGCCTGCCCCTTGCTGGGGCAGTACCCCCGGAGGCCAGGAAGGTCTGGGCAAGGCTGGCCAGGGGCAGGGGCCCTGCTGGGTCCTGCCCCTGGCCTGTGGGGCCTCTGAGCACAACCGGCCCTCTCCCGCTGGAAGACCTCCCCGGCTGCCTCCAAAGGCCGCTTTGCAAGCACTCTCGCCGGCTGTTCCCGCCAGCCGCGCACAATGCTCCCGAGCGGGGGAGAAAAGTGCTTCGGGGTGGTGCTCTCTCCCGGCCCTTGCCCCTGAGCCTGGGGGACAGGCAGGGGGTCCACACTCCCAGGCCAAGGCAGAACCACATGCACACGTCTGTTCCTGCCCCCTGCACCGGCAGAGAGCTCGGGGGAGCCAGAGTCTGTCAGGCAGCTGCTGGGCTGGCCGCCTGTGTGGGAAGGGGCAGAGCCGACCTAGGGGCACACTGGGCCTATTGCTGTGCCTGCTGCCCTGAGGCTGCTGGGCCAAAGAGGTCTTGGGCATCCAGCCCCTTGCTGGTCCCTTCCCTCTGACGAGGCCCTCTGAGCTCCAGCACCTTGCAGTGTGGAGACAGCCCCTGCCAGCAACCTCCTCTCCAAGGAGGCCTCAACCGAGGCCTAGGCCCAGGGGAAAGGCACCAGCGGGGATGAGCCTGGGGAGGCGCCCGGGCATGTCTGGACCCAGTCCCCGCAGCCTGCCCCTTGCTGGGGCAGTACCCCCGCAGGCCAGGAAGGTCTGGGCAAGGCTGGCCAGGGGCAGGGGCCCTGCTGGGTCCTGCCCCTGGGCTGTGGGGCCTCTGAGCACAACCGGCCCTCTCCCGCTGGAAGACCTCCCCGGCTGCCTCCAAAGGCCGCTTTGCAAGCACTCTCGCCGGCTGTTCCCGCCAGCCGCGCACAGCGCTCCCAAGCCCGGGAGAAAAGCGCTTCGGGGTGGTGCTCTCTCCCGGCCCTTGCCCCTGAGCCTGGGGGCCAGGCAGGGGGTCCACACTCCCAGGCCAAGGCAGAACCACATGCACACGTCTGTTCCTGCCCCCTGCACCGGCAGAGAGCTTGGGGGAGCCAGAGTCTGTCAGGCAGCTGCTGGGCTGGCCGCCTGTGTGGGAAGGGGCAGAGCCGACCTAGGGTCACACTGGGCCTCTTGCTCTCCCTGCTGCCCTGAGGCTGCTGGGCCAAAGAGGTCTTGGGCATCCAGCCCCTTGCTGGTCCCTTCCCTCTGACGAGGCCCTCTGAGCTCCAGCACCTTGCAGTGTGGAGACAGCCCCTGCCAGCAACCTCCTCTCCAAGGAGGCCTCAAGCGAGGCCTAGGCCCAGGGGAAAGGCACCAGCGGGGATGAGCCTGGGGAGGCGCCCGGGCATGTCTGGACCCAGTCCCCGCAGCCTGCCCCTTGCTGGGGCAGTACCCCCGGAGGCCAGGAAGGTCTGGGCAAGGCTGGCCAGGGGCAGGGGCCCTGCTGGGTCCTGCCCCCTGGCCTGTGGGGCCTCTGAGCACAACCGGCCCTCTCCCGCTGGAAGACCTCCCCGGCTGCCTCCAAAGGCCGCTTTGCAAGCACTCTCGCCGGCTGTTCCCGCCAGCCGCGCACAATGCTCCCGAGCCCGGGAGAAAAGCGCTTCGGGGTGGTGCTCTCTCCCGGCCCTTGCCCCTGAGCCTGGGGGCCAGGCAGGGGGTCCACACTCCCAGGCCAAGGCAGAACCACATGCACACGTCTGTTCCTGCCCCCTGCACCGGCAGAGAGCTCGGGGGAGCCAGAGTCTGTCAGGCAGCTGCTGGGCTGGCCGCCTGTGTGGGAAGGGGCAGAGCCGACCTAGGGGCACACTGGGCCTCTTGCTCTCCCTGCTGCCCTGAGGCTGCTGGGCCAAAGAGGTCTTGGGCATCCAGCCCCTTGCTGGGCCCTTCCCTCTGACGAGGCCCTCTGAGCTCCAGCACCTTGCAGTGTGGAAACAGCCCCTGGCAGCAACCTCCTCTCCAAGGAGGCCTCAACCGAGGCCTAGGCCCAGGGGAAAGGCACTAGCGGGGATGAGCCTGGGGAGGCGCCCGGGCATGTCTGGACCAAGTCCCCGCAGCCTGCCCCTTGCTGGGGCAGCACCCCCGGAGGGCAGGAAGGTCTGGGTAAGGCTGGCCAGGGGCAGGGGCCCTGCTGGGTCCTGCCCCTGTCCTGTGGGGCCTCTGAGCACAACCGGCCCCTCTCCCGCTGGAAGACCTCCCAGGCTGCCTCCAAAGGCCGCTTTGCAAGCACTCTTGCCGGCTGTTCCCCGCCAGCCGCGCACAATGCTCCCGAGCCCGGGAGAAAAGCGCTTCGGGGTGGTGCTCTCTCCCGGCCCTTGCCCCTGAGCCTGGGGGCCAGGCAGGGGGTCCACACTCCCAGGCCAAGGCAGAACCACATGCACACGTCTGTTCCTGGCCCCTGCACCGGCAGAGAGCTCGGGGGAGCCAGAGTCTGTCAGGCAGCTGCTGGGCTGGCCGCCTGTGTGGGAAGGGGCAGAGCCGACCTAGGGGCACACTGGGCCTCTTGCTCTCCCTGCTGCCCTGAGGCTGCTGGGCCAAAGAGGTCTTGGGCATCCAGCCCCTTGCTGGTCCCTTCCCTCTGACGAGGCCCTCTGAGCTCCAGCACCTTGCAGTGTGGAGACAGCCCCTGGCAGCAACCTCCTCTCCAAGGAGGCCTCAAGCGAGGCCTAGGCCCAGGGGAAAGGCACCAGCGGGGATGAGCCTGGGGAGGCGCCCGGGCATGTCTGGACCCAGTCCCCGCAGCCTGCCCCTTGCTGGGGCAGTACCCCCGCAGGCCAGGAAGGTCTGGGCAAGGCTGGCCAGGGGCAGTGGCCCTGCTGGGTCCTGCCCCTGGCCTGTGGGGCCTCTGAGCACAACCGGCCCTCTCCCGCTGGAAGACCTCCCCGGCTGCCTCCAAAGGCCGCTTTGCAAGCACTCTCGCCGGCTGTTCCCCGCCAGCCGCGCACAATGCTCCCGAGCCCCGGAGAAAAGCGCTTCGGGGTGGTGCTCTCTCCCCGGCCCTTGCCCCTGAGCCTGGGGGCCAGGCAGGGGGTCCACACTCCCAGGCCAAGGCAGAACCACATGCACACGTCTGTTCCTGCCCCCTGCACCGGCAGAGAGCTCGGGGGAGCCAGAGTCTGTCAGGCAGCTGCTGGGCTGGCCGCCTGTGTGGGAAGGGGCAGAGCCGACCTAGGGGCACACTGGGCCTCTTGCTCTCCCTGCTGCCCTGAGGCTGCTGGGCCAAAGAGGTCTTGGGCATCCAGCCCCTTGCTGGTCCCTTCCCTCTGACGAGGCCCTCTGAGCTCCAGCACCTTGCAGTGTGGAGACAGCCCCTGCCAGCAACCTCCTCTCCAAGGAGGCCTCAACCGAGGCCTAGGCCCAGGGGAAAGGCACCAGCGGGGATGAGCCTGGGGAGGCGCCTGGGGATTTCTGGACCCAGTCCCCGCAGCCTGCCCCTTGCTGGGGCAATACCCCCGGAGGCCAGGAAGGTCTGGGCAAGGCTGGCCAGGGGCAGGGGCCCTGCTGGGTCCTGCCCCTGGCCTGTGGGGCCTCTGAGCACAACCGGCCCTCTCCCGCTGGAAGACCTCCCCGGCTGCCTCCAAAGGCCGCTTTGCAAGCACTCTCGCCGGCTGTTCCCGCCAGCCGTGCCCAATGCTCCCGAGCCCGGGAGAAAAGCGCTTCGGGGTGGTGCTCTCTCCCGGCCCTTGCCCCTGAGCCTGGGGGCCAGGCAGGGGGTCCACACTCCCAGGCCAAGGCAGAACCACATGCACACGTCTGTTCCTGCCCCCTGCACCGGCAGAGAGCTCGGGGGAGCCAGAGTCTGTTAGGCAGCTGCTGGGCTGACCGCCTGTGTGGGAAGGAGCAGAGCCGACCTAGGGGCACACTGGGCCTCTTGCTCTCCCTGCTGCCCTGAGGCTGCTGGGCCAAAGAGGTCTTGGGCATCCAGCCCCTTGCTGGTCCCTTCCCTCTGACGAGGCCCTCTGAGCTCCAGCACCTTGCAGTGTGGAGAGAGCTCCTGCCAGCAACCTCCCCTCCAAGGAGGCCTCAACCGAGGCCTAGGCCCAGGGGAAAGGCACCAGCGAGGATGAGCCTGGGGAGGCGCACGGGCATGTCTGGACCCAGTCCCCTCAGCCTGCCCCTTAGTGGGGCAGTACCCCCCAGAGGCCAGGAAGGTCTGGGCAAGGCTGGCCAGGGGAAGGGGACCTGCTGGGTCCTGCCCCTGGCCTGTGGGGCCTCTGAGCACAACCGGCCCTCTCCCTCTGGAAGACCTCTGCGGCTGCCTCCAAATGCCGCTTTGCAAGCACTCTCGCCGGCTGTTCCCGCCAGCTGCGCACAATGCTCCCAAGCCCGGGAGAAAAGCGCTTCGGGCTGGTGCTCTCTCCCGGCCCTTGCCCCTGAGCCTGGGGCCAGGCAGGGGGTCCACACTCCCAGGCCAAGGCAGAACCGCATGCACACGTCTGTTCCTGCCCCCTGCACCGGCAGAGAGCTCGGGGGAGCCAGAGACTGTCAGGCAGCTGCTGGGCTGGCGGCCCGTGTGGGAAGGGGCAGAGCCGACCTAGGGGCACACTGGACCTCTTGCTCTCCCTGCTGCCCTGAGGCTGCTGGGCCAAAGAGGTCTTGGGCATCCAGCCCCTTGCTGGTCCCTTCCCTCTGACGAGGTCCTCTGAGCTCCAGCACCTTGCAGAGTGGAGACAGCCCCTGCCAGCAACCTCCTCTCCAAGGAGGCCTCAACCGAGGCCTAGGCCCATGGGAAAGGCCCCAGCGGGGATGAGCCTGGGGAGGCGCCCAGGCATGTCTGGACCCAGTCCCCGCAGCCTGCCCCTTGGTGGGGCAGTACCCCCGGAGGCCAGGAAGGTCTGGGCAAGGCTGGCCAGGGGCAGGGGCCCTGCTGGGTCCTGCCCCTGGCCTGTGGAGCCTCTGAGCACAACCGGCCCTCTCCCGCTGGAAGACCTCCCCGGCTGCTTCCAAAGGCCGCTTTGCAAGCACTCTCGCCGGCTGTTCCCGCCAGCCGCGCACAATGCTCCCAAGTCCGGGAGAAAAGCGCTTCGGGGTGGTGCTCTCTCCCGGCCCTTGCCCCTGAGCCTGGGGGCCAGGCAGGGGGTCCACACTCCCAGGCCAAGGCAGAACCACATGCACACGTCTGTTCCTGCCCCCTACACTGGCAGAGAGCTCTGGGGAGCCAGAGTATATCAGGCAGCTGCTGGGCTGGCCGCCCGTGTGGGAAGGGGCAGAGCCGACCTAGAGGCCCAGTGGGCCTCTTGCTCTCCCTGCTGCCCTGAGGCTGCTGGGCCAAAGAGGTCTTGGGCATCCAGCCCCATGCTGGTCTCTTCCCTCTGACGAGGCCCTCTGAGCTCCAGCACCTTGCAGTGTGGAGACAGCCCCTGCCAGCAACCTCCTCTTCAAGGAGGCCTCAACCGAGGTTTAGGCCCAGGGGAAAGGCACCAGCGGGGATGAGCCTCGGGAGGCGCCGGGCATGTCTGGACCCAGTCCCCGCAGCCTGCCCCTTGGTGAGGCAGTACCACCGGAGGCCAGGAAGGTCTGGGCAATGCTGGTCAGGGGCAGGGGCCCTGCTGGGTCCTGCGCCTGGCTTGTTGGGCCTCTGAGCACAACCGGCCCTCTTCCGCTGGAAAACCTCCCCGGCTGCTTCCAAAGGCCGCTTTGCAAGCACTCTCGCCAGCTGTTCCCGCCAGCCGCGCACAATGCTCCCAAGTCCGGGAGAAAAGCGCTTCGGGATGGTGCTCTCTCCCGGCCCTTCCCCCTGAGCCTGAGGGCCAGGCAGGGGGTCCACACTCCCAGGCCAAGGCAGAACCACATGCACACGTCTGTTCCTGCCCCCTGCACCGGCAGAGAACTCGGGGGAGCCAGAGTCTCTCAGGCAGCTGCTGGGTTGGCCGCCCGTGTGGGAAGGGTCAGAGCCGACCTAGAGGCACAGTGGGCCTCTTGCTCTCCTTGCTGCCCTGAGGCTGGTGGGCCAAAGAAGTCTTGGACATCCAGCCCCTTGCTGGTCCCTTCCCTCTGACGAGGCCCTCTGAGCTCCAGCACCTTGCAGTGTGAAGACAGTCCCTGCCAGCAACCTCCTCTCCAAGGAGGCCTCAACCGAGGCCTAGGCCGAGGGAAAGGCACCAGCGGGGATGAGCCTGGGGAGGCGCCCGGGCATGTCTGGACCCAGCTCCGCAGCCTGCTCCATGGTGGGGCAGTACCCGCGGAGGCCAGGAAGGTCTGGGCAAGGCTGGCCAGGGGAAGGGGACCTGCTGGGTACTGCCTCTGGCCTGTGGGGCCTCTGAGCACAACCGGCCCTCTCCCGCTGGAAGACCTCCCCGGCTGCCTCCAAAGGCCGCTTTGCAAGATCTCTCGCCGGCTGTTCCCGCCAGCCGCGCACAATGCTCCCAAGTCCGGGAGAAAAGCGCTTCGGGGTGGTGCTCTCTCCCGGCCCTTCCCCCTGAGCCTGAGGGCCAGGCAGGGGGTCCACACTCCCAGGCCAAGGAGGAACCACATGCACACGTCTGTTTTTGCCCCCTGCACCGGCAGATAACTCGGTGGAGCCAGAGTCTGTCAGGCAGCTGCTGGGCTGGCCGCCCGTGTGGGAAGGGGCAGAGACAACCTAGAGGCACACTGGGCCTCTAGCTTTCCCTGCTGCTCTGAGGCTGCTGGGCCAAAGAGGTCTTGGGCATCAAGCCCCTTGCTGGTCCCGTCGCTCTGAAGAGGCCCTCAAAGCTCTAGCACCTTGCAGTGTGGAGACAGCCCCTGCCAGCAACCTCCTCTCCAAGGAGGCCTCAACCGAGGCCTAGGCCCAGGGGAAAGGCACCAGCGGGGATGAGCCTGGGGAGGCGCCCGGGCATGTCTGGGCCCAGTCCCCGCAGCGTGCCCCTTAGTGGGGCAGTACTCCTGGAGGCCAGGAAGGTCTGGGAAATGCTGTCCAGGGGCAGGGGCCCTGCTGGGTCCTGCCCCTGGCCTGTAAGGCCTCTGAGCACAACCAGCCCTCTCCCGATGGAAGACCTCCCCGGCTGCCTCTAAAGGCCGCTTTGCAAGCACTCTCGCCGGCTGTTCCCGCCAGCGCGCACAATGCTCCCCAAGTCCGGGAGAAAAGGGCTTCACGGTGGTGCTCTCTCCCGGCCCTTCCCCCCTGAGCCTGAGGGCGATGCAGGGGTTTCCACACTCCCAGGCCAAGGCAGAACCACATGCACACGTCTGTTCCTGCCCCCTGCACCGGCAGAGAGCTCGGGGGAGCCAGAGACTGTCAGCCAGCTGCTGGGCTGGCCGCCTGTGTGGGAAGGGGCCGAGCCGACCTAGGGGCACACTGGGCCTCTTGCTCTCCCTGCTGCCCTGAGGCTGCTGGGCCAAGGAGGTCTTGGGCATCCAGCCCCTTGCTGGTCCCTTCCCTCTGACGAAGCCCTCTGAGCTCCAGCACCTTGCAGTGTGGAGAGAGCTCCTGCCAGCAACCTCCCCTCCAAGGAGGCCTCAACCGAGGCCTAGGCCCAGGGGAAAGGCACCAGCGGGGATGAGCCTGGGGAGGCGCCCGGGCATGTCTGGACCCAGTCCCCGCAGCCTGCCCCTTAGTGGGGCAGTACCCCCCAGAGGCCAGGAAGGTCTGGGCAAGGCTGGCCAGGGGAAGGGGACCTGCTGGGTCCTGCCCCTGGCCTGTCGGGCCTCTGAGCACAACCGGCCCTCTCCCTCTGGAAGACCGCCGCGGCTGCCTCCAAATGCCGCTTTGCAAGCACTCTCGCCGGCTGTTCCCGCCAGCTGCGCACAATGTTCGCAAGCCCGGGAGAAAAGCGCTTCGGGCTGGTGCTGTCCTCCCGGCCCTTTCCCCTGAGCCTGGGGGCCAGGCAGGGGGTCCACACTCCCAGGCCAAGGCAGAACCGCATGCACACGTCTGTTCTTGCCCCCCTGCACCGGCAGAGAGCTCGGGGGAGCCAGAGACTGTCAGGCAGCTGCTGGGCTGGCGGCCCATGTGGGAAGGGGCAGAGCCGACCTAGGGGCACACTGGACCTCTTGCTCTCCCCTGCTGCCCTGAGGCTGCTGGGCCAAAGAGGTCTTGGGCATCCAGCCCCTTGCTGGTCCCTTCCCTCTGACGAGGCCCTCTGAGCTCCAGCACCTTGCAGAGTGGAGACAGCCCCTGCCAGTAACCTCCTCTCCAAGGAGGCCTCAACCGAGGCCTAGGACCAGGGGAAAGGCCCCCCAGCGGGGATGAGCCTGGGGAGGCACCCCAGGCATGTCTGGACCCAGTCCCCGCAGCCTGCCCCTTGGTGTGGCAGTACCCCCGGAGGCCAGGAAGGTCTGGGCAATGCTGGTCAGGGGCAGGGGCCCTGCTGGGTCCTGCGCCTGGCCTGTGGGGCCTCTGAGCACAACCGGCCCTCTTCCGCTGGAAAACCTCCCCGGCTGCTTCCAAAGGCCGCTTTGTAAGCACTCTCGCCAGCTGTTCCCGCCAGCCGCGCACAATGCTCCCAAGTCCGGGAGAAAAGCGCTTCGGGATGGTGCTCTCTCCCGGCCCTTCCCCCTGAGCCTGAGGGCCAGGCAGGGGGTCCACACTCCCAGGCCAAGGCAGAACCACATGCACACGTCTGTTCCTGCCCCCCTGCACCGGCAGAGAGCTCGGGGGAGCCAGAGTCTCTCAGGCAGCTGCTGGGGTGGCCGCCCGTGGGGGAAGGGGGCAGAGCCGACCTAGAGGCACAGTGGGCCTCTTGCTCTCCTTGCTGCCCCTGAGGCTGGTGGGCCAAAGAAGTCTTGGACATCCAGCCCCTTGCTGGTCCCTTCCCTCTGACGAGGCCCTCTGAGCTCCAGCACCTTGCAGTGTGAAGACAGTCCCTGCCAGCAACCTCCTCTCCAAGGAGGCCTCAACCGAGGCCTAGGCCGAGGGAAAGGCACCAGCGGGGATTGAGCCTGGGGAGGCGCCCGGGCATGTCTGGACCCAGCTCCGCAGCCTGCCCCATGGTGGGGCAGTACCCGCGGAGGCCAGGAAGGTCTGGGCAAGGCTGGCCAGGGGAAGGGGACCTGCTGGGTACTGCCTCTGGCCTGTGGGGCCTCTGAGCACAACCAGCCCTCTCCCGCTGGAAGACCTCCCCGGCTGCCTAAAGGCCGCTTTGCAAGATCTCTCGCCGGCTGTTCCCGCCAGCCGCGCACAATGCTCCCAAGTCCGGGAGAAAAGCGCTTCGGGGTGGTGCTCTCTCCCGGCCCTTCCCCCTGAGCCTGAGGCCCAGGCAGGGGGTCCACACTCCCAGGCCAAGGCAGAACCACATGCACACGTCTGTTTCTGCCCCCTGCACCGGCAGATAACTCGGTGGAGCCAGAGTCCGTCAGGCAGCTGCTGGGCTGGCCGCCCGTGTGGGAAGGGGCAGAGCCGACCTAGAGGCACACTGGGCCTCTAGCTTTCCCTGCTGCTCTGAGGCTGCTGGGCCAAAGAGGTCTTGGGCATCAAGCCCCTTGCTGGTCCCGTCCCTCTGACGAGGCCCTCAAAGCTCTAGCACCTTGCAGTGTGGAGACAGCCCCTGCCAGCAACCTCCTCTCCAAGGAGGCCTCAACCGAGGCCTAGGCCCAGGGGAAAGGCACCAGCGGGGATGAGCCTGGGGAGGCGCCCGGGCATGTCTGGGCCCAGTCCCCGCAGCGTGCCCCTTAGTGGGGCAGTACTCCTGGAGGCCAGGAAGGTCTGGGAAATGCTGGCCAGGGGCAGCGGCCCTGCTGGGTCCTGCCCCTGGCCCGTAAGGCCTCTGAGCACAACCAGCCCTCTCCCGATGGAAGACCTCCCCGGCTGCTTCCAAAGGCCGCTTTGCAAGCACTCTCGCCGGCTGTTCCCGCCAGCCGCGCACAATGCTCCCAAGTCCGGGAGAAAAGCGCTTCGGGATGGTGCTCTCTCCCGGCCCTTCCCCCTGAGCCTGAGGGCCAGGCAGGGGGGTCCACACTCCCAGGCCAAGGCAGAACCACATGCACACGTCTGTTCCTGCCCCCTGCACCGGCAGAGAGCTCGGGGGAGCCAGAGTCTCTCAGGCAGCTGCTGGGTTGGCCGCCCGTGGGGGAAGGGGCAGAGCCGACCTAGAGGCACAGTGGGCCTCTTGCTCTCCTTGCTGCCCTGAGGCTGGTGGGCCAAAGAAGTCTTGGACATCCAGCCCCCTTGCTGGTCCCTTCCCTCTGACGAGGCCCTCTGAGCTCCAGCACCTTGCAGTGTGAAGACAGTAACTGCCAGCAACCTCCTCTCCAAGGAGGCCTCAACCGAGGCCTAGGCCGAGGGAAAGGCACCAGCGGGGATGAGCCTGGGGAGGCGCCTGGGCATGTCTGGACCCAGCTCCGCAGCCTGCCCCATGGTGGGGCAGTACCCGCGGAGGCCAGGAAGGTCTGGGCAAGGCTGGCCAGGGGAAGGGGACGTGCTGGGTACTGCCTCTGGCCTGTGGGGCCTCTGAGCACAACCAGCCCTCTCCCGCTGGAAGACCTCCCCGGCTGCCTCCAAAGGCCGCTTTGCAAGATCTCTCGCCGGCTGTTCCCGCCAGCCGCGCACAATGCTCCCAAGTCCGGGAGAAAAGCGCTTCGGGGTGGTGCTCTCTCCCGGCCCTTCCCCCTGAGCCTGAGGGCCAGGCAGGGGGTCCACACTCCCAGGCCAAGGCAGAACCACATGCACACGTCTGTTTTTGCCCCCTGCACCGGCAGATAACTCGGTGGAGCCAGAGTCTGTCAGGCAGCTGCTGGGCTGGCCGCCCGTGTGGGAAGGGGCAGAGCCGACCTAGAGGCACACTGGGCCTCTAGCTTTCCCTGCTGCTCTGAGGCTGCTGGGCCAAAGAGGTCTTGGGCATCAAGCCCCTTGCTGGTCCCGTCCCTCTGAAGAGGCCCTCAAAGCTCTAGCACCTTGCAGTGTGGAGACAGCCCCTGCCAGCAACCTCCTCTCCAAGGAGGCCTCAACCGAGGCCTAGGCCCAGGGGAAAGGCACCAGCGGGGATGAGCCTGGGGAGGCGCCCGGGCATGTCTGGGCCCAGTCCCCACAGCCTGCCCCTTAGTGGGGCAGTACTCCTGGAGGCCAGGAAGGTCTGGGAAATGCTGGCCAGGGGCAGGGGCCCTGCTGGGTCCTGCCGCTGGCCTGTAAGGCCTCTGAGCACAACCAGCCCTCTCCCGATGGAAGACCTCCCCGGCTGCCTCTAAAGGCCGCTTTGCAAGCACTCTCACCGGCTGTTCCCGCCAGCCGCGCACAATGCTCCCAAGTCCGGGAGAAAAGCGCTTCGGGGTGGTGCTCTCTCCCGGCCCTTCCCCCTGAGCCTGAGGGCGATGCAGGGGTTCCACACTCCCAGGCCAATGCAGAACCACATGCACACGTCTGTTCCTGCCCCCTGCACCGGCAGAGAGCTCGGGGGAGCCAGAGACTGTCAGCCAGTTGCTGGGCTGGCCGCCTGTGTGGGAAGGGGCAGAGCCGACCTAGGGGCACAGTGGGCCTCTTGCTCTCCCTGCTGCCCTGAGGCTGCTGGGCCAAAGAGGTCTTGGGCATCCAGCCCCTTGCTGGTCCCTTCCCTCTGACGAGGCCCTCTGAGCTCCAGCACCTTGCAGTGTGGAGAGAGCTCCTGCCAGCAACCTCCCCTCCAAGGAGGCCTCAACCGAGGCCTAGGCCCAGGGGAAAGGCACCAGCGGGGATGAGCCTGGGGAGGCGCCCGGGCATGCCTGGACCCAGTCCCCGCAGCCTGCCCCTTGCTGGGGCAGTACCCCCCGGAGGCCAGGAAGGTCTGGGCAAGGCTGACCAGGGGAAGGGGACCTGCTGGGTCCTGCCCCTGGCCTGTGGGGCCTCTGAGCACAACCGGCCCTCTCCCTCTGGAAGACCTCTGCGGCTGCCTCCAAATGCCGCTTTGCAAGCACTCTCGCCGGCTGTTCCCGCCAGCTGCGCACAATGCTCCCAAGCCCGGGAGAAAAGCGCTTCGGGCTGGTGCTGTCTCCCGGCCCTTTCCCCTGAGCCTGGGGGCCAGGCAGGGGGTCCACACTCCCAGGCCAAGGCAGAACCGCATGCACACGTCTGTTCCTGCCCCCTGCACCGGCAGAGAGCTCGGGGGAGCCAGAGACTGTCAGGCAGCTGCTGGGCTGGCGGCCCGTGTGGGAAGGGGCAGAGCCGACCTAGGGGCACACTGGACCTCTTGCTCTCCCTGCTGCCCTGAGGCTGCTAGGCCAAAGAGGTCTTGGGCATCCAGCCCCTTGCTGGTCCCTTCACTCTGACGAGGCCCTCTGAGCTCCAGCACCTTGCAGAGTGGAGACAGCCCCTGCCAGTAACCTCCTCTCCAAGGAGGCCTCAACCGAGGCCTAGGCCCAGGGGAAAGGCCCCAGCGGGGATGAGCCTGGGGAGGCACCCAGGCATGTCTGGACCCAGTCCCCGCAGCCTGCCCCTTGGTGTGGCAGTACCCCCGGAGGCCAGGAAGGTCTGGGCAATGCTGGCCAGGGGCAGGGGCCCTGCTGGGTCCTGCGCCTGGCCTGTGGGGCCTCTGAGCACAACCGGCCCTCTTCCGCTGGAAAACCTCCCCGGCTGCTTCCAAAGGCCGCTTTGCAAGCACTCTCGCCAGCTGTTCCCGCCAGCCGCGCACAATGCTCCCAAGTCCGGGAGAAAAGCGCTTCGGGATGGTGCTCTCTCCCGGCCCTTCCCCCTGAGCCTGAGGGCCAGGCAGGGGGTCCACACTCCCAGGCCAATGCAGAACCACATGCACACGTCTGTTCCTGCCCCCTGCACCGGCAGAGAGCTCGGGGGAGCCAGAGTCTCTCAGGCAGCTGCTGGGTTGGCCGCCCGTGTGGGAAGGGGCAGAGCCGACCTAGAGGCACAGTGGGCCTCTTGCTCTCCTTGCTGCCCTGAGGCTGGTGGGCCAAAGAAGTCTTGGACATCCAGCCCCTTGCTGGTCCCTTCCCTCTGACGAGGCCCTCTGAGCTCCAGCACCTTGCAGTGTGAAGACAGTCCCTGCCAGCAACCTCCTCTCCAAGGAGGCCTCAACCGAGGCCTAGGCCGAGGGAAAGGCACCAGCGGGGATGAGCCTGGGGAGGCGCCCAGGCATGTCTGGACCCAGTCCCCGCAGCCTGCCCCTTGGTGGGGCAGTACCCCCGGAGGCCAGGAAGGTCTGGGCAAGGCTGGCCAGGGGCAGGGGCCCTGCTGGGTCCTGCCCCTGGCCTGTGGAGCCTCTGAGCACAAGCGGCCCTCTCCCGCTGGAAGACCTCCCCGGCTGCTTCCAAAGGCCGCTTTGCAAGCACTCTCGCCGGCTGTTCCCGCCAGCCACGCACAATGCTCCCAAGTCCGGGAGAAAAGCGCTTCGGGGTGGTGCTCTCTCCCGGCCCTTGCCCCTGAGCCTGGGGGCCAGGCAGGGGGTCCACACTCCCAGGCCAAGGCAGAACCACATGCACACGTCTGTTCCTGCCCCCTACACCGGCAGAGAGCTCTGGGGAGCCAGAGTATATCAGGCAGCTGCTGGGCTGGCCGCCCGTGTGGGAAGGGGCAGAGCCGACCTAGAGGCCCAGTGGGCCACTTGCTCTCCCTGCTGCCCTGAGGCTGCTGGGCCAAAGAGGTCTTGGGCATCCAGCCCCATGCTGGTCTCTTCCCTCTGACGAGGCCCTCTGAGCTCCAGCACCTTGCAGTGTGGAGACAGCCCCTGCCAGCAACCTCCTCTTCAAGGAGGCCTCAACCGAGGTTTAGGCCCAGGGGAAAGGCACCAGCGGGGATGAGCCTCGGGAGGCGCCGGGCATGTCTGGACCCAGTCCCCGCAGCCTGCCCCTTGGTGAGGCAGTACCACCGGAGGCCAGGAAGGTCTGGGCAATGCTGGTCAGGGGCAGGGGCCCTGCTGGGTCCTGCGCCTGGCTTGTTGGGCCTCTGAGCACAACCGGCCCTCTTCCGCTGGAAAACCTCCCCGGCTGCTTCCAAAGGCCGCTTTGCAAGCACTCTCGCCAGCTGTTCCCGCCAGCCGCGCACAATGCTCCCAAGTCCGGGAGAAAAGCGCTTCGGGATGGTGCTCTCTCCCGGCCCTTCCCCCTGAGCCTGAGGGCCAGGCAGGGGGTCCACACTCCCAGGCCAAGGCAGAACCACATGCACACGTCTGTTCCTGCCCCCTGCACCGGCAGAGAACTCGGGGGAGCCAGAGTCTCTCAGGCAGCTGCTGGGTTGGCCGCCCGTGTGGGAATGGTCAGAGCCGACCTAGAGGCACAGTGGGCCTCTTGCTCTCCTTGCTGCCCTGAGGCTGGTGGGCCAAAGAAGTCTTGGACATCCAGCCCCTTGCTGGTCCCTTCCCTCTGACGAGGCCCTCTGAGCTCCAGCACCTTGCAGTGTGAAGACAGTCCCTGCCAGCAACCTCCTCTCCAAGGAGGCCTCAACCGAGGCCTAGGCCGAGGGAAAGGCACCAGCGGGGATGAGCCTGGGGAGGCGCCCGGGCATGTCTGGACCCAGCTCCGCAGCCTGCCCCATGGTGGGGCAGTACCCGCGGAGGCCAGGAAGGTCTGGGCAAGGCTGGCCAGGGGAAGGGGACCTGCTGGGTACTGCCTCTGGCCTGTGGGGCCTCTGAGCACAACCAGCCCTCTCCCCGCTGGAAGACCTCCCCGGCTGCCTCCAAAGGCCGCTTTGCAAGATCTCTCGCCGGCTGTTCCCGCCAGCCGCGCACAATGCTCCCAAGTCCGGGAGAAAAGCGCTTCGGGGTGGTGCTCTCTCCCGGCCCTTCCCCCTGAGCCTGAGGGCCAGGCAGGGGGTCCACACTCCCAGGCCAAGGCAGAACCACATGCACACGTCTGTTTTTGCCCCCTGCACCGGCAGATAACTCGGTGGAGCCAGAGTCTGTCAGGCAGCTGCTGGGCTGGCCGCCCGTGTGGGAAGGGGCAGAGACAACCTAGAGGCACACTGGGCCTCTAGCTTTCCCTGCTGCTCTGAGGCTGCTGGGCCAAAGAGGTCTTGGGCATCAAGCCCCTTGCTGGTCCCGTCGCTCTGAAGAGGCCCTCAAAGCTCTAGCACCTTGCAGTGTGGAGACAGCCCCTGCCAGCAACCTCCTCTCCAAGGAGGCCTCAACCGAGGCCTAGGCCCAGGGGAAAGGCACCAGCGGGGATGAGCCTGGGGAGGCGCCCGGGCATGTCTGGGCCCAGTCCCCGCAGCGTGCCCCTTAGTGGGGCAGTACTCCTGGAGGCCAGGAAGGTCTGGGAAATGCTGTCCAGGGGCAGGGGCCCTGCTGGGTCCTGCCCCTGGCCTGTAAGGCCTCTGAGCACAACCAGCCCTCTCCCGATGGAAGACCTCCCCGGCTGCCTCTAAAGGCCGCTTTGCAAGCACTCTCGCCGGCTGTTCCCGCCAGCCGCGCACAATGCTCCCAAGTCCGGGAGAAAAGGGCTTCACGGTGGTGCTCTCTCCCGGCCCTTCCCCCTGAGCCTGAGGGCGATGCAGGGGTTCCACACTCCCAGGCCAAGGCAGAACCACATGCACAAGTCTGTTCCTGCCCCCTGCACCGGCAGAGAGCTCGGGGGAGCCAGAGACTGTCAGCCAGCTGCTGGGCTGGCCGCCTGTGTGGGAAGGGGCCGAGCCGACCTAGGGGCACACTGGGCCTCTTGCTCTCCCTGCTGCCCTGAGGCTGCTGGGCCAAAGAGGTCTTGGGCATCCAGCCCCTTGCTGGTCCCTTCCCTCTGACGAGGCCCTCTGAGCTCCAGCACCTTGCAGTGTGGAGAGAGCTCCTGCCAGCAACCTCCCCTCCAAGGAGGCCTCAACCGAGGCCTAGGCCCAGGGGAAAGGCACCAGCGGGGATGAGCCTGGGGAGGCGCCCGGGCATGTCTGGACCCAGTCCCCGCAGCCTGCCCCTTAGTGGGGCAGTACCCCCAGAGGCCAGGAAGGTCTGGGCAAGGCTGGCCAGGGGAAGGGGACCTGCTGGGTCCTGCCCCTGGCCTGTCGGGCCTCTGAGCACAACCGGCCCTCTCCCTCTGGAAGACCGCCGCGGCTGCCTCCAAATGCCGCTTTGCAAGCACTCTCGCCGGCTGTTCCCGCCAGCTGCGCACAATGTTCCCAAGCCCGGGAGAAAAGCGCTTCGGGCTGGTGCTGTCTCCCGGCCCTTTCCCCTGAGCCTGGGGGCCAGGCAGGGGGTCCACACTCCCAGGCCAAGGCAGAACCGCATGCACACGTCTGTTCTTGCCCCCTGCACCGGCAGAGAGCTCGGGGGAGCCAGAGACTGTCAGGCAGCTGCTGGGCTGGCGGCCCGTGTGGGAAGGGGCAGAGCCGACCTAGGGGCACACTGGACCTCTTGCTCTCCCTGCTGCCCTGAGGCTGCTGGGCCAAAGAGGTCTTGGGCATCCAGCCCCTTGCTGGTCCCTTCCCTCTGACGAGGCCCTCTGAGCTCCAGCACCTTGCAGAGTGGAGACAGCCCCTGCCAGTAACCTCCTCTCCAAGGAGGCCTCAACCGAGGCCTAGGACCAGGGGAAAGGCCCCAGCGGGGATGAGCCTGGGGAGGCACCCAGGCATGTCTGGACCCAGTCCCCGCAGCCTGCCCCTTGGTGTGGCAGTACCCCCGGAGGCCAGGAAGGTCTGGGCAATGCTGGTCAGGGGCAGGGGCCCTGCTGGGTCCTGCGCCTGGCCTGTGGGGTCTCTGAGCACAACCGGCCCTCTTCCGCTGGAAAACCTCCCCGGCTGCTTCAAAGGCCGCTTTGTAAGCACTCTCGCCAGCTGTTCCCGCCAGCCGCGCACAATGCTCCCAAGTCCGGGAGAAAAGCGCTTCGGGATGGTGCTCTCTCCCGGCCCTTCCCCCTGAGCCTGAGGGCCAGGCAGGGGGTCCACACTCCCAGGCCAAGGCAGAACCACATGCACACGTCTGTTCCTGCCCCCTGCACCGGCAGAGAGCTCGGGGGAGCCAGAGTCTCTCAGGCAGCTGCTGGGTTGGCCGCCCGTGGGGGAAGGGGCAGAGCCGACCTAGAGGCACAGTGGGCCTCTTGCTCTCCTTGCTGCCCTGAGGCTGGTGGGCCAAAGAAGTCTTGGACATCCAGCCCCTTGCTGGTCCCTTCCCTCTGACGAGGCCCTCTGAGCTCCAGCACCTTGCAGTGTGAAGACAGTCCCTGCCAGCAACCTCCTCTCCAAGGAGGCCTCAACCGAGGCCTAGGCCGAGGGAAAGGCACCAGCGGGGATGAGCCTGGGGAGGCGCCCGGGCATGTCTGGACCCAGCTCCGCAGCCTGCCCCATGGTGGGGCAGTACCCGCGGAGGCCAGGAAGGTCTGGGCAAGGCTGGCCAGGGGAAGGGGACCTGCTGGGTACTGCCTCTGGCCTGTGGGGCCTCTGAGCACAACCAGCCCTCTCCCGCTGGAAGACCTCCCCGGCTGCCTCCAAAGGCCGCTTTGCAAGATCTCTCGCCGGCTGTTCCCGCCAGCCGCGCACAATGCTCCCAAGTCCGGGAGAAAAGCGCTTCAGGGTGGTGCTCTCTCCCGGCCCTTCCCCCTGAGCCTGAGGGCCAGGCAGGGGGTCCACACTCCCAGGCCAAGGCAGAACCACATGCACACGTCTGTTTCTGCCCCCTGCACCGGCAGATAACTCGGTGGAGCCAGAGTCCGTCAGGCAGCTGCTGGGCTGGCCGCCCGTGTGGGAAGGGGCAGAGCCGACCTAGAGGCACACTGGGCCTCTAGCTTTCCCTGCTGCTCTGAGGCTGCTGGGCCAAAGAGGTCTTGGGCATCAAGCCCCTTGCTGGTCCCGTCCCTCTGACGAGGCCCTCAAAGCTCTAGCACCTTGCAGTGTGGAGACAGCCCCTGCCAGCAACCTCCTCTCCAAGGAGGCCTCAACCGAGGCCTAGGCCCAGGGGAAAGGCACCAGCGGGGATGAGCCTGGGGAGGCGCCCGGTCATGTCTGGGCCCAGTCCCCGCAGCGTGCCCCTTAGTGGGGCAGTACTCCTGGAGGCCAGGAAGGTCTGGGAAATGCTGGCCAGGGGCAGGGGCCCTGCTGGGTCCTGCCGCTGGCCTGTAAGGCCTCTGAGCACAACCAGCCCTCTCCTGCTGGAAGACCTCCCCGGCTGCCTCCAAAGGCCGCTTTGCAAGCACTCTCGCCGGCTGTTCCCGCCAGCCGCGCACAAAGCTTCCGAGCCTGGGAGAAAAGCGCTTCGGGGTGGTGCTCTCTCCCGGCCCTTGCCCCTGAGCCTGGGGGCCAGGCAGGGGGTCCACACTCCCAGGCCAAGGCAGAACCACATGCACACGTCTGTTCCTGGCCCCTGCACCGGCAGAGAGCTCGGGGGAGCCAGAGTCTGTCAGGCAGCTGCTGGGCTGGCCGCCTGTGTGGGAAGGGGCAGAGCCGACCTAGGGTCACACTGGGCCTCTTGCTCTCCCTGCTGCCCTGAGGCTGCTGGGCCAAAGAGGTCTTGGGCATCCAGCCCCTTGCTGGTCCCTTCCCTCTGACGAGGCCCTCTGAGCTCCAGCACCTTGCAGTGTGGAGACAGCCCCTGGCAGCAACCTCCTCTCCAAGGAGGCCTCAACCGAGGCCTAGGCCCAGGGGAAAGGCACCAGCGGGGATGAGCCTGGGGAGGCGCCCGGGCATATCTGGACCCAGTCACCGCAGCCTGCCCCTTGCTGGGGCAGTACCCCCGGAGGCCAGAAAGGTCTGGGCAAGGCTGGCCAGGGGCAGGGGCCCTGCGGGGTCCTGCCCCTGGCCTGTGGGGCCTCTGAGCACAACCGGCCCTCTCCCGCTGGAAGACCACCCCGGCTGCCTCCAAAGGCCGCTTTGCAAGCACTCTCGCCGGTTGTTACCGCCAGCCGCGCACAATGCTCCCGAGCCCGGGAGAAAAGCGCTTCGGGGTGGTGCTCTCTCCCGGCCCTTGCCCCTGAGCCTGGGGGCCAGGCAGGGGGTCCACACTCCCAGGCCAAGGCAGAACCACATGCACACGTCTGTTCCTGCCCCCTGCACCGGCAGAGACCTCGGGGGAGCCAGAGTCTGTCAGGCAGCTGCTGGGCTGGCCCCCTGTGTGGGAAGGGGCAGAGCCGACCTAGGGGCACACTGGGCCTCTTGCTCTCCCTGCTGCCCTGAGGCTGCTGGGCCAAAGAGGTCTTGGGCATCCAGCCCCTTGCTGGGCCCTTCCCTCTGACGAGGCCCTCTGAGCTCCAGCACCTAGCAGTGTGGAGACAGCCGCTGCCAGCAACCTCCTCTCCAAGGAGGCCTCAACCGAGGCCTAGGCCCAGGGGAAAGGCACCAGCGGGGATGAGCCTGGGGAGGCGCCCGGGCATGTCTGGACCCAGACCCCGCAGCCTGCCCCTTGCTGGGGCAGCACCCCCGGAGGCCAGGAAGGTCTGGGCAAGGCTGGCCAAGGGCAGGGGCCCTGCTGGGTCCTGCCCCTGGCCTGTGGGGCCTCTGAGCACAACCGGCCCTCTCCCGCTGGAAGACCTCCCCGGCTGCCTCCAAAGGCCGCTTTGCAAGCTCTCTCGCCGGCTGTTCCCGCCAGCCGCGCACAAAGCTCCCGAGCCTGGGAGAAAAGCGCTTCGGGGTGGTGCTCTCTCCCGGCCCTTGCCCCTGAGCCTGGGGGCCAGGCAGGGGGTCCACACTCCCAGGCCAAGGCAGAACCACATGCACACGTCTGTTCCTGGCCCCTGCACCGGCAGAGAGCTCGGGGGAGCCAGAGTCTGTCAGGCAGCTGCTGGGCTGGCCGCCTGTGTGGGAAGGGGCAGAGCCGACCTAGGGGCACACTGGGCCTCTTGCTCTCCCTGCTGCCCTGAGGCTGCTGGGCCAAAGAGGTCTTGGGCATCCAGCCCCTTGCTGGTCCCTTCCCTCTGACGAGGCCCTCTGAGCTCCAGCACCTTGCAGTGTGGAGACAGCCCCTGCCAGCAACCTCCTCTCCATGGAGGCCTCAAGCGAGGCCTAGGCCCAGGGGAAAGGCACCAGAGGGGATAAGCCTGGGGAGGCGCCCGGGCATGTCTGGACCCAGTCCCCGCAGCCTGCCCCTTGCTGGGGCAGTACCACCGGAGGACAGGAAGGTCTGGGCAAGGCTGGCCAGGGGCAGGGGCCCTGCTGGGTCCTGCCCCTGGCCTGTGGGGCCTCTGAGCACAACCGGCCCTCTCCCGATGGAAGACCACCCCGGCTGCCTCCAAAGGCCGCTTTGCAAGCACTCTCGCCGGTTGTTCCCGCCAGCCGCACACAATGCTCCGGAGCCCGGGAGAAAAGCGCTTCGGGGTGGTGCTCTCTCCCGACCCTTGCCCCTGAGCCTGGGGGCCAGGCAGGGGGTCCACACTCCCAGGCCAAGGCAGAACCACATGCACACATCTGTTCCTGCCCCCTGCACCGGCAGAGACCTCGGGGGAGCCAGAGTCTGTCAGGCAGCTGCTGGGCTGGCCGCCTGTGTGGGAAGGGGCAGAGCCGACCTAGGGGCACACTGGGCCTCTTGCTCTCCCTGCTGCCCTGAGGCTGCTGGGCCAAAGAGGTCTTGGGCATCCAGCCCCTTGCTGGTCCCTTCCCTCTGACGAGGCCCTCTGAGCTCCAGCACCTTGCAGTGTGGAGACAGCCCCTGCCAGCAACCTCCTCTCCAAGGAGGCCTCAACCGAGGCCTAGGCCCAGGGGAAAGGCACCAGCGGGGATGAGCCTGGGGAGGCGCCCGGGCATGTCTGGACCCAGTCTCCGCAGCCTGCCCCTTGCTGGGGCAGTACCCCCGCAGGCCAGGAAGGTCTGGGCAAGGCTGGCCAGGGGCAGGGGCCCTGCTGGGTCCTGCCCCTGGCCTGTGGGGCCTCTGAGCACAACCGGCCCTCTCCCGCTGGAAGACCACCCCGGCTGCCTCCAAAGGCCGCTTTGCAAGCACTCTCGCCGGTTGTTCCCGCCAGCCGCGCACAATGCTCCGGAGCCCGGGAGAAAAGCGCTTCGGGGTGGTGCTCTCTCCCGGCCCTTGCCCCTGAGCCTGGGGGCCGGGCAGAGGGTCCACACTCCCAGGCCAAGGCAGAACCACATGCACACGTCTGTTCCTGCCCCCTGCACCGGCAGAGACCTCGGGGGAGCCAGAGTCTGTCAGGCAGCTGCTGGGCTGGCCGCCTGTGTGGGAAGGGGCAGAGCCGACCTAGGGGCACACTGGGCCTCTTGCTCTCCCTGCTGCCCTGAGGCTGCTGGGCCAAAGAGGTCTTGGGCATCCAGCCCCGTGCTGGGCCCTTCCCTCTGACGAGGCCCTCTGAGCTCCAGCACCTTGCAGTGTGGAGACAGCCCCTGCCAGCAACCTCCTCTCCAAGGAGGCCTCAACCGAGGCCTAGGCCCAGGGGAAAGGCACCAGCGGGGATGAGCCTGGGGAGGCGCCCGGGCATGTCTGGACCCAGTCCCCGCAGCCTGCCCCTTGCTGGGGCAGTACCCCCGGAGGCCAGGAAGGTCTGGGCAAGGCTGGCCAGGGGCAGGGGCCCTGCTGGGTCCTGCCCCTGGCCTGTGGGGCCTCTGAGCACAACCGGCCCTCTCCCGCTGGAAGACCTCCCCGGCTGCCTCCAAAGGCCGCTTTGCAAGCACTCTCGCAGGCTGTTCCCGCCAGCCGCGCACAATGCTCCCGAGCCTGGGAGAAAAGCGTTTCGAGTGGTGCTCTCTCCCGGCCCTTGCCCCTGAGCCTGGGGGCCAGGCAGGGGGTCCACACTCCCAGGCCAAGGCAGAACCACATGCACACGTCTGTTCCTGCCCCCTGCACCGGCAGAGAGCTCGGGGGAGCCAGAGTCTGTCAGGCAGTTGCTGGGCTGGCCGCCTGTGTGGGAAGGGGCAGAGCCGACCTAGGGGCACACTGGGCCTCTTGCTCTCCCTGCTGCCCTGAGGTTGCTGGGCCAAAGAAGTCTTGGGCATCCAGCCCCTTGCTGGTCCCTTCCCTCTGACGAGGCCCTCTGAGCTCCAGCACCTTGCAGTGTGGAGACAGCCCCTGGCAGCAACCTCCTCTCCATGGAGGCCTCAACCGAGGCCTAGGCCCAGGGGAAAGGCACCAGCGGGGATGAGCCTGGGGAGGCGCCCGGGCATGTCTGGACCCAGTCCCCGCAGCCTGCCCCTTGCTGGGGCAGCACCCCCGGAGGCCAGGAAGGTCTGGGCAAGGTTGGCCAGGGGCAGGGGCCCTGCTGGGTCCTGCCCCTGGCCTGTGGGGCCTCTGAGCACAACCGGCCCTCTCCCGCTGGAAGACCTCCCCGGCTGCCTCCAAAGGCCGCTTTGCAAGCACTCTCGCCGGCTGTTCCCGCCAGCCGCGCACAATGCTCCCGAGCCCGGGAGAAAAGCGCTTCGGGGTGGTGCTCTCTCCCGGCCCTTGCCCCTGAGCCTGGGGGCCAGACAGGGGGTCCACACTCCCAGGCCAAGGCAGAACCACATGCACACGTCTGTTCCTGCCCCCTGCACCGGCAGAGAGCTCGGGGGAGCCAGAGTCTGTCAGGCAGCTGCTGGGCTGGCCGCCTGTGTGGGAAGGGGCAGAGCCGACCTAGGGGCACACTGGGCCTCTTGCTCTCCCTGCTGCCCTGAGGCTGCTGGGCCAAAGAGGTCTTGGGCATCCAGCCCCTTGCTGGTCCCTTCCCTCTGACGAGGCCCTCTGAGCTCCAGCACCTTGCAGTGTGGAGACAGCCCCTGCCAGCTACCTCCTCTCCAAGGAGGCCTCAAGCGAGACCTAGGCCCAGGGGAAAGGCACCAGCGGGGATGAGCCTGGGGAGGCGCCCGGGCATGTCTGGAAACAGTCCCCGCAGCCTGCCCCTTGCTGGGGCAGTACCCCCGGAGGCCAGGAAGGTCTGGGCAAGGCTGGCCAGGGGCAGGGGCCCTGCTGGGTACTGCCCCTGGCCTGTGGGGCCTCTGAGCACAACCGGCCCTCTCCCGCTGGAAGACCTCCCCGGCTGCCTCCAAAGGCCGCTTTGCAAGCACTCTCGCCGGCTGTTCCCGCCAGCCGCGCACAATGCTCCCGAGCCCGGGAGAAAAGCGCTTCGGGGTGGTGCTCTCTCCCGGCCCTTGCCCCGGATACTGGGGGCCAGGCAGGGGGTCCACACTCCCAGGCCAAGGCAGAACCACATGCACACGTCTGTTCCTGCCCCCTGCACCGGCAGAGAGCTCGGGGGAGCCAGAGTCTGTCAGGCAGCTGCTGGGCTGGCCGCCTGTGTGGGAAGGGGCAGAGCCGACCTAGGGGCACACTGGGCCTCTTGCTCTCCCTGCTGCCCTGAGGCTGCTGGGCCAAAGAGGTCTTGGGCATCCAGCCCCTTGCTGGTCCCTTCCCTCTGACGAGGCCCTCTGAGCTCCAGCACCTTGCAGTGTGGAGACAGCCCCTGCCAGCAACCTCCTCTCCAAGGAGGCCTCAAGCGAGGCCTAGGCCCAGGGGAAAGGCACCAGCGGGGATGAGCCTGGGGAGGCGCCCGGGCATGTCTGGACCCAGTCCCCGCAGCCTGCCCCTTGCTGGGGCAGCACCCCCGGAGGCCAGGAAGGTCTGGGCAAGGCTGGCCAGGGGCAGGGACCCTGCGGGGTCCTGCCCCTGGCCTGTGGGGCCTCTGAGCACAACCGGCCCTCTCCCGCTGGAAGACCTCCCCGGCTGCCTCCAAAGGCCGCTTTGCAAGCACTCTCGCCGGCTGTTCCCGCCAGCCGCGCACAATGCTCCCGAGCCCGGGAGAAAAGCGCTTCAGGGTGGTGCTCTCTTCCGGCCCTTGCCCCTGAGCCTGGGGGCCAGGCAGGGGGTCCACACTCCCAGGCCAAGGCAGAACCACATGCACACGTCTGTTCCTGCCCCCTGCACCGGCAGAGAGCTCGGGGGAGCCAGAGTCTGTCAGGCAGCTGCTGGGCTGGCCGCCTGTGTGGGAAGGGGCAGAGCCGACCTAGGGGCACACTGGGCCTCTTGCTCTCCCTGCTGCCCTGAGGCTGCTGGGCCAAAGAGGTCTTGGGCATCCAGCCCCTTGCTGGTCCCTTCCCTCTGACGAGGCCCTCTGAGCTCCAGCACCTTGCAGTGTGGAGACAGCCCCTCCCAGCTACCTCCTCTCCAAGGAGGCCTCAAGCGAGACCTAGGCCCAGGGGAAAGGCACCAGCGGGGATGAGCCTGGGGAGGCGCCCGGGCATGTCTGGAAACAGTCCCCGCAGCCTGCCCCTTGCTGGGGCAGTACCCCCGGAGGCCAGGAAGGTCTGGGCAAGGCTGGCCAGGGGCAGGGGCCCTGCTGGGTCCTGCCCCTGGCCTGTGGGGCCTCTGAGCACAACCGGCCCTCTCCCGCTGGAAGACCTCCCCGGCTGCCTCCAAAGGCCGCTTTGCAAGCACTCTCGCCGGCTGTTCCCGCCAGCCGCGCACAATGCTCCCGAGCCCGGGAGAAAAGCGCTTCGGGGTGGTGCTCTCTCCCGGCCCTTGCCCCGAATACTGGGGGCCACGCAGGGGGTCCACACTCCCAGGCCAAGGCAGAACCACATGCACACGTCTGTTCCTGCCCCCTGCACCGGCAGAGAGCTCGGGGGAGCCAGAGTCTGTCAGGCAGCTGCTGGGCTGGCCGCCTGTGTGGGAAGGGGCAGAGCCGACCTAGGGGCACACTGGGCCTATTGCTGTGCCTGCTGCCCTGAGGCTGCTGGGCCAAAGAGGTCTTGGGCATCCAGCCCCTTGCTGGTCCCTTCCCTCTGACGAGGCCCTCTGAGCTCCAGCACCTTGCAGTGTGGAGACAGCCCCTGCCAGCAACCTCCTCTCCAAGGAGGCCTCAACCGAAGCCTAGGCCCAGGGGAAAGGCACCAGCGGGGATGAGCCTGGGGAGGCGCCCGGGCATGTCTGGACCCAGTCCCCGCAGCCTGCCCCTTGCTGGGGCAGTACCCCCGCAGGCCAGGAAGGTCTGGGCAAGGCTGGCCAGGGGCAGGGGCCCTGCTGGGTCCTGCCCCTGGGCTGTGGGGCCTCTGAGCACAACCGGCCCTCTCCCGCTGGAAGACCTCCCCGGCTGCCTCCAAAGGCCGCTTTGCAAGCACTCTCGCCGGCTGTTCCCGCCAGCCGCGCACAGCGCTCCCAAGCCCGGGAGAAAAGCGCTTCGGGGTGGTGCTCTCTCCCGGCCCTTGCCCCTGAGCCTGGGGGCCAGGCAGGGGGTCCACACTCCCAGGCCAAGGCAGAACCACATGCACACGTCTGTTCCTGCCCCCTGCACCGGCAGAGAGCTCGGGGGAGCCAGAGTCTGTCAGGCAGCTGCTGGGCTGGCCGCCTGTGTGGGAAGGGGCAGAGCCGACCTAGGGTCACACTGGGCCTCTTGCTCTCCCTGCTGCCCTGAGGCTGCTGGGCCAAAGAGGTCTTGGGCATCCAGCCCCTTGCTGGTCCCTTCCCTCTGACGAGGCCCTCTGAGCTCCAGCACCTTGCAGTGTGGAGACAGCCCCTGCCAGCAACCTCCTCTCCAAGGAGGCCTCAAGCGAGGCCTAGGCCCAGGGGAAAGGCACCAGCGGGGATGAGCCTGGGGAGGCGCCCGGGCATGTCTGGACCCAGTCCCCGCAGCCTGCCCCTTGCTGGGGCAGCACCCCCGGAGGCCAGGAAGGTCTGGGCAAGGCTGGCCAGGCGCAGGGGCCCTGCTGGGTCCTGCCCCTGGCCTGTGGGGCCTCTGAGCACAACCGGCCCTCTCCCGCTGGAAGACCTCCCCGGCTGCCTCCAAAGGCCGCTTTGCAAGCACTCTCGGCGGCTGTTCCCGCCAGCCGCGCACAATGCTCCCGAGCCCGGGAGAAAAGCGCTTCGGGGTGGTGCTCTCTCCCGGCCCTTGCCCCTGAGCCTGGGGGCCAGGCAGGGGGTCCACACTCCCAGGCCAAGGCAGAACCACATGCACACGTCTGTTCCTGCCCCCTGCACCGGCAGAGAGCTCGGGGGAGCCAGAGTCTGTCAGGCAGCTGCTGGGCTGGCCGCCTGTGTGGGAAGGGGCAGAGCCGACCTAGGGGCACACTGGGCCTCTTGCTCTCCCTGCTGCCCTGAGGCTGCTGGGCCA
Organism: Cervus elaphus; assembly: GCF_910594005.1. Lineage (NCBI taxonomy): Eukaryota > Metazoa > Chordata > Mammalia > Artiodactyla > Cervidae > Cervus > Cervus elaphus. The sequence goes on along the minus strand of NW_025316695.1, from coordinate 729,474 downwards.
AAGAGGTCTTGGGCATCCAGCCCCTTGCTGGGCCCTTCCCTCTGACGAGGCCCTCTGAGCTCCAGCACCTTGCAGTGTGGAAACAGCCCCTGGCAGCAACCTCCTCTCCAAGGAGGCCTCAACCGAGGCCTAGGCCCAGGGGAAAGGCACTAGCGGGGATGAGCCTGGGGAGGCGCCCGGGCATGTCTGGACCAAGTCCCCGCAGCCTGCCCCTTGCTGGGGCAGCACCCCCGGAGGGCAGGAAGGTCTGGGCAAGGCTGGCCAGGGGCAGGGGCCCTGCTGGGTCCTGCCCCTGTCCTGTGGGGCCTCTGAGCACAACCGGCCCTCTCCCGCTGGAAGACCTCCCAGGCTGCCTCCAAAGGCCGCTTTGCAAGCACTCTTGCCGGCTGTTCCCGCCAGCCGCGCACAATGCTCCCGAGCCCGGGAGAAAAGCGCTTCGGGGTGGTGCTCTCTCCCGGCCCTTGCCCCTGAGCCTGGGGGCCAGGCAGGGGGTCCACACTCCCAGGCCAAGGCAGAACCACATGCACACGTCTGTTCCTGGCCCCTGCACCGGCAGAGAGCTCGGGGGAGCCAGAGTCTGTCAGGCAGCTGCTGGGCTGGCCGCCTGTGTGGGAAGGGGCAGAGCCGACCTAGGGGCACACTGGGCCTCTTGCTCTCCCTGCTGCCCTGAGGCTGCTGGGCCAAAGAGGTCTTGGGCATCCAGCCCCTTGCTGGTCCCTTCCCTCTGACGAGGCCCTCTGAGCTCCAGCACCTTGCAGTGTGGAGACAGCCCCTGGCAGCAACCTCCTCTACAAGGAGGCCTCAAGCGAGGCCTAGGCCCAGGGGAAAGGCACCAGCGGGGATGAGCCTGGGGAGGCGCCCGGGCATGTCTGGACCCAGTCCCCGCAGCCTGCCCCTTGCTGGGGCAGTACCCCCGAAGGCCAGGAAGGTCTGGGCAAGGCTGGCCAGGGGCAGTGGCCCTGCTGGGTCCTGCCCCTGGCCTGTGGGGCCTCTGAGCACAACCGGCCCTCTCCCGCTGGAAGACCTCCCCGGCTGCCTCCAAAGGCCGCTTTGCAAGCACTCTCGCCGGCTGTTCCCGCCAGCCGCGCACAATGCTCCCGAGCCCCGGAGAAAAGCGCTTCGGGGTGGTGCTCTCTCCCGGCCCTTGCCCCTGAGCCTGGGGGCCAGGCAGGGGGTCCACACTCCCAGGCCAAGGCAGAACCACATGCACACGTCTGTTCCTGCCCCCTGCACCGGCAGAGAGCTCGGGGGAGCCAGAGTCTGTCAGGCAGCTGCTGGGCTGGCCGCCTGTGTGGGAAGGGGCAGAGCCGACCTAGGGGCACACTGGGCCTATTGCTGTGCCTGCTGCCCTGAGGCTGCTGGGCCAAAGAGGTCTTGGGCATCCAGCCCCTTGCTGGTCCCTTCCCTCTGACGAGGCCCTCTGAGCTCCAGCACCTTGCAGTGTGGAGACAGCCCCTGCCAGCAACCTCCTCTCCAAGGAGGCCTCAACCGAGGCCTAGGCCCAGGGGAAAGGCACCAGCGGGGATGAGCCTGGGGAGGCGCCCGGGCATGTCTGGACCCAGTCCCCGCAGCCTGCCCCTTGCTGGGGCAGTACCCCCGGAGGCCAGGAAGGTCTGGGCAAGGCTGGCCAGGGGCAGGGGCCCTGCTGGGTCCTGCCCCTGGGCTGTGGGGCCTCTGAGCACAACCGGCCCTCTCCCGCTGGAAGACCTCCCCGGCTGCCTCCAAAGGCCGCTTTGCAAGCACTCTCGCCGGCTGTTCCCGCCAGCCGCGCACAGCGCTCCCAAGCCCGGGAGAAAAGCGCTTCGGGGTGGTGCTCTCTCCCGGCCCTTGCCCCTGAGCCTGGGGGCCAGGCAGGGGGTCCACACTCCCAGGCCAAGGCAGAACCACATGCACACGTCTGTTCCTGCCCCCTGCACCGGCAGAGAGCTCGGGGGAGCCAGAGTCTGTCAGGCAGCTGCTGGGCTGGCCGCCTGTGTGGGAAGGGGCAGAGCCGACCTAGGGGCACACTGGGCCTCTTGCTCTCCCTGCTGCCCTGAGGCTGCTGGGCCAAAGAGGTCTTGGGCATCCAGCCCCTTGCTGGTCCCTTCCCTCTGACGAGGCCCTCTGAGCTCCAGCACCTTGCAGTGTGGAGACAGCCCCTGCCAGCAACCTCCTCTCCAAGGAGGCCTCAAGCGAGGCCTAGGCCCAGGGGAAAGGCACCAGCGGGGATGAGCCTGGGGAGGCGCCCGGGCATGTCTGGACCCAGTCCCCGCAGCCTGCCCCTTGCTGGGGCAGCACCCCCGGAGGCCAGGAAGGTCTGGGCAAGGCTGGCCAGGCGCAGGGGCCTTGCTGGGTCCTGCCCCTGGCCTGTGGGGCCTCTGAGCACAACCGGCCCTCTCCCGCTGGAAGACCTCCCCGGCTGCCTCCAAAGGCCGCTTTGCAAGCACTCTCGCCGGCTGTTCCCGCCAGCCGCGCACAATGCTCCCGAGCCCGGGAGAAAAGCGCTTCGGGGTGGTGCTCTCTCCCGGCCCTTGCCCCTGAGCCTGGGGGCCAGGCAGGGGGTCCACACTCCCAGGCCAAGGCAGAACCACATGCACACGTCTGTTCCTGCCCCCTGCACCGGCAGAGAGCTCGGGGGAGCCAGAGTCTGTCAGGCAGCTGCTGGGCTGGCCGCCTGTGTGGGAAGGGGCAGAGCCGACCTAGGGGCACACTGGGCCTCTTGCTCTCCCTGCTGCCCTGAGGCTGCTGGGCCAAAGAGGTCTTGGGCATCCAGCCCCTTGCTGGGCCCTTCCCTCTGACGAGGCCCTCTGAGCTCCAGCACCTTGCAGTGTGGAAACAGCCCCTGGCAGCAACCTCCTCTCCAAGGAGGCCTCAACCGAGGCCTAGGCCCAGGGGAAAGGCACTAGCGGGGATGAGCCTGGGGAGGCGCCCGGGCATGTCTGGACCAAGTCCCCGCAGCCTGCCCCTTGCTGGGGCAGCACCCCCGGAGGGCAGGAAGGTCTGGGCAAGGCTGGCCAGGGGCAGGGGCCCTGCTGGGTCCTGCCCCTGTCCTGTGGGGCCTCTGAGCACAACCGGCCCTCTCCCGCTGGAAGACCTCCCAGGCTGCCTCCAAAGGCCGCTTTGCAAGCACTCTTGCCGGCTGTTCCCGCCAGCCGCGCACAATGCTCCCGAGCCCGGGAGAAAAGCGCTTCGGGGTGGTGCTCTCTCCCGGCCCTTGCCCCTGAGCCTGGGGGCCAGGCAGGGGGTCCACACTCCCAGGCCAAGGCAGAACCACATGCACACGTCTGTTCCTGGCCCCTGCACCGGCAGAGAGCTCGGGGGAGCCAGAGTCTGTCAGGCAGCTGCTGGGCTGGCCGCCTGTGTGGGAAGGGGCAGAGCCGACCTAGGGGCACACTGGGCCTCTTGCTCTCCCTGCTGCCCTGAGGCTGCTGGGCCAAAGAGGTCTTGGGCATCCAGCCCCTTGCTGGTCCCTTCCCTCTGACGAGGCCCTCTGAGCTCCAGCACCTTGCAGTGTGGAGACAGCCCCTGGCAGCAACCTCCTCTCCAAGGAGGCCTCAAGCGAGGCCTAGGCCCAGGGGAAAGGCACCAGCGGGGATGAGCCTGGGGAGGCGCCCGGGCATGTCTGGACCCAGTCCCCGCAGCCTGCCCCTTGCTGGGGCAGTACCCCCGAAGGCCAGGAAGGTCTGGGCAAGGCTGGCCAGGGGCAGTGGCCCTGCTGGGTCCTGCCCCTGGCCTGTGGGGCCTCTGAGCACAACCGGCCCTCTCCCGCTGGAAGACCTCCCCGGCTGCCTCCAAAGGCCGCTTTGCAAGCACTCTCGCCGGCTGTTCCCGCCAGCCGCGCACAATGCTCCCGAGCCCCGGAGAAAAGCGCTTCGGGGTGGTGCTCTCTCCCGGCCCTTGCCCCTGAGCCTGGGGGCCAGGCAGGGGGTCCACACTCCCAGGCCAAGGCAGAACCACATGCACACGTCTGTTCCTGCCCCCTGCACCGGCAGAGAGCTCGGGGGAGCCAGAGTCTGTCAGGCAGCTGCTGGGATGGCCGCCTGTGTGGGAAGGGGCAGAGCCGACCTAGGGGCACACTGGGCCTCTTGCTCTCCCTGCTGCCCTGAGGCTGCTGGGCCAAAGAGGTCTTGGGCATCCAGCCCCTTGCTGGTCCCTTCCCTCTGACGAGGCCCTCTGAGCTCCAGCACCTTGCAGTGTGGAGACAGCCCCTGCCAGCAACCTCCTCTCCAAGGAGGCCTCAAGCGAGGCCTAGGCCCAGGGGAAAGGTACCAGCGGGGATGAGCCTGGGGAGGCGCCTGGGGATTTCTGGACCCAGTCCCCGCAGCCTGCCCCTTGCTGGGGCAATACCCCCGGAGGCCAGGAAGGTCTGGGCAAGGCTGGCCAGGGGCAGGGGCCCTGCTGGGTCCTGCCCCTGGCCTGTGGGGCCTCTGAGCACAACCGGCCCTCTCCCGCTGGAAGACCTCCCCGGCTGCCTCCAAAGGCCGCTTTGCAAGCACTCTCGCCGGCTGTTCCCGCCAGCCGTGCCCAATGCTCCCGAGCCCGGGAGAAAAGCGCTTCGGGGTGGTGCTCTCTCCCGGCCCTTGCCCCTGAGCCTGGGGGCCAGGCAGGGGGTCCACACTCCCAGGCCAAGGCAGAACCACATGCACACGTCTGTTCCTGCCCCCTGCACCGGCAGAGAGCTCGGGAGAGCCAGAGTCTGTCAGGCAGCTGCTGGGCTGACCGCCTGTGTGGGAAGGAGCAGAGCCGACCTAGGGGCACACTGGGCCTCTTGCTCTCCCTGCTGCCCTGAGGCTGCTGGGCCAAAGAGGTCTTGGGCATCCAGCCCCTTGCTGGTCCCTTCCCTCTGACGAGGCCCTCTGAGCTCCAGCACCTTGCAGTGTGGAGACAGCCCCTGCCAGCAACCTCCTCTCCAAGGAGGCCTCAAGCGAGGCCTAGGCCCAGGGGAAAGGCACCAGCGGGGATGAGCCTGGGGAGGCGCCCGGGCATGTCTGGACCCAGTCCCCGCAGCCTGCCCCTTGCTGGGGCAGCACCCCCGGAGGCCAGGAAGGTCTGGGCAAGGCTGGCCAGGGGCAGGGACCCTGCGGGGTCCTGCCCCTGGCCTGGGGGGCCTCTGAGCACAACCGGCCCTCTCCCGCTGGAAGACCTCCTCGGCTGCCTCCAAAGGCCGCTTTGCAAGCACTCTCGCCGGCTGTTCCCGCCAGCCGCGCACAATGCTCCCGAGCCCGGGAGAAAAGCGCTTCGGGGTGGTGCTCTCTCCCGGCCCTTGCCCCTGAGCCTGGGGGCCAGGCAGGGGGTCCACACTCCCAGGCCAAGGCAGAACCACATGCAAACGTCTGTTCCTGCCCCCTGCACCGGCAGAGAGCTCGGGGGAGCCAGAGTCTGTCAGGCAGCTGCTGGGCGGGCCGCCTGTGTGGGAAGGGGCAGAGCCGACCTAGGGGCACACTGGGCCTCTTGCTCTCCCTGCTGCCCTGAGGCTGCTGGGCCAAAGAGGTCTTGGGCATCCAGCCCCTTGCTGGTCCCTTCCCTCTGACGAGGCCCTCTGAGCTCCAGCACCTTGCAGTGTGGAGACAGCCCCTGCCAGCAACCTCCTCTCCAAGGAGGCCTCAACCGAGGCCTAGGCCCAGGGGAAAGGCACCAGCGGGGATGAGCCTGGGGAGGCGCCCGGGCATGCCTGGACCCAGTCCCCGCAGCCTGCCCCTTGCTGGGGCAGTACCCCCGGAGGCCAGGAAGGTCTGGGCAAGGCTGGCCAGGGCAGGGGCCCTGCTGGGTCCTGCCCCTGTCCTGTGGGGCCTCTGAGCACAACCGGCCCTCTCCCGCTGGAAGACCTCCCCGGCTGCCTCCAAAGGCCGCTTTGCAAGCACTCTCGGCGGCTGTTCCCGCCAGCCGCGCACAATGCTCCCGAGCCCGGGAGAAAAGCGCTTCGGGGTGGTGCTCTCTCCCGGCCCTTGCCCCTGAGCCTGGGGGCCAGGCAGGGGGTCCACACTCGCAGGCCAAAGCAGAACCACATGCACACGTCTGTTCCTGCCCCCTGCACCGGCAGAGAGCTCGGGGGAGCCAGAGTCTGTCAGGCAGCTGCTGGGCTGGCCGCCTGTGTGGGAAGGGGCAGAGCCGACCTAGGGGCACACTGGGCCTCTTGCTCTCCCTGCTGCCCTGAGGCTGCTGGGCCAAAGAGGTCTTGGGCATCCAGCCCCTTGCTGGTCCCTTCCCTCTGACGAGGCCCTCTGAGCTCCAGCACCTTGCAGTGTGGAGACAGCCCCTGGCAGCAACCTCCTCTCCAAGGAGGCCTCAAGCGAGGCCTAGGCCCAGGGGAAAGGCACCAGCGGGGATGAGCCTGGGGAGGCGCCCGGGCATGTCTGGACCCAGTCCCCGCAGCCTGCCCCTTGCTGGGGCAGCACCCCCGGAGGCCAGGAAGGTCTGGGCAAGGCTGGCCAGGCGCAGGGGCCCTGCTGGGTCCTGCCCCTGGCCTGTGGGGCCTCTGAGCACAACCGGCCCTCTCCCGCTGGAAGACCTCCCCGGCTGCCTCCAAAGGCCGCTTTGCAAGCACTCTCGCCGGCTGTTCCCGCCAGCCGCGCACAATGCTCCCGAGCCCGGGAGAAAAGCGCTTCGGGGTGGTGCTCTCTCCCGGCCCTTGCCCCTGAGCCTGGGGGCCAGGCAGGGGGTCCACACTCCCAGGCCAAGGCAGAACCACATGCACACGTCTGTTCCTGCCCCCTGCACCGGCAGAGAGCTCGGGGGAGCCAGAGTCTGTCAGGCAGCTGCTGGGCTGGCCGCCTGTGTGGGAAGGGGCAGAGCCGACCTAGGGGCACACTGGGCCTCTTGCTCTCCCTGCTGCCCTGAGGCTGCTGGGCCAAAGAGGTCTTGGGCATCCAGCCCCTTGCTGGGCCCTTCCCTCTGACGAGGCCCTCTGAGCTCCAGCACCTTGCAGTGTGGAAACAGCCCCTGGCAGCAACCTCCTCTCCAAGGAGGCCTCAACCGAGGCCTAGGCCCAGGGGAAAGGCACTAGCGGGGATGAGCCTGGGGAGGCGCCCGGGCATGTCTGGACCAAGTCCCCGCAGCCTGCCCCTTGCTGGGGCAGCACCCCCGGAGGGCAGGAAGGTCTGGGCAAGGCTGGCCAGGGGCAGGGGCCCTGCTGGGTCCTGCCCCTGTCCTGTGGGGCCTCTGAGCACAACCGGCCCTCTCCCGCTGGAAGACCTCCCAGGCTGCCTCCAAAGGCCGCTTTGCAAGCACTCTTGCCGGCTGTTCCCGCCAGCCGCGCACAATGCTCCCGAGCCCGGGAGAAAAGCGCTTCGGGGTGGTGCTCTCTCCCGGCCCTTGCCCCTGAGCCTGGGGGCCAGGCAGGGGGTCCACACTCCCAGGCCAAGGCAGAACCACATGCACACGTCTGTTCCTGGCCCCTGCACCGGCAGAGAGCTCGGGGGAGCCAGAGTCTGTCAGGCAGCTGCTGGGCTGGCCGCCTGTGTGGGAAGGGGCAGAGCCGACCTAGGGGCACACTGGGCCTCTTGCTCTCCCTGCTGCCCTGAGGCTGCTGGGCCAAAGAGGTCTTGGGCATCCAGCCCCTTGCTGGTCCCTTCCCTCTGACGAGGCCCTCTGAGCTCCAGCACCTTGCAGTGTGGAGACAGCCCCTGCCAGCAACCTCCTCTCCAAGGAGGCCTCAACCAAGGCCTAGGCCCAGGGGAAAGGCACCAGCGGGGATGAGCCTGGGGAGGCGCCTGGGGATTTCTGGACCCAGTCCCCGCAGCCTGCCCCTTGCTGGGGCAATACCCCCGGAGGCCAGGAAGGTCTGGGCAAGGCTGGCCAGGGGCAGGGGCCCTGCTGGGTCCTGCCCCTGGCCTGTGGGGCCTCTGAGCACAACCGGCCCTCTCCCGCTGGAAGACCTCCCCGGCTGCCTCCAAAGGCCGCTTTGCAAGCACTCTCGCCGGCTGTTCCCGCCAGCCGTGCCCAATGCTCCCGAGCCCGGGAGAAAAGCGCTTCGGGGTGGTGCTCTCTCCCGGCCCTTGCCCCTGAGCCTGGGGGCCAGGCAGGGGGTCCACACTCCCAGGCCAAGGCAGAACCACATGCACACGTCTGTTCCTGCCCCCTGCACCGGCAGAGAGCTCGGGGGAGCCAGAGTCTGTCAGGCAGCTGCTGGGCTGACCGCCTGTGTGGGAAGGAGCAGAGCCGACCTAGGGGCACACTGGGCCTCTTGCTCTCCCTGCTGCCCTGAGGCTGCTGGGCCAAAGAGGTCTTGGGCATCCAGCCCCTTGCTGGTCCCTTCCCTCTGACGAGGCCCTCTGAGCTCCAGCACCTTGCAGTGTGGAGACAGCCCCTGCCAGCAACCTCCTCTCCAAGGAGGCCTCAAGCGAGGCCTAGGCCCAGGGGAAAGGCACCAGCGGGGATGAGCCTGGGGAGGCGCCCGGGCATGTCTGGACCCAGTCCCCGCAGCCTGCCCCTTGCTGGGGCAGCACCCCCAGAGGCCAGGAAGGTCTGGGCAAGGCTGGCCAGGGGCAGGGACCCTGCGGGGTCCTGCCCCTGGCCTGGGGGGCCTCTGAGCACAACCGGCCCTCTCCCGCTGGAAGACCTCCTCGGCTGCCTCCAAAGGCCGCTTTGCAAGCACTCTCGCCGGCTGTTCCCGCCAGCCGCGCACAATGCTCCCGAGCCCGGGAGAAAAGCGCTTCGGGGTGGTGCTCTCTCCCGGCCCTTGCCCCTGAGCCTGGGGGTCAGGCAGGGGGTCCACACTCCCAGGCCAAGGCAGAACCACATGCAAACGTCTGTTCCTGCCCCCTGCACCGGCAGAGAGCTCGGGGGAGCCAGAGTCTGTCAGGCAGCTGCTGGGCGGGCCGCCTGTGTGGGAAGGGGCAGAGCCGACCTAGGGGCACACTGGGCCTCTTGCTCTCCCTGCTGCCCTGAGGCTGCTGGGCCAAAGAGGTCTTGGGCATCCTGCCCCTTGCTGGTCCCTTCCCTCTGACGAGGCCCTCTGAGCTCCAGCACCTTGCAGTGTGGAGACAGCCCCTGCCAGCAACCTCCTCTCCAAGGAGGCCTCAACCGAGGCCTAGGCCCAGGGGAAAGGCACCAGCGGGGATGAGCCTGGGGAGGCGCCCGGGCATGCCTGGACCCAGTCCCCGCAGCCTGCCCCTTGCTGGGGCAGTACCCCCGGAGGCCAGGAAGGTCTGGGCAAGGCTGGCCAGGGCAGGGGCCCTGCTGGGTCCTGCCCCTGTCCTGTGGGGCCTCTGAGCACAACCGGCCCTCTCCCGCTGGAAGACCTCCCCGGCTGCCTCCAAAGGCCGCTTTGCAAGCACTCTCGGCGGCTGTTCCCGCCAGCCGCGCACAATGCTCCCGAGCCCGGGAGAAAAGCGCTTCGGGGTGGTGCTCTCTCCCGGCCCTTGCCCCTGAGCCTGGGGGCCAGGCAGGGGGTCCACACTAGCAGGCCAAAGCAGAACCACATGCACACGTCTGTTCCTGCCCCCTGCACCGGCAGAGAGCTCGGGGGAGCCAGAGTCTGTCAGGCAGCTGCTGGGCTGGCCGCCTGTGTGGGAAGGGGCAGAGCCGACCTAGGGGCACACTGGGCCTCTTGCTCTCCCTGCTGCCCTGAGGCTGCTGGGCCAAAGAGGTCTTGGGCATCCAGCCCCTTGCTGGTCCCTTCCCTCTGACGAGGCCCTGTGAGCTCCAGCACCTTGCAGTGTGGAGACAGCCCCTGGCAGCAACCTCCTCTCCAAGGAGGCCTCAACCGAGGCCTAGGCCCAGGGGAAAGGCACCAGCGGGGATGAGCCTGGGGAGGCGCCTGGGGATTTCTGGACCCAGTCCCCGCAGCCTGCCCCTTGCTGGGGCAATACCCCCGGAGGCCAGGAAGGTCTGGGCAAGGCTGGCCAGGGGCAGGGGCCCTGCTGGGTCCTGCCCCTGGCCTGTGGGGCCTCTGAGCACAACCGGCCCTCTCCCGCTGGAAGACCTCCCCGGCTGCCTCCAAAGGCCGCTTTGCAAGCACTCTCGCCGGCTGTTCCCGCCAGCCGCGCACAATGCTCCCGAGCCGGGGAGAAAAGCGCTTCGGGGTGGTGCTCTCTCCCGGCCCTTGCCCCTGAGCCTGGGGGCCAGGCAGGGGGTCCACAGTCCCAGGCCAAGGCAGAACCACATGCACACGTCTGTTCCTGCCCCCTGCACCGGCAGAGAGCTCGGGGGAGCCAGAGTCTGTCAGGCAGCTGCTGGGCTGGCCGCCTGTGTGGGAAGGGGCAGAGCCGACCTAGGGGCACACTGGGCCTCTTGCTCTCCCTGCTGCCCTGAGGCTGCTGGGCCAAAGAGGTCTTGGGCATCCAGCCCCTTGCTGGTCCCTTCCCTCTGACGAGGCCCTCTGAGCTCCAGCACCTTGCAGTGTGGAGACAGCCCCTGCCAGCAACCTCCTCTCCAAGGAGGCCTCAAGCGAGGCCTAGGCCCAGGGGAAAGGCACCAGCGGGGATGAGCCTGGGGAGGCGCCCGGGCATGTCTGGACCCAGTCCCCGCAGCCTGCCCCTTGCTGGGGCAGTACCCCCGGAGGCCAGGAAGGTCTGGGCAAGGCTGGCCAGGGGCAGGGGCCCTGCTGGGTACTGCCTCTGGCCTGTGGGGCCTCTGAGCACAACCAGCCCTCTCCCGCTGGAAGACCTCCCCGGCTGCCTCCAAAGGCCGCTTTGCAAGATCTCTCGCCGGCTGTTCCCGCCAGCCGCGCACAATGCTCCCAAGTCCGGGAGAAAAGCGCTTCGGGGTGGTGCTCTCTCCCGGCCCTTGCCCCTGAGCCTGGGGGCCAGGCAGGGGGTCCACACTCCCAGGCCAAGGCAGAACTACATGCACACGTCTGTTCCTGCCCCCTACACCGGCAGAGAGCTCTGGGGAGCCAGAGTCTGGCAGGCAGCTGCTGGGCTGGCCGCCCGTGTGGGAAGGGGCAGAGCCGACCTAGAGGCCCAGTGGGCCTCTTGCTCTCCCTGCTGCCCTGAGGCTGCTGGGCCAAAGAGGTCTTGGGCATCGTGCCCCATGCTGGTCTCTTCCCTCTGAGGAGGCCCTCTGAGCTCCAGCACCTTGCAGTGTGGAGACAGCCCCTGCCAGCAACCTCCTCTTCAAGGAGGCCTCAACCGAGGTTTAGGCCCAGGGGTAAGGCACCAGCGGGGATGAGCCTCGGGAGGCGCCGGGCATGTCTGGACCCAGTCCCCGCAGCCTGCCCCTTGGTGAGGCAGTACCCCCGGAGGCCAGGAAGGTCTGGGCAATGCTGGTCAGGGGCAGGGGCCCTGCTGGGTCCTGCGCCTGGCCTGTTGGGCCTCTGAGCACAACCGGCCCTCTTCCGCTGGAAAACCTCCCCGGCTGCTTCCAAAGGCCGCTTTGCAAGCACTCTCGCCGGCTGTTCCCGCCAGCCGCGCACAATGCTCCCAAGTCCGGGAGAAAAGCGCTTCGGGATGGTGCTCTCTCCCGGCCCTTCCCCCTGAGCCTGAGGGCCAGGCAGGGGGTCCACACTCCCAGGCCAAGGCAGAACCACATGCACACGTCTGTTCCTGCCCCCTGCACCGGCAGAGAACTCGGGGGAGCCAGAGTCTCTCAGGCAGCTGCTGGGTTGGCCGCCCGTGTGGGAAGGGTCAGAGCCAACCTAGAGGCACAGTGGGCCTCTTGCTCTCCTTGCTGCCCTGAGGCTGGTGGGCCAAAGAAGTCTTGGACATCCAGCCCCTTGCTGGTTCCTTCCCTCTGACGAGGCCCTCTGAGCTCCAGCACCTTGCAGTGTGAAGACAGTCCCTGCCAGCAACCTCCTCTCCAAGGAGGCCTCAACCGAGGCCTAGGCCGAGGGAAAGGCACCAGCGGGGATGAGCCTGGGGAGGCGCCCGGGCATGTCTGGACCCAGCTCCGCAGCCTGCCCCATGGTGGGGCAGTACCCGCGGAGGCCAGGAAGGTCTGGGCAAGGCTGGCCAGGGGAAGGGGACCTGCTGGGTACTGCCTCTGGCCTGTGGGGCCTCTGAGCACAACCAGCCCTCTCCCGCTGGAAGACCTCCCCGGCTGCCTCCAAAGGCCGCTTTGCAAGATCTCTCGCCGGCTGTTCCCGCCAGCCGCGCACAATGCTCCCAAGTCCGGGAGAAAAGCGCTTCGGGGTGGTGCTCTCTCCCGGCCCTTCCCCCTGAGCCTGAGGGCCAGGCAGGGGGTCCACACTCCCAGGCCAAGGCAGAACCACATGCACACGTCTGTTTTTGCCCCCTGCACCGGCAGATAACTCGGTGGAGCCAGAGTCTGTCAGGCAGCTGCTGGGCTGGCCGCCCGTGTGGGAAGGGGCAGAGACAACCTAGAGGCACACTGGGCCTCTAGCTTTCCCTGCTGCTCTGAGGCTGCTGGGCCAAAGAGGTCTTGGGCATCAAGCCCCTTGCTGGTCCCGTCCCTCTGAAGAGGCCCTCAAAGCTCTAGCACCTTGCAGTATGGAGACAGCCCCTGCCAGCAACCTCCTCTCCAAGGAGTCCTCAACCGAGGCCTAGGCCCAGGGGAAAGGCACCAGCGGGGATGAGCCTGGGGAGGGGCCCGGGCATGTCTGGGCCCAGTCCCCGCAGCGTGCCCCTTAGTGGGGCAGTACTCCTGGAGGCCAGGAAGGTCTGGGAAATGCTGGCCAGGGGCAGGGGCCCTGCTGGGTCCTGCCCCTGGCCTGTAAGGCCTCTGAGCACAACCAGCCCTCTCCCGATGGAAGACCTCCCCGGCTGCCTCTAAAGGCCGCTTTGCAAGCACTCTCGCCGGCTGTTCCCGCCAGCCGCGCACAATGCTCCCAAGTCCGGGAGAAAAGGGCTTCGGGGTGGTGCTCTCTCCCGGCCCTTCCCCCTGAGCCTGAGGGCGATGCAGGGGTTCCACACTCCCAGGCCAAGGCAGAACCACATGCACACGTCTGTTCCTGCCCCCTGCACCGGCAGAGAGCTCGGGGGAGCCAGAGACTGTCAGGCAGCTGCTGGGCTGGCCGCCTGTGTGGGAAGGGGCCGAGCCGACCTAGGGGCACAGTGGGCCTCTTGCTCTCCCTGCTGCCCTGAGGCTGCTGGGCCAAAGAGGTCTTGGGCATCCAGCCCCTTGCTGGTCCCTTCCCTCTGACGAGGCCCTCTGAGCTCCAGCACCTTGCAGTGTGGAGAGAGCTCCTGCCAGCAACCTCCCCTCCAAGGAGGCCTCAACCGAGGCCTAGGCCCAGGGGAAAGGCACCAGCGGGGATGAGCCTGGGGAGGCGCCCGGGCATGTCTGGACCCAGTCCCCACAGCCTGCCCCTTAGTGGGGCAGTACCCCCAGAGGCCAGGAAGGTCTGGGCAAGGCTGGCCAGGGGAAGGGGACCTGCTGGGTCCTGCCCCTGGCCTGTGGGGCCTCTGAGCACAACCGGCCCTCTCCCTCTGGAAGACCGCCGCGGCTGCCTCCAAATGCCGCTTTGCAAGCACTCTCGCCGGCTGTTCCCGCCAGCTGCGCACAATGCTCCCAAGCCCGGGAGAAAAGCGCTTCGGGCTGGTGCTGTCTCCCGGCCCTTTCCCCTGAGCCTGGGGGCCAGGCAGGGGGTCCACACTCCCAGGCCAAGGCAGAACCGCATGCACACGTCTGTTCCTGCCCCCTGCACCGGCAGAGAGCTCGGGGGAGCCAGAGACTGTCAGGCAGCTGCTGGGCTGGCGGCCCGTGTGGGAAGGGGCAGAGCCGACCTAGGGGCACACTGGACCTCTTGCTCTCCCTGCTGCCCTGAGGCTGCTAGGCCAAAGAGGTCTTGGGCATCCAGCCCCTTGCTGGTCCCTTCCCTCTGACGAGGCCCTCTGAGCTCCAGCACCTTGCAGAGTGGAGACAGCCCCTGCCAGTAACCTCCTCTCCAAGGAGGCCTCAACCGAGGCCTAGGCCCAGGGGAAAGGCCCCAGCGGGGATGAGCCTGGGGAGGCACCCAGGCATGTCTGGACCCAGTCCCCGCAGCCTGCCCCTTGGTGTGGCAGTACCCCCGGAGGCCAGGAAGGTCTGGGCAATGCTGGCCAGGGGCAGGGGACCTGCTGGGTCCTGCGCCTGGCCTGTGGGGCCTCTGAGCACAACCGGCCCTCTTCCGCTGGAAAACCTCCCCGGCTGCTTCCAAAGGCCGCTTTGCAAGCACTCTCGCCAGCTGTTCCCGCCAGCCGCGCACAATGCTCCCAAGTCCGGGAGAAAAGCGCTTCGGGATGGTGCTCTCTCCCGGCCCTTCCCCCTGAGCCTGAGGGCCAGGCAGGGGGTCCACACTCCCAGGCCAAGGCAGAACCACATGCACACGTCTGTTCCTGCCCCCTGCACCGGCAGAGAGCTCGGGGGAGCCAGAGTCTCTCAGGCAGCTGCTGGGTTGGCCGCCCGTGTGGGAAGGGGCAGAGCCGACCTAGACGCACAGTGGGCCTCTTGCTCTCCTTGCTGCCCTGAGGCTGGTGGGCCAAAGAAGTCTTGGACATCCAGCCCCTTGCTGGTCCCTTCCCTCTGACGAGGCCCTCTGAGCTCCAGCACCTTGCAGTGTGAAGACAGTCCCTGCCAGCAACCTCCTCTCCAAGGAGGCCTCAACCGAGGCCTAGGCCGAGGGAAAGGCACCAGCGCGGATGAGCCTGGGGAGGCGCCCGGGCATGTCTGGACCCAGCTCCGCAGCCTGCCCCATGGTGGGGCAGTACCCGCGGAGGCCAGGAAGGTCTGGGCAAGGCTGGCCAGGGGAAGGGGACCTGCTGGGTACTGCCTCTGGCCTGTGGGGCCTCTGAGCACAACCAGCCCTCTCCCGCTGGAAGACCTCCCCGGCTGCCTCCAAAGGCCGCTTTGCAAGATCTCTCGCCGGCTGTTCCCGCCAGCCGCGCACAATGCTCCCAAGTCCGGGAGAAAAGCGCTTCGGGGTGGTGCTCTCTCCCGGCCCTTCCCCCTGAGCCTGAGGGCCAGGCAGGGGGTCCACACTCCCAGGCCAAGGCAGAACCACATGCACACGTCTGTTCCTGCCCCCTGCACCGGCAGAGACCTCGGGGGAGCCAGAGTCTGTCAGCCAGCTGCTGGGCTGGCCCCCTGTGTGGGAAGGGGCAGAGCCGACCTAGGGGCACACTGGGCCTCTTGCTCTCCCTGCTGCCCTGAGGCTGCTGGGCCAAAGAGGTCTTGGGCATCCAGCCCCTTGCTGGGCCCTTCCCTCTGACGAGGCCCTCTGAGCTCCAGCACCTTGCAGTGTGGAGACAGCCCCTGCCAGCAACCTCCTCTCCAAGGAGGCCTCAACCGAGGCCTAGGCCCAGGGGAAAGGCACCAGCGGGGATGAGCCTCGGGAGGCGCCCGGGCATGTCTGGACCCAGACCCCGCAGCCTGCCCCTTGCTGGGGCAGCACCCCCGGAGGCCAGGAAGGTCTGGGCAAGGCTGGCCAAGGGCAGAGGCCCTGCTGGGTCCTGCCCCTGGCCTGTGGGGCCTCTGAGCACAACCGGCCCTCTCCCGCTGGAAGACCTCCCCGGCTGCCTCCAAAGGCCGCTTTGCAAGCTCTCTCGCCGGCTGTTCCCGCCAGCCGCGCACAACGCTCCCAAGCGCGGGAGAAAAGCGCTTCGGGGTGGTGCTCTCTCCCGGCCCTTGCCCCTGAGCCTGGGGGCCAGGCAGGGGGTCCACACTCCCAGGCCAAGGCAGAACCACATGCACACGTCTGTTCCTGCCCCCTGCAACGGCAGAGAGCTCGGGGGAGCCAGAGACTGTCAGGCAGCTGCTGGGCTGGCGGCCCGTGTGGGAAGGGGCAGAGCCGACCTAGGGGCACACTGGACCTCTTGCTCTCCCTGCTGCCCTGAGGCTGCTAGGCCAAAGAGGTCTTGGGCATCCAGCCCCTTGCTGGTCCCTTCCCTCTGACGAGGCCCTCTGAGCTCCAGCACCTTGCAGAGTGGAGACAGCCCCTGCCAGTAACCTCCTCTCCAAGGAGGCCTCAACCGAGGCCTAGGCCCAGGGGAAAGGCCCCAGCGGGGATGAGCCTGGGGAGGCACCCAGGCATGTCTGGACCCAGTCCCCGCAGCCTGCCCCTTGGTGTGGCAGTACCCCCGGAGGCCAGGAAGGTCTGGGCAATGCTGGCCAGGGGCAGGGGCCCTGCTGGGTCCTGCGCCTGGCCTGTGGGGCCTCTGAGCACAACCGGCCCTCTTCCGCTGGAAAACCTCCCCGGCTGCTTCCAAAGGCCGCTTTGCAAGCACTCTCGCCAGCTGTTCCCGCCAGCCGCGCACAATGCTCCCAAGTCCGGGAGAAAAGCGCTTCGGGATGGTGCTCTCTCCCGGCCCTTCCCCCTGAGCCTGAGGGCCAGGCAGGGGGTCCACACTCCCAGGCCAAGGCAGAACCACATGCACACGTCTGTTTCTGCCGCCTGCACCGGCAGATAACTCGGTGGAGCCAGAGTCTGTCAGGCAGCTGCTGGGCTGGCCGCCCGTGTGGGAAGGGGCAGAGCCGACCTAGAGGCACACTGGGCCTCTAGCTTTCCCTGCTGCTCTGAGGCTGCTGGGCCAAAGAGGTCTTGGGCATCAAGCCCCTTGCTGGTCCCGTCCCTCTGACGAGACCCTCAAAGCTCTAGCACCTTGCAGTGTGGAGACAGCCCCTGCCAGCAACCTCCTCTCCAAGGAGGCCTCAACCGAGGCCTAGGCCCAGGGGAAAAGCACCAGCGGGGATGAGCATGGGGAGGCGCCCGGGCATGTCTGGGCCCAGTCCCCGCAGCGTGCCCCTTAGTGGGGCAGTACTCCTGGAGGCCAGGAAGGTCTGGGAAATGCTGGCCAGGGGCAGGGGCCCTCCTGGGTCCTGCACCTGGCCTGTAAGGCCTCTGAGCACAACCAGCCCTCTCCCGATGGAAGACCTCCCCGGCTGCCTCTAAAGGCCGCTTTGCAAGCACTCTCGCCGGCTGTTCCCGCCAGCCGCGCACAACGCTCCCAAGCCCGGGAGAAAAGCGCTTCGGGGTGGTGCTCTCTCCCGGCCCTTGCCCCTGAGCCTGGGGGCCAGGCAGGGGGTCCACACTCCCAGGCCAAGGCAGAACCACATGCACACGTCTGTTCCTGCCCCCTGCACCGGCAGAGAGCTCTGGGGAGCCAGAGTATGTCAGGCAGCTGCTGGGCTGGCCGCCCGTGTGGGAAGGGGCAGAGCCGACCTAGAGGCCCAGTGGGCCTCCTGCTCTCCCTGCTGCCCTGAGGCTGCTGGGCCAAAGAGGTCTTGGGCATCCAGCCCCATGCTGGTCTCTTCCCTCTGACGAGGCCCTCTGAGCTCCAGCACCTTGCAGTGTGGAGACAGCCCCTGCCAGCAACCTCCTCTCCAAGGAGGCCTCAACCGAGGCCTAGGCCCAGGGGAAAGGCACCAGCGGGGATGAGCCTCGGGAGGCGCCGGGCATGTCTGGACCCAGTCCCCGCAGCCTGCCCCTTGGTGGGGCTGTACCCCCGGAGGCCAAGACGGTCTGGGCAAGGCTGGCCAGGGGAAGGGGACCTGCTGGGTACTGCCCCTGGCCTGTGGGGCCTCTGAGCACAACCGGCCATCTCCTGCTAGAAGACCTCCCCGGCTGCCTCCAAAGAACGCTTTGCAAGCACTCTCGCCGGCTGTTCCCACCAGCTGCGCACAATGCTCCCAAGCCCGGGAGAAAAGCGCTTCGGGGTGGTGCTCTCTCCCGGCCCTTCCCCCTGAGCCTGAGGTCGATGCAGGGGTTCCACACTCCCAGGCCAAGGCAGAACCACATGCACACGTCTGTTCCTGCCCCCTGCACCGGCAGACAGCTCGGGGGAGCCAGAGACTGTCAGGCAGCTGCTGGGCTGGCCGCCTGTGTGGGAAGGGGCAGAGCCGAAGTAGGGGCACAGTGGCCCTCTTGCTCTCCCTGCTGCCCTGAGGATGCTGGGCCAAAGAGGTCTTGGGCATCCAGCCCCTTGCTGGTCCCTTCCCTCTGACGAGGCCCTCTGAGCTCCAGCACCTTGCACTGTGGAGACAGCCCTTGCCAGCAACCTACTCTCCAAGGAGGCCTCAACCGAGGCCTAGGCCCAGGGGAAAGGCACCAGCGGGGATGAGCCTGGGGAGGCGCCCGGGCATGTCTGGACCCAGACCCCGCAGCCTGCCCCTTGCTGGGGCAGTACCTCCGAAGGCCAGGAAGGTCTGGGCAAGGCTGGCCAGGGGCAGGGGACCTGCTGGGTCCTGCCCCTTGCCTGTGGGGCCTCTGAGCACAACCGGCCCTCTCCCGCTGGAAGACCTCCCCGGCTGCCTCCAAAGGCCGCTTTGCAAGCACTCTCTCCGGCTGTTCCCGCCAGCTGCGCACAATGCTCCCAAGCCCGGGAGAAAAGCGCTTCGGGGTGGTGCTCTCTCCCGGCCCTTGCCCCTGAGCCTGGGGGCCAGACAGGGGGTCCACATTCCCAGGCCAAGGCAGAACCACATGCACACGTCTGTTCCTGCCCCCTTCACCGGCAGAGAGCTCGGGGGAGCCAGAGTCTGTCAGCCAGCTGCTGGGCTGGCCGACTGTGTGGGAAGGGGCCGAGCCGACCTAGGGGCACAGTGGGCCTCTTGCTCTCCCTGCTGCCCTGAGGCTGCTGGGCCAAAGAGGTCTTGGGCATCCAGCCCCTTGCTGGTCCCTTCCCTCTGACGAAGCCCTCGGAGCTCCAGCACCTTGCAGTGTGGAGAGAGCTCCTGCCAGCAACCGCCCCTCCAAGGAGGCCTCAACCGAGGCCTAGGCCCAGGGGAAAGGCACCAGCGGGGATGAGCCTGGGGAGGCGCCCGGGCATGTCTGGACCCAGTCCCCACAGCCTGCCCCTTAGTGGGGCAGTACCCCCAGAGGCCTGGAAGGTCTGGGCAAGGCTGGCCAGGGGAAGGGAACCTGCTGGGTCCTGCCCCTGGCCTGTGGGGCCTCTGAGCACAACCGGCCCTCTCCCTCTGGAAGACCTCTGCGGCTGCCTCCAAATGCCGCTTTGCAAGCACTCTCGCCGGCTGTTCCCGCCAGCTGCGCACAATGCTCCCAAGCCCGGGAGAAAAGCGCTTCGGGCTGGTGCTCTCTCCCGGCCCTTTCCCCTGAGCCTGGGGGCCAGGCAGGGGGTCCACACACCCAGGCCAAGGCAGAACCGCATGCACACGTCTGTTCCTGCCCCCTGCACCGGCAGAGAGCTCGGGGGAGCCAGAGACTGTCAGGCAGCTGCTGGGCTGGCGGCCCGTGTGGGAAGGGGCAGAGCCGACCTAGGGGCACACTGGACCTCTTGCTCTCCCTGCTGCCCTGAGGCTGCTGGGCCAAAGAGGTCTTGGGCATCCAGCCCCTTGCTGGTCCCTTCCCTCTGACGAGGTCCTCTGAGCTCCAGCACCTTGCAGAGTGGAGACAGCCCCTGCCAGCAACCTCCTCTCCAAGGAGGCCTCAACCGAGGCCTAGGCCCAGGGGAAAGGCCCCAGCGGGGATGAGCCTGGGGAGGCGCCCAGGCATGTCTGGACCCAGTCCCCGCAGCCTGCCCCTTGGTGGGGCAGTACCCCCGGAGGCCAGGAAGGTCTGGGCAAGGCTGGCCAGGGGCAGGGGCCCTGCTGGGTCCTGCCCCTGGCCTGTGGAGCCTCTGAGCACAACCGGCCCTCTCCCGCTGGAAGACCTCCCCGGCTGCTTCCAAAGGCCGCTTTGCAAGTACTCTCGCCGGCTGTTCCCGCCAGCCGCGCACAATGCTCCCAAGTCCGGGAGAAAAGCGCTTCGGGGTGGTGCTCTCTCCCGGCCCTTGCCCCTGAGCCTGGGGGCCAGGCAGGGGGTCCACACTCCCAGGCCAAGGCAGAACCACATGCACACGTCTGTTCCTGCCCCCTGCACCGGCAGAGAGCTCTGGGGAGCCAGAGTCTGTCAGGCAGCTGCTGGGCTGGCCGCCCGTGTGAGAAGGGGCAGAGCCGACCTAGAGGCCCAGTGGGCCTCTTGCTCTCCCTGCTGCCCTGAGGCTGCTGGGCCAAAGAGGTCTTGGGCATCCAGCCCCATGCTGGTCTCTTCCCTCTGACGAGGCCCTCTGAGCTCCAGCACCTTGCAGTGTGGTGTCAGCCCCTGCCAGCAACCTCCTCTCCAAGGAGGCCTCAACCGAGGCCTAGGCCCAGGGGAAAGGCACCAGCTGGGATGAGCCTCGGGAGGCGCCGGGCATGTCTGGACACAGTCCCCGCAGCCTGCCCCTTGGTGGGGCAGTACCCCCGGAGGCCAGGAAGGTCTAGGGCAAGGCTGGCCAGGGGAAGGGGACCTGCTGGGTACTGCCCCTGGCCTGTGGGGCCTCTGAGCACAACCGGCCATCTCCTGCTGGAAGACCTCCCCGGCTGCCTCCAAAGGACGCTTTGCAAGCACTCTCGCCGGCTGTTCCCGCCAGCTGCGCACAATGCTCCCAAGCCCGGGAGAAAAGCGCTTCGGGTTGGTGCTCTCTCCCGGCCCTTCCCCCTGAGCCTGAGGGCGATGCAGGGGTTCCACACTCCCAGGGCAAGGCAGAACCACATGCACACGTCTGTTCCTGCCCCCTGCACCGGCAGACAGCTCGGGGGAGCCAGAGACTGTCAGCCAGCTGCTGGGCTGGCCGCCTGTGTGGGAAGGGGCAGAGCCGACCTAGGGGCACAGTGGGCCTCTTGCTCTCCCTGCTGCCTTGAGGCTGCTGGGCCAAAGAGGTCTTGGGCATCCAGCCCCTTGCTGGTCCCTTCCCTCTGACGAGGCCCTCTGAGCTCCAGCACCTTGCACTGTGGAGACAGCCCTTGCCAGCAACCTACTCTCCAAGGAGGCCTCAACCGAGGCCTAGGCCCAGGGGAAAGGCACCAGCGGGGATGAGCCTGGGGAGGCGCCCGGGCATGTCTGGACCCAGTCCCCACAGCCTGCCCCTTAGTGGGGCAGTACCCCCGGAGGCCAGGAAGATCTGGGCAAGGCTGGCCAGGGGCAGGGGCCCTGCTGGGTCCTGCCCCTGGCCTGTGGGGCCTCTGAGCACAACCGGCCCTCTCCCGCTGGAAGACCTCCCCGGCTGCCTCCAAAGGCCGCTTTGCAAGCACTCTCGCCGGCTGTTCCCGCCAGCCGCGCACAATGCTCCCAAATCGGGGAGAAAAGCGCTTTGGGGTGGTGCTCTCTCCCGGCCCTTCCCCCTGAGCCTGAGGGCCAGGCAGGGGGTCCACACTCCCAGGCCAAGGCAGAACCACATGCACACGTCTGTTCCTGCCCCCTGCACCGGCAGAGAGCTCGGGGGAGCCAGAGTCTGTCAGGCAGCTGCTGGGCTGGCCGCCTGTGTGGGAAGGGGCAGAGCCGACCTAGGGGCACACTGGGCCTCTTGCTCTCCCTGCTGCCCTGAGGCTGCTGGGCCAAAGAGGTCTTGGGCATCCAGCCCCTTGCTGGTCCCTTCCCTCTGACGAGGCCCTCTGAGCTCCAGCACCTTGCAGTGTGGAGACAGCCCCTGGCAGCAACCGACTCTCCAAGGAGGCCTCAAGCGAGGCCTAGGCCCAGGGGAAAGGCACCAGCGGGGATGAGCCTGGGGAGGCGCCCGGGCATGTCTGGACCCAGTCCCCGCAGCCTGCCCCTTGCTGGGGCAGTATCCTCGAAGGCCAGGAAGGTCTGGGCAAGGCTGGCCAGGGGCAGGGGCCCTGCTGGGTCCTGCCCCTGGCCTGTGGGGCCTCTGAGCACAACCGGCCCTCTCCCGCTGGAAGACCACCGCGTCTGCCTCCAAAGGCCGCTTTGCAAGCACTCTCGCCGGCTGTTCCCGCCAGCCGCGCACAATGCTCCCGAGCCCGGGAGAAAAGCGCTTCGGGGTGGTGCTCTCTCCCGGCCCTTGCCCCTGAGCCTGGGGGCCAGGCAGGGGGTCCACACTCCCAGGCCAAGGCAGAACCACATGCACATATCTGTTCCTGCCCCCTGCACCGGCAGAGAGCTCGGGGGAGCCAGAGTCTGTCAGGCAGCTGCTGGGCTGGCCGCCTGTGTGGGAAGGGGCAGAGCCGACCTAGGGGCACACTGGGCCTCTTGCTCTCCCTGCTGCCCTGAGGCTGCTGGGCCAAAGAGGTCTTGGGCATCCAGCCCCTTGCTGGTCCCTTCCCTCTGACGAGGCCCTCTGAGCTCCAGCACCTTGCAGTGTGGAGACAGCCCCTGGCAGCAACCTCCTCTCCAAGGAGGCCTCAACCGAGGCCTAGGCCCATGGGAAAGGCACCAGCGGGGATGAGCCTGGGGAGGCGCCCGGGCATGTCTGGACCCAGTCCCCGCAGCCTGCCCCTTGCTGGGGCAGTACCCCCGGAAGCCAGGAAGGTCTGGGCAAGGCTGGCCAGGGGCAGGGGCCCTGCTGGGTCCTGCCCCTGGCCTGTGGGGCCTCTGAGCACAACCGGCCCTCTCCCGCTGGAAGACCTCCCCGGCTGCCTCCAAAGGCCGCTTTGCAAGCACTCTCGCCGGTTGTTCCCGCCAGCCGCGCACAATGCTCCCGAGCCCGGGAGAAAAGCGCTTCGGGGTGGTGCTCTCTCCCGGCCCTTGCCCCTGAGCCTGGGGGCCAGGCAGGGGGTCCACACTCCCAGGCCAAGGCAGAACCACATGCACACGTCTGTTCCTGCCCCCTGCACCAGCAGAGAGCTCGGGGGAGCCAGAGTCTGTCAGGCAGCTGCTGGGCTGGCCCCCTGTGTGGGAAGGGGCAGAGCCGACCTAGGGGCACACTGGGCCTCTTGCTCTCCCTGCTGCCCTGAGGCTGCTGGGCCAAAGAGGTCTTGGGCATCCAGCCCCTTGCTGGGCCCTTCCCTCTGACGAGGCCCTCTGAGCTCCAGCACCTTGCAGTGTGGAGACAGCCCCTGCCAGCAACCTCCTCTCCAAGGAGGCCTCAACCGAGGCCTAGGCCCATGGGAAAGGCACCAGCTGGGATGAGCCTCGGGAGGCGCCCGGGCATGTCTGGACCCAGACCCCGCAGCCTGCCCCTTGCTGGGGCAGCACCCCCGGAGGCCAGGAAGGTCTGGGCAAGGCTGGCCAAGGGCAGGGGCCCTGCTGGGTCCTGCCCCTGGCCTGTGGGGCCTCTGAGCACAACCGGCCCTCTCCCGCTGGAAGACCTCCCCGGCTGCCTCCAAAGGCCGCTTTGCAAGCTCTCTCGCCGGCTGTTCCCGCCAGCCGCGCACAAAGCTCCCGAGCCTGGGAGAAAAGCGCTTCGGGGTGGTGCTCTCTCCCGGCCCTTGCCCCTGAGCCTGGGGGCCAGGCAGGGGGTCCACACTCCCAGGCCAAGGCAGAACCACATGCACACGTCTGTTCCTGCCCCCTTCACCGGCAGAGAGCTCGGGGGAGCCAGAGTCTGTCAGCCAGCTGCTGGGCTGGCCGACTGTGTGGGAAGGGGCCGAGCCGACCTAGGGGCACAGTGGGCCTCTTGCTCTCCCTGCTGCCCTGAGGCTGCTGGGCCAAAGAGGTCTTGGGCATCCAGCCCCTTGCTGGTCCCTTCCCTCTGACGAAGCCCTCGGAGCTCCAGCACCTTGCAGTGTGGAGAGAGCTCCTGCCAGCAACCGCCCCTCCAAGGAGGCCTCAACCGAGGCCTAGGCCCAGGGGAAAGGCACCAGCGGGGATGAGCCTGGGGAGGCGCCCGGGCATGTCTGGACCCAGTCCCCACAGCCTGCCCCTTAGTGGGGCAGTACCCCCAGAGGCCTGGAAGGTCTGGGCAAGGCTGGCCAGGGGAAGGGAACCTGCTGGGTCCTGCCCCTGGCCTGTGGGGCCTCTGAGCACAACCGGCCCTCTCCCTCTGGAAGACCTCTGCGGCTGCCTCCAAATGCCGCTTTGCAAGCACTCTCGCCGGCTGTTCCCGCCAGCTGCGCACAATGCTCCCAAGCCCGGGAGAAAAGCGCTTCGGGCTGGTGCTCTCTCCCGGCCCTTTCCCCTGAGCCTGGGGGCCAGGCAGGGGGTCCACACACCCAGGCCAAGGCAGAACCGCATGCACACGTCTGTTCCTGCCCCCTGCACCGGCAGAGAGCTCGGGGGAGCCAGAGACTGTCAGGCAGCTGCTGGGCTGGCGGCCCGTGTGGGAAGGGGCAGAGCCGACCTAGGGGCACACTGGACCTCTTGCTCTCCCTGCTGCCCTGAGGCTGCTGGGCCAAAGAGGTCTTGGGCATCCAGCCCCTTGCTGGTCCCTTCCCTCTGACGAGGTCCTCTGAGCTCCAGCACCTTGCAGAGTGGAGACAGCCCCTGCCAGCAACCTCCTCTCCAAGGAGGCCTCAACCGAGGCCTAGGCCCAGGGGAAAGGCCCCAGCGGGGATGAGCCTGGGGAGGCGCCCAGGCATGTCTGGACCCAGTCCCCGCAGCCTGCCCCTTGGTGGGGCAGTACCCCCGGAGGCCAGGAAGGTCTGGGCAAGGCTGGCCAGGGGCAGGGGCCCTGCTGGGTCCTGCCCCTGGCCTGTGGAGCCTCTGAGCACAACCGGCCCTCTCCCGCTGGAAGACCTCCCCGGCTGCTTCCAAAGGCCGCTTTGCAAGCACTCTCGCCGGCTGTTCCCGCCAGCCGCGCACAATGCTCCCAAGTCCGGGAGAAAAGCGCTTCGGGGTGGTGCTCTCTCCCGGCCCTTGCCCCTGAGCCTGGGGGCCAGGCAGGGGGTCCACACTCCCAGGCCAAGGCAGAACCACATGCACACGTCTGTTCCTGCCCCCTGCACCGGCAGAGAGCTCTGGGGAGCCAGAGTCTGTCAGGCAGCTGCTGGGCTGGCCGCCCGTGTGAGAAGGGGCAGAGCCGACCTAGAGGCCCAGTGGGCCTCTTGCTCTCCCTGCTGCCCTGAGGCTGCTGGGCCAAAGAGGTCTTGGGCATCCAGCCCCATGCTGGTCTCTTCCCTCTGACGAGGCCCTCTGAGCTCCAGCACCTTGCAGTGTGGTGTCAGCCCCTGCCAGCAACCTCCTCTCCAAGGAGGCCTCAACCGAGGCCTAGGCCCAGGGGAAAGGCACCAGCTGGGATGAGCCTCGGGAGGCGCCGGGCATGTCTGGACACAGTCCCCGCAGCCTGCCCCTTGGTGGGGCAGTACCCCCGGAGGCCAGGAAGGTCTAGGGCAAGGCTGGCCAGGGGAAGGGGACCTGCTGGGTACTGCCCCTGGCCTGTGGGGCCTCTGAGCACAACCGGCCATCTCCTGCTGGAAGACCTCCCCGGCTGCCTCCAAAGGACGCTTTGCAAGCACTCTCGCCGGCTGTTCCCGCCAGCTGCGCACAATGCTCCCAAGCCCGGGAGAAAAGCGCTTCGGGTTGGTGCTCTCTCCCGGCCCTTCCCCCTGAGCCTGAGGGCGATGCAGGGGTTCCACACTCCCAGGGCAAGGCAGAACCACATGCACACGTCTGTTCCTGCCCCCTGCACCGGCAGACAGCTCGGGGGAGCCAGAGACTGTCAGCCAGCTGCTGGGCTGGCCGCCTGTGTGGGAAGGGGCAGAGCCGACCTAGGGGCACAGTGGGCCTCTTGCTCTCCCTGCTGCCTTGAGGCTGCTGGGCCAAAGAGGTCTTGGGCATCCAGCCCCTTGCTGGTCCCTTCCCTCTGACGAGGCCCTCTGAGCTCCAGCACCTTGCACTGTGGAGACAGCCCTTGCCAGCAACCTACTCTCCAAGGAGGCCTCAACCGAGGCCTAGGCCCAGGGGAAAGGCACCAGCGGGGATGAGCCTGGGGAGGCGCCCGGGCATGTCTGGACCCAGTCCCCACAGCCTGCCCCTTAGTGGGGCAGTACCCCCGGAGGCCAGGAAGATCTGGGCAAGGCTGGCCAGGGGCAGGGGCCCTGCTGGGTCCTGCCCCTGGCCTGTGGGGCCTCTGAGCACAACCGGCCCTCTCCCGCTGGAAGACCTCCCCGGCTGCCTCCAAAGGCCGCTTTGCAAGCACTCTCGCCGGCTGTTCCCGCCAGCCGCGCACAATGCTCCCAAATCGGGGAGAAAAGCGCTTCGGGGTGGTGCTCTCTCCCGGCCCTTCCCCCTGAGCCTGAGGGCCAGGCAGGGGGTCCACACTCCCAGGCCAAGGCAGAACCACATGCACACGTCTGTTCCTGCCCCCTGCACCGGCAGAGAGCTCGGGGGAGCCAGAGTCTGTCAGGCAGCTGCTGGGCTGGCCGCCTGTGTGGGAAGGGGCAGAGCCGACCTAGGGGCACACTGGGCCTCTTGCTCTCCCTGCTGCCCTGAGGCTGCTGGGCCAAAGAGGTCTTGGGCATCCAGCCCCTTGCTGGTCCCTTCCCTCTGACGAGGCCCTCTGAGCTCCAGCACCTTGCAGTGTGGAGACAGCCCCTGGCAGCAACCGACTCTCCAAGGAGGCCTCAAGCGAGGCCTAGGCCCAGGGGAAAGGCACCAGCGGGGATGAGCCTGGGGAGGCGCCCGGGCATGTCTGGACCCAGTCCCCGCAGCCTGCCCCTTGCTGGGGCAGTATCCTCGAAGGCCAGGAAGGTCTGGGCAAGGCTGGCCAGGGGCAGGGGCCCTGCTGGGTCCTGCCCCTGGCCTGTGGGGCCTCTGAGCACAACCGGCCCTCTCCCGCTGGAAGACCACCGCGTCTGCCTCCAAAGGCCGCTTTGCAAGCACTCTCGCCGGCTGTTCCCGCCAGCCGCGCACAATGCTCCCGAGCCCGGGAGAAAAGCGCTTCGGGGTGGTGCTCTCTCCCGGCCCTTGCCCCTGAGCCTGGGGGCCAGGCAGGGGGTCCACACTCCCAGGCCAAGGCAGAACCACATGCACATATCTGTTCCTGCCCCCTGCACCGGCAGAGAGCTCGGGGGAGCCAGAGTCTGTCAGGCAGCTGCTGGGCTGGCCGCCTGTGTGGGAAGGGGCAGAGCCGACCTAGGGGCACACTGGGCCTCTTGCTCTCCCTGCTGCCCTGAGGCTGCTGGGCCAAAGAGGTCTTGGGCATCCAGCCCCTTGCTGGTCCCTTCCCTCTGACGAGGCCCTCTGAGCTCCAGCACCTTGCAGTGTGGAGACAGCCCCTGGCAGCAACCTCCTCTCCAAGGAGGCCTCAACCGAGGCCTAGGCCCATGGGAAAGGCACCAGCGGGGATGAGCCTGGGGAGGCGCCCGGGCATGTCTGGACCCAGTCCCCGCAGCCTGCCCCTTGCTGGGGCAGTACCCCCGGAAGCCAGGAAGGTCTGGGCAAGGCTGGCCAGGGGCAGGGGCCCTGCTGGGTCCTGCCCCTGGCCTGTGGGGCCTCTGAGCACAACCGGCCCTCTCCCGCTGGAAGACCTCCCCGGCTGCCTCCAAAGGCCGCTTTGCAAGCACTCTCGCCGGTTGTTCCCGCCAGCCGCGCACAATGCTCCCGAGCCCGGGAGAAAAGCGCTTCGGGGTGGTGCTCTCTCCCGGCCCTTGCCCCTGAGCCTGGGGGCCAGGCAGGGGGTCCACACTCCCAGGCCAAGGCAGAACCACATGCACACGTCTGTTCCTGCCCCCTGCACCAGCAGAGAGCTCGGGGGAGCCAGAGTCTGTCAGGCAGCTGCTGGGCTGGCCCCCTGTGTGGGAAGGGGCAGAGCCGACCTAGGGGCACACTGGGCCTCTTGCTCTCCCTGCTGCCCTGAGGCTGCTGGGCCAAAGAGGTCTTGGGCATCCAGCCCCTTGCTGGGCCCTTCCCTCTGACGAGGCCCTCTGAGCTCCAGCACCTTGCAGTGTGGAGACAGCCCCTGCCAGCAACCTCCTCTCCAAGGAGGCCTCAACCGAGGCCTAGGCCCATGGGAAAGGCACCAGCTGGGATGAGCCTCGGGAGGCGCCCGGGCATGTCTGGACCCAGACCCCGCAGCCTGCCCCTTGCTGGGGCAGCACCCCCGGAGGCCAGGAAGGTCTGGGCAAGGCTGGCCAGGGGCAGGGGCCCTGCTGGGTCCTGCCCCTGGCCTGTGGGGCCTCTGAGCACAACCGGCCCTCTCCCGCTGGAAGACCTCCCCGGCTGCCTCCAAAGGCCGCTTTGCAAGCTCTCTCGCCGGCTGTTCCCGCCAGCCGCGCACAAAGCTCCCGAGCCTGGGAGAAAAGCGCTTCGGGGTGGTGCTCTCTCCCGGCCCTTGCCCCTGAGCCTGGGGGCCAGGCAGGGGGTCCACACTCCCAGGCCAAGGCAGAACCACATGCACACGTCTGTTCCTGGCCCCTGCACCGGCAGAGAGCTCGGGGGAGCCAGAGTCTGTCAGGCAGCTGCTGGGCTGGCCGCCTGTGTGGGAAGGGGCAGAGCCGACCTAGGGGCACACTGGGCCTCTTGCTCTCCCTGCTGCCCTGAGGCTGCTGGGCCAAAGAGGTCTTGGGCATCCAGCCCCTTGCTGGTCCCTTCCCTCTGACGAGGCCCTCTGAGCTCCAGCACCTTGCAGTGTGGAGACAGCCCCTGCCAGCAACCTCCTCTCCATGGAGGCCTCAAGCGAGGCCTAGGCCCAGGGGAAAGGCACCAGCGGGGATAAGCCTGGGGAGGCGCCCGGGCATGTCTGGACCCAGTCCCCGCAGCCTGCCCCTTGCTGGGGCAGTACCACCGGAGGCCAGGAAGGTCTGGGCAAGGCTGGCCAGGGGCAGGGGCCCTGCTGGGTCCTGCCCCTGGCCTGTGGGGCCTCTGAGCACAACCGGCCCTCTCCCGCTGGAAGACCACCCCGGCTGCCTCCAAAGGCCGCTTTGCAAGCACTCTCGCCGGTTGTTCCCGCCAGCCGCGCACAATGCTCCCGAGCCCGGGAGAAAAGCGCTTCGGGGTGGTGCTCTCTCCCGACCCTTGCCCCTGAGCCTGGGGGCCAGGCAGGGGGTCCACACTCCCAGGCCAAGGCAGAACCACATGCACACGTCTGTTCCTGCCCCCTGCACCGGCAGAGACCTCGGGGGAGCCAGAGTCTGTCAGGCAGCTGCTGGGCTGGCCGCCTGTGTGGGAAGGGGCAGAGCCGACCTAGGGTCACACTGGGCCTCTTGCTCTCCCTGCTGCCCTGAGGCTGCTGGGCCAAAGAGGTCTTGGGCATCCAGCCCCTTGCTGGTCCCTTCCCGCTGACGAGGCCCTCTGAGCTCCAGCACCTTGCAGTGTGGAGACAGCCCCTGCCAGCAACCTCCTCTCCAAGGAGGCCTCAACCGAGGCCTAGGCCGAGGGGAAAGGCACCAGCGGGGATGAGCCTGGGGAGGCGCCCGGGCATGTCTGGACCCAGTCCCCGCAGCCTGCCCCTTGCTGGGGCAGCACCCCCGGAGGCCAGGAAGGTCTGCGCAAGGTTGGCCAGGGGCAGGGGCCCTGCTGGGTCCTGCCCCTGGCCTGTGGGGCCTCTGAGCACAACCGGCCCTCTCCCGCTGGAAGACCTCCCCGGCTGCCTCCAAAGGCCGCTTTGCAAGCACTCTCGCCGGCTGTTCCCGCCAGCCGCGCACAATGCTCCCGAGCGGGGGAGAAAAGTGCTTCGGGGTGGTGCTCTCTCCCGGCCCTTGCCCCTGAGCCTGGGGGACAGGCAGGGGGTCCACACTCCCAGGCCAAGGCAGAACCACATGCACAGGTCTGTTCCTGCCCCCTGCACCGGCAGAGAGCTCGGGGGAGCCAGAGTCTGTCAGGCAGCTGCTGGGCTGGCCGCCTGTGTGGGAAGGGGCAGAGCCGACCTAGGGGCACACTGGGCCTCTTGCTCTCCCTGCTGCCCTGAGGCTGCTGGGCCAAAGAGGTCTTGGGCATCCAGCCCCTTGCTGGTCCCTTCCCTCTGACGAGGCCCTCTGAGCTCCAGCAGCTTGCAGTGTGGAGACAGCCCCTGGCAGCAACCTCCTCTCCAAGGAGGCCTCAACCGAGGCCTAGGCCCAGGGGAAAGGCCCCAGCGGGGATGAGCCTGGGGAGGCGCCCGGGCATGTCTGGACCCAGTCCCCGCAGCCTGCCCCTTGCTGGGGCAGTACCCCCGGAGGCCAGGAAGGTCTGGGCCAGGCTGGCCAGGGGCAGGGGCCCTGCTGGGTCCTGCCCCTGGCCGGTGGGGCCTCTGAGCACAACCGGCCCTCTCCCGCTGGAAGACCTCCCCGGCTGCCTCCAAAGGCCGCTTTGCAAGCACTCTCGCCGGCTGTTTCCGCCAGCCGCGCACAATGCTCCCGAGCGGGGGAGAAAAGT
Organism: Cervus elaphus; assembly: GCF_910594005.1. NCBI lineage: Eukaryota > Metazoa > Chordata > Mammalia > Artiodactyla > Cervidae > Cervus > Cervus elaphus. The sequence continues at coordinate 699,680 of NW_025316695.1, read as the reverse complement.
GCTTCGGGGTGGTGCTCTCTCCCGGCCCTTGCCCCTGAGCCTGGGGGCCAGGCAGGGGGTCCACACTCCCAGGCCAAGGCAGAACCACATGCACACGTCTGTTCCTGCCCCCTGCACCGGCCGAGAGCTCGGGGGAGCCAGAGTCTGTCAGGCAGCTGCTGGGCTGGCCGCCTGTGTGGGAAGGGGCAGAGCCGACCTAGGGGCACACTGGGCCTCTTGCTCTCCCTGCTGCCCTGAGGCTGCTGGGCCAAAGAGGTCTTGGGCATCCAGCCCCTTGCTGGTCCCTTCCCTCTGACGAGGCCCTCTGAGCTCCAGCAGCTTGCAGTGTGGAGACAGCCCCTGGCAGCAACCTCCTCTCCAAGGAGGCCTCAACCGAGGCCTAGGCCCAGGGGAAAGGCACCAGCGGGGATGAGCCTGGGGAGGCGCCCGGGCATGTCTGGACCCAGTCCCCGCAGCCTGCCCCTTGCTGGGGCAGCACCCCCGGAGGCCAGGAAGGTCCGGGCAAGGCTGGCCATGGGCAGGGGCCCTGCTGGGTCCTGCCCCTGGCCTGTGGGGCCTCTGAGCACAACCGGCCCTCTCCCGCTGGAAGACCTCCCCGGCTGCCTCCAAAGGCCGCTTTGCAAGCACTCTCGCCGGCTGTTACCGCCAGCCGCGCACAATGCTCCCGAGCCCGGGAGAAAAGCGCATCGGGGTGGTGCTCTCTCCCGGCCCTTGCCCCTGAGCCTGGGGGCCAGGCAGGGAGTCCACACTCCCAGGCCAAGGCAGAACCACATGCACACGTCTGTTCCTGCCCCCTGCACCGGCAGAGAGCTCGGGGGAGCCAGAGTCTGTCAGGCAGCTGCTGGGCTGGACGCCTGTGTGGGAAGGGGCAGAGCCGACCTAGGGGCACACTGGGCCTCTTGCTCTCCCTGCTGCCCTGAGGCTGCTGGGCCAAAGAGGTCTTGGGCATCCAGCCCCTTACTGGGCCCTTCCCTCTGACGAGGCCCTCTGAGCTCCAGCACCTTGCAGTGTGGAAACAGCCCCTGGCAGCAACCTCCTCTCCAAGGAGGCCTCAACCGAGGCCTAGGCCCAGGGGAAAGGCACTAGCGGGGATGAGCCTGGGGAGGCGCCCGGGCATGTCTGGACCCAGTCCCCGCAGCCTGCCCCTTGCTGGGGCAGTACCCCCGAAGGCCAGGAAGGTCTGGGCAAGGCTGGCCAGGGGCAGTGGCCCTGCTGGGTCCTGCCCCTGGCCTGTGGGGCCTCTGAGCACAACCGGCCCTCTCCCGCTGGAAGACCTCCCCGGCTGCCTCCAAAGGCCGCTTTGCAAGCACTCTCGCCGGCTGTTCCCGCCAGCCGCGCACAAAGCTTCCGAGCCTGGGAGAAAAGCGCTTCGGGGTGGTGCTCTCTCCCGGCCCTTGCCCCTGAGCCTGGGGGCCAGGCAGGGGGTCCACACTCCCAGGCCAAGGCAGAACCACATGCACACGTCTGTTCCTGGCCCCTGCACCGGCAGAGAGCTCGGGGGAGCCAGAGTCTGTCAGGCAGCTGCTGGGCTGGCCGCCTGTGTGGGAAGAGGCAGAGCCGACCTAGGGGCACACTGGGCCTCTTGCTCTCCCTGCTGCCCTGAGGCTGCTGGGCCAAAGAGGTCTTGGGCATCCAGCCCCTTGCTGGTCCCTTCCCTCTGACGAGGCCCTCTGAACTTCAGCACCTTGCAGTGTGGAGACAGCCCCTGGCAGCAACCTCCTCTCCAAGGAGGCCTCAACCGAGGCCTAGGCCCAGGGGAAAGGCACTAGCGGGGATGAGCCTGGGGAGGCGCCCGGGCATGTCTGGACCCAGTCCCCGCAGCCTGCCCCTTCCTGGGGCAGCACCCCCGGAGGCCAGGAAGGTCTCGGCAAGGCTGGCCAGGGGCAGGGGCCCTGCTGGGTCCTGCCCCTGTCCTGTGGGGCCTCTGAGCACAACCAGCCCTCTCCCGCTGGAAGACCTCCCAGGCTGCCTCCAAAGGCCGCTTTGCAAGCACTCTTGCCGGCTGTTCCCGCCAGCCGCGCACAATGCTCCCGAGCCCGGGAGAAAAGCGCTTCGGGGTGGTGCTCTCTCCCGGCCCTTGCCCCTGAGCCTGGGGGCCAGGCAGGGGGTCCACACTCCCAGGCCAAGGCAGAACCACATGCACACGTCTGTTCCTGCCCCCTGCACCGGCAGAGAGCTCGGGGGAGCCAGAGTCTGTCAGGCAGCTGCTGGGCTGGCCGCCTGTGTGGGAAGGGGCAGAGCCGACCTAGGGGCACACTGGGCCTCTTGCTCTCCCTGCTGCCCTGAGGCTGCTGGGCCAAAGAGGTCTTGGGCATCCAGCCCCTTGCTGGTCCCTTCCCTCTGACGAGGCCCTCTGAGCTCCAGCACCTTGCAGTGTGGAGACAGCCCCTGCCAGCAACCTCCTCTCCAAGGAGGCCTCAAGCGAGGCCTAGGCCCAGGGGAAAGGCACCAGCGGGGATGAGCCTGGGGAGGCGCCCGGGCATGTCTGGACCCAGTCCCCGCAGCCTGCCCCTTGCTGGGGCAGTACCCCCGAAGGCCAGGAAGGTCTGGGCAAGGATGGCCAGGGGCAGTGGCCCTGCTGGGTCCTGCCCCTGGCCTGTGGGGCCTCTGAGCACAACCGGCCCTCTCCCGCTGGAAGACCTCCCCGGCTGCCTCCAAAGGCCGCTTTGCAAGCACTCTCGCCGGCTGTTCCCGCCAGCCGCGCACAAAGCTTCCGAGCCTGGGAGAAAAGCGCTGCGGGGTGGTGCTCTCTCCCGGCCCTTGCCCCTGAGCCTGGGGGCCAGGCAGGGGGTCCACACTCCCAGGCCAAGGCAGAACCACATGCACACGTCTGTTCCTGGCCCCTGCACCGGCAGAGAGCTCGGGAGAGCCAGAGTCTGTCAGGCAGCTGCTGGGCTGGCCGCCTGTGTGGGAAGGGGCAGAGCCGACCTAGGGGCACACTGGGCCTCTTGCTGTCCCTGCTGCCCTGAGGCTGCTGGGCCAAAGAGGTCTTGGGCATCCAGCCCCTTGCTGGTCCCTTCCCTCTGACGAGGCCCTCTGAGCTCCAGCACCTTGCAGTGTGGAGACAGCCCCTGGCAGCAACCTCCTCTCCAAGGAGGCCTCAACCGAGGCCTAGGCCCAGGGGAAAGGCACCAGCGGGGATGAGCCTGGGGAGGCGCCCGGGCATGTCTGGACCCAGGCCCCGCAGCCTGCCCCTTGCTGGGGCAGTACCCCCGGAGGCCAGGAAGGTCTGGGCAAGGCTGGCCAGGGGCAGGGGCCCTGCTGGGTCCTGCCCCTGGCCTGTGGGGCCTCTGAGCACAACCGGCCCTCTCCCGCTGGAAGACCTCCCCGGCTGCCTCCAAAGGCCGCTTTGCAAGCACTCTCGCCGGCTGTTCCCGCCAGCCGCGCACAATGCTCCCGAGCCCGGGAGAAAAGCGCTTCGGGGTGGTGCTCTCTCCCGGCCCTTGCCCCTGAGCCTGGGGGCCAGGCAGGGGGTCCACACTCCCAGGCCAAGGCAGAACCACATGCACACGTCTGTTCCTGCCCCCTGCACCGGCAGAGAGCTCGGGGGAGCCAGAGTCTGTCAGGCAGCTGCTGGGCTGGCCGCCTGTGTGGGAAGGGGCAGAGCCGACCTAGGGGCACACTGGGCCTCTTGCTCTCCCTGCTGCCCTGAGGCTGCTGGGCCAAAGAGGTCTTGGGCATCCAGCCCCTTGCTGGTCCCTTCCCTCTGACGAGGCCCTCTGAGATCCAGCACCTTGCAGTGTGGAGACAGCCCCTGCCAGCAACCTCCTCTCCAAGGAGGCCTCAAGCGAGGCCTAGGCCCAGGGGAAAGGCACTAGCGGGGATGAGCCTGGGGAGGCGCCCGGGCATGCCTGGACCCAGTCCCCGCAGCCTGCCCCTTGCTGGGGCAGTACCCCCGGAGGCCAGGAAGGTCTGGGCAAGGCTGGCCAGGGCAGGGGCCCTGCTGGGTCCTGCCCCTGGCCTGTGGGGCCTCTGAGCACAACCGGCCCTCTCCCGCTGGAAGACCTCCCCGGCTGCCTCCAAAGGCCGCTTTGCAAGCACTCTCGCCGGCTGTTCCCGCCAGCCGCGCACAATGCTCCCGAGCCCGGGAGAAAAGCGCTTCGGGGTGGTGCTCTCTCCCGGCCCTTGCCCCTGAGCCTGGGGGCCAGGCAGGGGGTCCACACTCGCAGGCCAAAGCAGAACCACATGCACACGTCTGTTCCTGCCCCCTGCACCGGCAGAGAGCTCGGGGGAGCCAGAGTCTGTCAGGCAGCTGCTGGGCTGGCCGCCTGTGTGGGAAGGGGCAGAGCCGACCTAGGGGCACACTGGGCCTCTTGCTCTCCCTGCTGCCCTGAGGCTGCTGGGCCAAAGAGGTCTTGGGCATCCAGCCCCTTGCTGGTCCCTTCCCTCTGACGAGGCCCTCTGAACTCCAGCACCTTGCAGTGTGGAGACAGCCCCTGCCAGCAACCTCCTCTCCAAGGAGGCCTCAACCGAGGCCTAGGCCCAGGGGAAAGGCACCAGCGGGGATGAGCCTGGGGAGGCGCCTGGGGATTTCTGGACCCAGTCCCCGCAGCCTGCCCCTTGCTGGGGCAATACCCCCGGAGGCCAGGAAGGTCTGGGCAAGGCTGGCCAGGGGCAGGGGCCCTGCTGGGTCCTGCCCCTGGCCTGTGGGGCCTCTGAGCACAACCGGCCCTCTCCCGCTGGAAGACCTCCCCGGCTGCCTCCAAAGGCCGCTTTGCAAGCACTCTCGCCGGCTGTTCCCGCCAGCCGCGCACAATGCTCCCGAGCCCGGGAGAAAAGCGCTTCGGGGTGGTGCTCTCTCCCGGCCCTTGCCCCTGAGCCTGGGGGCCAGGCAGGGGGTCCACACTCCCAGGCCAAGGCAGAACCACATGCACACGTCTGTTCCTGCCCCCTGCACCGGCAGAGAGCTCGGGGGAGCCAGAGTCTGTCAGGCAGCTGCTGGGCTGGCCGCCCGTGTGGGAAGGGGCAGAGCCGACCTAGGGGCACACTGGGCCTCTTGCTCTCCCTGCTGCCCTGAGGCTGCTGGGCCAAAGAGGTCTTGGGCATCCAGCCCCTTGCTGGTCCCTTCCCTCTGACGAGGCCCTCTGAGCTCCAGCACCTTGCAGTGTGGAGACAGCCCCTGCCAGCAACCTCCTCTCCAAGGAGGCCTCAAGCGAGGCCTAGGCCCAGGGGAAAGGCACCAGCGGGGATGAGCCTGGGGAGGCGCCCGGGCATGTCTGGACCCAGTCCCCGCAGCCTGCCCCTTGCTGGGGCAGTACCCCCGGAGGCCAGGAAGGTCTGGGCAAGGCTGGCCAGGGGCAGGGGCCCTGCTGGGTCCTGCCCCTGGCCTGTGGGGCCTCTGAGCACAACCGGCCCTCTCCCGCTGGAAGACCTCCCCGGCTGCCTCCAAAGGCCGCTTTGCAAGCACTCTCGCCGGCTGTTCCCGCCAGCCGCGCACAATGCTCCCGAGCCCGGGAGAAAAGCGCTTCGGGGTGGTGCTCTCTCCCTGCCCTTGCCCCTGAGCCTGGGGGCCAGGCAGGGGGTCCACACTCCCAGGCCAAGGCAGAACCACATGCACACGTCTGTTCCTGCCCCCTGCACCGGCAGAGAGCTGGGGGGAGCCAGAGTCTGTCAGGCAGCTGCTGGGCTGGCCGCCTGTGTGGGAAGGGGCAGAGCCGACCTAGGGGCACACTGGGCCTCTTGCTCTCCCTGCTGCCCTGAGGCTGCTGGGCCAAAGAGGTCTTGGGCATCCAGCCCCTTGCTGGTCCCTTCCCTCTGACGAGGCCCTCTGAGCTCCAGCACCTTGCAGTGTGGAGACAGCCCCTGGCAGCAACCTCCTCTCCAAGGAGGCCTCAACCGAGGCCTAGGCCCAGGGGAAAGGCACCAGCGGGGATGAGCCTGGGGAGGCGCCCGGGCATGTCTGGACCCTGTTCCCGCAGCCTGCCCCTTGCTGGGGCAGCACCCCCGGAGGCCAGGAAGGTCTGGGCAAGGCTGGCCAGGGGCAGGGGCCCTGCTGGGTCCGGCCCCTCGCCTGTGGGGCCTCTGAGCACAACCGGCCCTCTCCCGCTGGAAGACCTCCCCGGCTGCCTCCAAAGGCCGCTTTGCAAGCACTCTCGCCGGCTGTTCCCGCCAGCCGCACACAATGCTCCCGAGCCCGGGAGAAAAGCGCTTCGGGGTGGTGCTCTCTCCCGGCCCTTGCCCCTGAGCCTGGGGGCCAGGGAGGGGGTTCACACTCCCAGGCCAAGGCAGAACCACATGCACACGTCTGTTCCTGCCCCCTGCACCGGCAGAGAGCTCGGGGGAGCCAGAGTCTGTCAGGCAGCTGCTGGGCTGGCCGCCTGTGTGGGAAGGGGCAGAGCCGACCTAGGGGCACACTGGGCCTCTTGCTCTCCCTGCTGCCCTGAGGCTGCTGGGCCAAAGAGGTCTTGGGCATCCAGCCCCTTGCTGGTCCCTTCCCTCTGACGAGGCCCTCTGAGCTCCAGCACCTTGCAGTGTGGAGACAGCCCCTGGCAGCAACCTCCTCTCCAAGGAGGCCTCAACCGAGGCCTAGGCCCAGGGGAAAGGCACCAGCGGGGATGAGCCTGGGGAGGCGCCTGGGGATTTCTGGACCCAGTCCCCGCAGCCTGCCCCTTGCTGGGGCAATACCCCCGGAGGCCAGGAAGGTCTGGGCAAGGCTGGCCAGGGGCAGGGGCCCTGCTCGGTCCTGCCCCTGGCCTGTGGGGCCTCTGAGCACAACCGGCCCTCTCCCGCTGGAAGACCTCCCCGGCTGCCTCCAAAGGCCGCTTTGCAAGCACTCTCGCCGGCTGTTCCCGCCAGCCGCGCACAATGCTACCGAGCCCGGGAGAAAAGCGCTTCGGGGTGGTGCTCTCTCCCGGCCCTTGCCCCGGATACTGGGGGCCAGGCAGGGGGTCCACACTCCCAGGCCAAGGCAGAACCACATGCACATGTCTGTTCCTGCCCCCTGCACCGGCAGAGAGCTCGGGGGAGCCAGAGTCTGTCAGGCAGCTGCTGGGCTGGCCGCCTGTGTGGGAAGGGGCAGAGCCGACCTAGGGGCACACTGGGCCTCTTGCTCTCCCTGCTGCCTTGAGGCTGCTGGGCCAAAGAGGTCTTGGGCATCCAGCCCCTTGCTGGTCCCTTCCCTCTGACGAGGCCCTCTGAGCTTCAGCACTTTGCAGTGTGGAGACAGCCCCTGCCAGCAACCTCCTCTCCAAGGAGGCCTCAAGCGAGGCCTAGGCCCAGGGGAAAGGCACCAGCGGGGATGAGCCTGGGGAGGCGCCCGGGCATGTCTGGACCCAGTCCCCGCAGCCTGCCCCTTGCTGGGGCAGTACCCCCGGAGGCCAGGAAGGTCTGGGCAAGGCTGGCCAGGGGCAGGGGCCCTGCTGGGTCCTGCCCCTGGCCTGTGGGGCCTCTGAGCACAACCGGCCCTCTCCCGCTGGAAGACCTCCCCGGCTGCCTCCAAAGGCCGCTTTGCAAGCACTCTCGCCGGCTGTTCCCGCCAGCCGCGCACAATGCTCCCGAGCCCGGGAGAAAAGCGCTTCGGGGTGGTGCTCTCTCCCTGCCCTTGCCCCTGAGCCTGGGGGCCAGGCAGGGGGTCCACACTCCCAGGCCAAGGCAGAACCACATGCACACGTCTGTTCCTGCCCCCTGCACCGGCAGAGAGCTGGGGGGAGCCAGAGTCTGTCAGGCAGCTGCTGGGCTGGCCGCCTGTGTGGGAAGGGGCAGAGCCGACCTAGGGGCACACTGGGCCTCTTGCTCTCCCTGCTGCCCTGAGGCTGCTGGGCCAAAGAGGTCTTGGGCATCCAGCCCCTTGCTGGTCCCTTCCCTCTGACGAGGCCCTCTGAGCTCCAGCACCTTGCAGTGTGGAGACAGCCCCTGGCAGCAACCTCCTCTCCAAGGAGGCCTCAACCGAGGCCTAGGCCCAGGGGAAAGGCACCAGCGGGGATGAGCCAGGGGAGGCGCCCGGGCATGTCTGGACCCAGTCCCCGCAGCCTGCCCCTTGCTGGGGCAGCACCCCCGGAGGCCAGGAAGGTCTGGGCAAGGCTGGCCAGGGGCAGGGGCCCTGCTGGGTCCTGCCCCTGGCCTGTGGGGCCTCTGAGCACAACCGGCCCTCTCCCGCTGGAAGACCTCCCCGGCTGCCTCCAAAGGCCGCTTTGCAAGCACTCTCGCCGGCTGTTCCCTCCAGCCGCGCACAATGCTCCCGAGCCCGGGAGAAAAGCGCTTCGGGGTGGTGCTCTCTCCCGGCCCTTGCCCCTGAGCCTGGGGGCCAGGGAGGGGGTTCACACTCCCAGGCCAAGGCAGAACCACATGCAAACGTCTGTTCCTGCCCCCTGCACCGGCAGAGAGCTCGGGGGAGCCAGAGACTGTCAGCCAGCTGCTGGGCTGGCCGCCTGTGTGGGAAGGGGCAGAGCCGACCTAGGGGCACACTGGGCCTCTTGCTCTCCCTGCTGCCCTGAGGCTGCTGGGCCAAAGAGGTCTTGGGCATCCAGCCCCTTGCTGGTCCCTTCCCTCTGACGAGGCCCTCTGAGCTCCAGCACCTTGCAGTGTGGAGACAGCCCCTGCCAGCAACCTCCTCTCCAAGGAGGCCTCAAGCGAGGCCTAGGCCCAGGGGAAAGGCACCAGCGGGGATGAGCCTGGGGAGGCGCCCGGGCATGTCTGGACCCAGTCCCCGCAGCATGCCCCTTGTTGGGGCAGTACCCCCGGAGGCCAGGAAGGTCTGGGCAAGGCTGGCCAGGGGCAGGGGCCCTGCTGGGTCCTGCCCCTGGCCTGTGGGGCCTCTGAGCACAACCGGCCCTCTCCCGCTGGAAGACCTCCCCGGCTGCCTCTAAAGGCCGCTTTGCAAGCACTCTCGCCGGCTGTTCCCGCCAGCCGCGCACAATGCTCCCGAGCCCGGGAGAAAAGCGCTTCGGGGTGGTGCTCTCTCCCGGCCCTTGCCCCGGATACTGGGGGCCAGGCAGGGGGTCCACACTCCCAGGCCAAGGCAGAACCACATGCACACGTCTGTTCCTGGCCCCTGCACCGGCAGAGAGCTCGGGAGAGCCAGAGTCTGTCAGGCAGCTGCTGGGCTGGCCGCCTGTGTGGGAAGGGGCAGAGCCGACCTAGGGGCACACTGGGCCTCTTGCTCTCCCTGCTGCCCTGAGGCTGCTGGGCCAAAGAGGTCTTGGGCATCCAGCCCCTTGCTGGTCCCTTCCCTCTGACGAGGCCCTCTGAGCTCCAGCACCTTGCAGTGTGGAGACAGCCCCTGGCAGCAACCTCCTCTCCAAGGAGGCCTCAACCGAGGCCTAGGCCGAGGGGAAAGGCACCAGCGGGGATGAGCCTGGGGAGGCGCCCGGGCATGTTTGGACCCAGGCCCCGCAGCCTGCCCCTTGCTGGGGCAGTACCCCCGGAGGCCAGGAAGGTCTGGGCAAGGCTGGCCAGGGGCAGGGGCCCTGCTGGGTCCTGCCCCTGGCCTGTGGGGCCTCTGAGCACAACCGGCCCTCTCCCGCTGGAAGACCTCCCCGGCTGCCTCCAAAGGCCGCTTTGCAAGCACTCTCGCAGGCTGTTCCCGCCAGCCGCGCACAATGCTCCCAAGCCCCGGAGAAAAGCGCTTCGGGGTGGTGCTCTCTCCCGGCCCTTGCCCCTGAGCCTGGGGGCCAGGCAGGGGGTCCACACTCCCAGGCCAAGGCAGAACCACATGCACACGTCTGTTCCTGCCCCCTGCACCGGCAGAGAGCTCGGGGGAGCCAGAGTCTGTCAGGCAGCTGCTGGGCTGGCCGCCTGTGTGGGAAGGGGCAGAGCCGACCTAGGGGCACACTGGGCCTCTTGCTCTCCCTGCTGCCCTGAGGCTGCTGGGCCAAAGAGGTCTTGGGCATCCAGCCCCTTGCTGGTCCCTTCCCTCTGACGAGGCCCTCTGAGCTCCAGCACCTTGCAGTGTGGAGACAGCCCCTGCCAGCAACCTCCTCTCCAAGGAGGCCTCAACCGAGGCCTAGGCCCAGGGGAAAGGCACCAGCGGGGATGAGCCTGGGGAGGCGCCTGGGGATTTCTGGACCCAGTCCCCGCAGCCTGCCCCTTGCTGGGGCAATACCCCCGGAGGCCAGGAAGGTCTGGGCAAGGCTGGCCAGGGGCAGGGGCCCTGCTGGGTCCTGCCCCTGGCCTGTGGGGCCTCTGAGCACAACCGGCCCTCTCCCGCTGGAAGACCTCCCGGCTGCCTCCAAAGGCCGCTTTGCAAGCACTCTCGCCGGCTGTTCCCGCCAGCCGTGCCCAATGCTCCCGAGCCCGGGAGAAAAGCGCTTCGGGGTGGTGCTCTCTCCCGGCCCTTGCCCCGGATACTGGGGGCCAGGCAGGGGGTCCACACTCCCAGGCCAAGGCAGAACCACATGCACACGTCTGTTCCTGCCCCCTGCACCGGCAGAGAGCTCGGGGGAGCCAGAGTCTGTCAGGCAGCTGCTGGGCGGGCCGCCTGTGTGGGAAGGGGCAGAGCCGACCTAGGGGCACACTGGGCCTCTTGCTCTCCCTGCTGCCCTGAGGCTGCTGGGCCAAAGAGGTCTTGGGCATCCAGCCCCTTGCTGGTCCCTTCCCTCTGACGAGGCCCTCTGAGCTCCAGCACCTTGCAGTGTGGAGACAGCCCCTGCCAGCAACCTCCTCTCCAAGGAGGCCTCAAGCGAGGCCTAGGCCCAGGGGAAAGGCACCAGCGGGGATGAGCCTGGGGAGGCGCCCGGGCATGTCTGGACCCAGTCCCCGCAGCCTGCCCCTTGCTGGGGCAGTACCCCCGGAGGCCAGGAAGGTCTGGGCAAGGCTGGCCAGGGGCAGGGGCCCTGCTGGGTCCTGCCCCTGGCCTGTGGGGCCTCTGAGCACAACCGGCCCTCTCCCGCTGGAAGACCTCCCCGGCTGCCTCCAAAGGCCGCTTTGCAAGCACTCTCGCCGGCTGTTCCCGCCAGCCGCGCACAATGCTCCCGAGCCCGGGAGAAAAGCGCTTCGGGGTGGTGCTCTCTCCCTGCCCTTGCCCCTGAGCCTGGGGGCCAGGCAGGGGGTCCACACTCCCAGGCCAAGGCAGAACCACATGCACACGTCTGTTCCTGCCCCCTGCACCGGCAGAGAGCTGGGGGGAGCCAGAGTCTGTCAGGCAGCTGCTGGGCTGGCCGCCTGTGTGGGAAGGGGCAGAGCCGACCTAGGGGCACACTGGGCCTCTTGCTCTCCCTGCTGCCCTGAGGCTGCTGGGCCAAAGAGGTCTTGGGCATCCAGCCCCTTGCTGGTCCCTTCCCTCTGACGAGGCCCTCTGAGCTCCAGCACCTTGCAGTGTGGAGACAGCCCCTGGCAGCAACCTCCTCTCCAAGGAGGCCTCAAGCGAGGCCTAGGCCCAGGGGAAAGGCACCAGCGGGGATGAGCCTGGGGAGGCGCCCGGGCATGTCTGGACCCAGTCCCCGCAGCCTGCCCCTTGCTGGGGCAGCACCCCCGGAGGCCAGGAAGGTCTGGGCAAGGCTGGCCAGGGGCAGGGGCCCTGCTGGGTCCTGCCCCTCGCCTGTGGGGCCTCTGAGCACAACCGGCCCTCTCCCGCTGGAAGACCTCCCCGGCTGCCTCCAAAGGCCGCTTTGCAAGCACTCTCGCCGGCTGTTCCCGCCAGCCGCGCACAATGCTCCCGAGCCCGGGAGAAAAGCGCTTCGGGGTGGTGCTCTCTCCCGGCCCTTGCCCCTGAGCCTGGGGGCCAGGGAGGGGGTTCACACTCCCAGGCCAAGGCAGAACCACATGCACACGTCTGTTCCTGCCCCCTGCACCGGCAGAGAGCTCGGGGGAGCCAGAGTCTGTCAGGCAGCTGCTGGGCTGGCCGCCTGTGTGGGAAGGGGCAGAGCCGACCTAGGGGCACACTGGGCCTCTTGCTCTCCCTGCTGCCCTGAGGCTGCTGGGCCAAAGAGGTCTTGGGCATCCAGCCCCTTGCTGGTCCCTTCCCTCTGACGAGGCCCTCTGAGCTCCAGCACCTTGCAGTGTGGAGACAGCCCCTGCCAGCAACCTCCTCTCCAAGGAGGCCTCAAGCGAGGCCTAGGCCCAGGGGAAAGGCACCAGCGGGGATGAGCCTGGGGAGGCGCCCGGGCATGTCTGGACCCAGTCCCCGCAGCCTGCCCCTTGCTGGGGCAGTACCCCCGGAGGCCAGGAAGGTCTGGGCAAGGCTGGCCAGGGGCAGGGGCCCTGCTGGGTCCTGCCCCTGGCCTCTGGGGCCTCTGAGCACAACCGGCCCTCTCCCGCTGGAAGACCTCCCCGGCGGCCTCCAAAGGCCGCTTTGCAAGCACTCTCGCCGGCTGTTCCCGCCAGCCGCGCACAATGCTCCCGAGCCCGGGAGAAAAGCGCTTCGGGGTGGTGCTCTCTCCCTGCCCTTGCCCCTGAGCCTGGGGGCCAGGCAGGGGGTCCACACTCCCAGGCCAAGGCAGAACCACATGCACACGTCTGTTCCTGCCCCCTGCACCGGCAGAGAGCTGGAGGGAGCCAGAGTCTGTCAGGCAGCTGCTGGGCTGGCCGCCTGTGTGGGAAGGGGCAGAGCCGACCTAGGGGCACACTGGGCCTCTTGCTCTCCCTGCTGCCCTGAGGCTGCTGGGCCAAAGAGGTCTTGGGCATCCAGCCCCTTGCTGGTCCCTTCCCTCTGACGAGGCCCTCTGAGCTCCAGCACCTTGCAGTGTGGAGACAGCCCCTGCCAGCAACCTCCTCTCCAAGGAGGCCTCAAGCGAGGCCTAGGCCCAGGGGAAATGCACCAGCGGGGATGAGCCTGGGGAGGCGCCTGGGGATTTCTGGACCCAGTCCCCGCAGCCTGCCCCTTGCTGGGGCAGCACCCCCGGAGGCCAGGAAGGTCTGGGCAAGGCTGGCCAGGGGCAGGGACCCTGCGGGGTCCTGCCCCTGGCCTGTGGGGCCTCTGAGCACAACCGGCCCTCTCCCGCTGGAAGACCTCCCCGGCTGCCTCCAAAGGCCGCTTTGCAAGCACTCTCGCCGGCTGTTCCCGCCAGCCGCGCACAATGCTCCCGAGCCCGGGAGAAAAGCGCTTCGGGGTGGTGCTCTCTCCCGGCCCTTGCCCCTGAGCCTGGGGGCCAGGCAGGGGGTCCACACTCCCAGGCCAAGGCAGAACCACATGCAAACGTCTGTTCCTGCCCCCTGCACCGGCAGAGAGCTCGGGAGAGCCAGAGTCTGTCAGGCAGCTGCTGGGCTGGCCGCCTGTGTGGGAAGGGGCAGAGCCGACCTAGGGGCACACTGGGCCTCTTGCTCTCCCTGCTGCCCTGAGGCTGCTGGGCCAAAGAGGTCTTGGGCATCCAGCCCCTTGCTGGTCCCTTCCCTCTGACGAGGCCCTCTGAGCTCCAGCACCTTGCAGTGTGGAGACAGCCCCTGGCAGCAACCTCTTCTCCAAGGAGGCCTCAACCGAGGCCTAGGCCCAGGGGAAAGGCACCAGCGGGGATGAGCCTGGGGAGGCGCCCGGGCATGTCTGGACCCAGTCCCCGCAGCCTGCCCCTTGCTGGGACAGTACCCCCGGAGGCCAGGAAGGTCTGGGCAAGGCTGGCCAGGGGCAGGGGCCCTGCTGGGTCCTGCCCCTGTCCTGTGGGGCCTCTGAGCACAACCGGCCCTCTCCCGCTGGAAGACCTCCCCGGCTGCCTCCAAAGGCCGCTTTGCAAGCACTCTCGCGGGCTGTTCCCGCCAGCCGCGCACAATGCTCCCGAGCCCGGGAGAAAAGCGCTTCGGGGTGGTGCTCTCTCCCGGCCCTTTCCCCTGAGCCTGGGGGCCAGGCAGGGGGTCCACACTCCCAGGCCAAGGCAGAACCACATGCACACGTCTGTTCCTGCCCCCTGCACCGGCAGAGATCTCGGGGGAGCCAGAGTCTGTCAGGCAGCTGCTGGGCTGGCCGCCTGTGTGGGAAGGGGCAGAGCCGACCTAGGGGCACACTGGGCCTCTTGCTCTCCCTGCTGCCCTGAGGCTGCTGGGCCAAAGAGGTCTTGGGCATCCAGCCCCTTGCTGGTCCCTTCCCTCTGATGAGGCCCTCTGAGCTCCAGCACCTTGCAGTGTGGAGACAGCCCCTGGCAGCAACCTCCTCTCCAAGGAGGCCTCAACCGAGGCCTAGGCCCAGGGGAAAGGCACCAGCGGGGATGAGCCTGGGGAGGCGCCCGGGCATGCCTGGACCCAGTCCCCGCAGCCTGCCCCTTGCTGGGGCAGTACCCCCGGAGGCCAGGAAGGTCTGGGCAAGGCTGGCCAGGGCAGGGGCCCTGCTGGGTCCTGCCCCTGGCCTGTGGGGCCTCTGAGCACAACCGGCCCTCTCCCGCTGGAAGACCTCCCCGGCTGCCTCCAAAGGCCGCTTTGCAAGCACTCTCGCCGGCTGTTCCCGCCAGCCGCGCACAATGCTCCCGAGCCCGGGAGAAAAGCGCTTCGGGGTGGTGCTCTCTCCCGGCCCTTGCCCCTGAGCCTGGGGGCCAGGCAGGGGGTCCACACTCCCAGGCCAAGGCAGAACCACATGCACACGTCTGTTCCTGCCCCCTGCACCGGCAGAGAGCTCGGGGGAGCCAGAGTCTGTCAGGCAGCTGCTGGGCTGGCCGCCTGTGTGGGAAGGGGCAGAGCCGACCTAGGGGCACACTGGGCCTCTTGCTCTCCCTGCTGCCCTGAGGCTGCTGGGCCAAAGAGGTCTTGGGCATCCAGCCCCTTGCTGGTCCCTTCCCTCTGACGAGGCCCTCTGAGCTCCAGCACCTTGCAGTGTGGAGACAGCCCCTGGCAGCAACCTCCTCTCCAAGGAGGCCTCAAGCGAGGCCTAGGCCCAGGGGAAAGGCACCAGCGGGGATGAGCCTGGGGAGGCGCCCGGGCATGCCTGGACCCAGTCCCCGCAGCCTGCCCCTTGCTGGGGCAGTACCCCCGGAGGCCAGGAAGGTCTGGGCAAGGCTGGCCAGGGGCAGGGGCCCTGCTGGGTCCTGCCCCTGGCCTGTGGGGCCTCTGAGCACAACCGGCCCTCTCCCGCTGGAAGACCTCCCCGGCTGCCTCCAAAGGCCGCTTTGCAAGCACTCTCGCCGGCTGTTCCCGCCAGCCGCGCACAATGCTCCCGAGCCCGGGAGAAAAGCGCTTCGGGGTGGTGCTCTCTCCCGGCCCTTGCCCCTGAGCCTGGGGGCCAGGCAGGGGGTCCACACTCCCAGGCCAAGGCAGAACCACATGCACACGTCTGTTCCTGCCCCCTGCACCGGCAGAGAGCTCGGGGGAGCCAGAGTCTGTCAGGCAGCTGCTGGGCTGGCCGCCTGTGTGGGAAGGGGCAGAGCCGACCTAGGGGCACACTGGGCCTCTTGCTCTCCCTGCTGCCCTGAGGCTGCTGGGCCAAAGAGGTCTTGGGCATCCAGCCCCTTGCTGGTCCCTTCCCTCTGACGAGGCCCTGTGAGCTCCAGCACCTTGCAGTGTGGAGACAGCCCCTGGCAGCAACCTCCTCTCCAAGGAGGCCTCAACCGAGGCCTAGGCCCAGGGGAAAGGCACCAGCGGGGATGAGCCTGGGGAGGCGCCCGGGCATGTCTGGACCCAGTCCCCGCAGCCTGCCCCTTGCTGGGGCAGCACCCCCGGAGGCCAGGAAGGTCTGGGCAAGGCTGGCCAGGGGCAGGGGCCCTGCTGGGTCCTGCCCCTGGCCTCTGGGGCCTCTGAGCACAACCGGCCGTCTCCCGCTGGAAGACCTCCCCGGCTGCCTCCAAAGGCCGCTTTGCAAGCACTCTCGCCGGCTGTTCCCGCCAGCCGCGCACAATGCTCCCGAGCCCGGGAGAAAAGCGCTTCGGGGTGGTGCTCTCTCCCGGCCCTTGCCCCTGAGCCTGGGGGCCAGGGAGGGGGTTCACACTCCCAGGCCAAGGCAGAACCACATGCACACGTCTGTTCCTGCCCCCTGCACCGGCAGAGAGCTCGGGGGAGCCAGAGTCTGTCAGGCAGCTGCTGGGCTGGCCGCCTGTGTGGGAAGGGGCAGAGCCGACCTAGGGGCACACTGGGCCTCTTGCTCTCCCTGCTGCCCTGAGGCTGCTGGGCCAAAGAGGTCTTGGGCATCCAGCCCCTTGCTGGTCCCTTCCCTCTGACGAGGCCCTCTGAGCTCCAGCACCTTGCAGTGTGGAGACAGCCCCTGCCAGCAACCTCCTCTCCAAGGAGGCCTCAACCGAGGCCTAGGCCCAGGGGAAAGGCACCAGCGGGGATGAGCCTGGGGAGGCGCCCGGGCATGTCTGGACCCAGTCCCCGCAGCATGCCCCTTGTTGGGGCAGTACCCCCGGAGGCCAGGAAGGTCTGGGCAAGGCTGGCCAGGGGCAGGGGCCCTGCTGGGTCCTGCCCCTGGCCTCTGGGGCCTCTGAGCACAACCGGCCCTCTCCCGCTGGAAGACCTCCCCGGCTGCCTCTAAAGGCCGCTTTGCAAGCACTCTCGCCGGCTGTTCCCGCCAGCCGCGCACAATGCTCCCGAGCCCGGGAGAAAAGCGCTTCGGGGTGGTGCTCTCTCCCGGCCCTTGCCCCTGAGCCTGGGGGCCAGGCAGGGGGTCCACACTCCCAGGCCAAGGCAGAACCACATGCACACGTCTGTTCCTGCCCCCTGCACCGGCAGAGAGCTCGGGGGAGCCAGAGTCTGTCAGGCAGCTGCTGGGCTGACCGCCTGTGTGGGAAGGAGCAGAGCCGACCTAGGGGCACACTGGGCCTCTTGCTCTCCCTGCTGCCCTGAGGCTGCTGGGCCAAAGAGGTCTTGGGCATCCAGCCCCTTGCTGGTCCCTTCCCTCTGACGAGGCCCTCTGAGCTCCAGCACCTTGCAGTGTGGAGACAGCCCCTGCCAGCAACCTCCTCTCCAAGGAGGCCTCAAGCGAGGCCTAGGCCCAGGGGAAAGGCACCAGCGGGGATGAGCCTGGGGAGGCGCCCGGGCATGTCTGAACCCAGTCCCCGCAGCCTGCCCCTTGCTGGGGCAGCACCCCCGGAGGCCAGGAAGGTCTGGGCAAGGCTGGCCAGGGGCAGGGACCCTGCGGGGTCCTGCCCCTGGCCTGTGGGGCCTCTGAGCACAACCGGCCCTCTCCCGCTGGAAGACCTCCCCGGCTGCCTCCAAAGGCCGCTTTGCAAGCACTCTCGCCGGCTGTTCCCGCCAGCCGCGCACAATGCTCCCGAGCCCGGGAGAAAAGCGCTTCGGGGTGGTGCTCTCTCCCGGCCCTTGCCCCTGAGCCTGGGGGCCAGGCAGGGGGTCCACACTCCCAGGCCAAGGCAGAACCACATGCAAACGTCTGTTCCTGCCCCCTGCACCGGCAGAGAGCTCGGGGGAGCCAGAGTCTGTCAGGCAGCTGCTGGGCTGGCCGCCTGTGTGGGAAGGGGCAGAGCCGACCTAGGGGCACACTGGGCCTCTTGCTCTCCCTGCTGCCCTGAGGCTGCTGGGCCAAAGAGGTCTTGGGCATCCAGCCCCTTGCTGGTCCCTTCCCTCTGACGAGGCCCTCTGAGCTCCAGCACCTTGCAGTGTGGAGACAGCCCCTGGCAGCAACCTCTTCTCCAAGGAGGCCTCAACCGAGGCCTAGGCCCAGGGGAAAGGCACCAGCGGGGATGAGCCTGGGGAGGCGCCCGGGCATGTCTGGACCCAGTCCCCGCAGCCTGCCCCTTGCTGGGGCAGTACCCCCGGAGGCCAGGAAGGTCTGGGCAAGGCTGGCCAGGGGCAGGGGCCCTGCTGGGTCCTGCCCCTGGCCTGTGGGGCCTCTGAGCACAACCGGCCCTCTCCCGCTGGAAGACCTCCCCGGCTGCCTCCAAAGGCCGCTTTGCAAGCACTCTCGCCGGCTGTTCCGGCCAGCCGCGCACAATGCTCCCGAGCCCGGGAGAAAAGCGCTTCGGGGTGGTGCTCTCTCCCGGCCCTTGCCCCTGAGCCTGGGGGCCAGGCCGGGGGTCCACACTCCCAGGCCAAGGCAGAACCACATGCACACGTCTGTTCCTGCCCCCTGCACCGGCAGAGAGCTCGGGGGAGCCAGAGTCTGTCAGGCAGCTGCTGGGCTGACCGCCTGTGTGGGAAGGAGCAGAGCCGACCTAGGGGCACACTGGGCCTCTTGCTCTCCCTGCTGCCCTGAGGCTGCTGGGCCAAAGAGGTCTTGGGCATCCAGCCCCTTGCTGGTCCCTTCCCTCTGACGAGGCCCTCTGAGCTCCAGCACCTTGCAGTGTGGAGACAGCCCCTGCCAGCAACCTCCTCTCCAAGGAGGCCTCAAGCGAGGCCTAGGCCCAGGGGAAAGGCACCAGCGGGGATGAGCCTGGGGAGGCGCCCGGGCATGTCTGGACCCAGTCCCCGCAGCCTGCCCCTTGCTGGGGCAGCACCCCCGGAGGCCAGGAAGGTCTGGGCAAGGCTGGCCAGGGGCAGGGGCCCTGCTGGGTCCTGCCCCTGGCCTGTGGGGCCTCTGAGCACAACCGGCCCTCTCCTGCCTGAAGACCTCCCCGGCTGCCTCCAAAGGCCGCTTTGCAAGCACTCTCGCCGGCTGTTCCCGCCAGCCGCGCACAATGCTCCCGAGCCCGGGAGAAAAGCGCTTCGGGGTGGTGCTCTCTCCCGGCCCTTGCCCCGGAGCCTGGGGGCCAGGCAGGGGGTCCACACTCCCAGGCCAAGGCAGAACCACATGCACACGTCTGTTCCTGCCCCCTGCACCGGCAGAGAGCTCGGGGGAGCCAGAGTCTGTCAGGCAGCTGCTGGGCTGGCCGCCTGTGTGGGAAGGGGCAGAGCCGACCTAGGGGCACACTGGGCCTCTTGCTCTCCCTGCTGCCCTGAGGCTGCTGGGCCAAAGAGGTCTTGGGCATCCAGCCCCTTGCTGGTCCCTTCCCTCTGACGAGGCCCTCTGAGCTCCAGCACCTTGCAGTGTGGAGACAGCCCCTGGCAGCAACCTCCTCTCCAAGGAGGCCTCAACCGAGGCCTAGGCCCAGGTGAAAGGCACCAGCGGGGATGAGCCTGGGGAGGCGCCCGGGCATGCCTGGACCCAGTCCCCGCAGCCTGCCCCTTGCTGGGGCAGTACCCCCGGAGGCCAGGAAGGTCTGGGCAAGGCTGGCCAGGGCAGGGGCCCTGCTGGGTCCTGCCCCTGGCCTGTGGGGCCTCTGAGCACAACCGGCCCTCTCCCGCTGGAAGACCTCCCCGGCTGCCTCCAAAGGCCGCTTTGCAAGCACTCTCGCCGGCTGTTCCCGCCAGCCGCGCACAATGCTCCCGAGCCCGGGAGAAAAGCGCTTCGGGGTGGTGCTCTCTCCCGGCCCTTGCCCCTGAGCCTGGGGGCCAGGCAGGGGTCCACACTCCCAGGCCAAGGCAGAACCACATGCACACGTCTGTTCCTGCCCCCTGCACCGGCAGAGAGCTCGGGGGAGCCAGAGTCTGTCAGGCAGCTGCTGGGCTGGCCGCCTGTGTGGGAAGGGGCAGAGCCGACCTAGGGGCACACTGGGCCTCTTGCTCTCCCTGCTGCCCTGAGGCTGCTGGGCCAAAGAGGTCTTGGGCATCCAGCCCCTTGCTGGTCCCTTCCCTCTGACGAGGCCCTCTGAGCTCCAGCACCTTGCAGTGTGGAGACAGCCCCTGCCAGCAACCTCCTCTCCAAAGAGGCCTCAACCGAGGCCTAGGCCCAGGGGAAAGGCACCAGCGGGGATGAGCCTAGGGAGGCGCCTGGGGATTTCTGGACCCAGTCCCGCAGACTGCCCCTTGCTGGGGCAATACCCCCGGAGGCCAGGAAGGTCTGGGCAAGGCTGGCCAGGGGCAGGGGCCCTGCTGGGTCCTGCCCCTGGCCTGTGGGGCCTCTGAGCACAACCGGCCCTCTCCCGCTGGAAGACCTCCCCGGCTGCCTCCAAAGGCCGCTTTGCAAGCACTCTCGCCGGCTGTTCCCGCCAGCCGCGCACAATGCTCCCGAGCCCGGGAGAAAAGCGCTTCGGGGTGGTGCTCTCTCCCGGCCCTTGCCCCTGAGCCTGGGGGCCAGGCAGGGGGTCCACACTCCCAGGCCAAGGCAGAACCACATGCACACGTCTGTTCCTGCCCCCTGCACCGGCAGAGAGCTCGGGGGAGCCAGAGTCTGTCAGGCAGCTGCTGGGCTGGCCGCCTGTGTGGGAAGGGGCAGAGCCGACCTAGGGGCACACTGGGCCTCTTGCTCTCCCTGCTGCCCTGAGGCTGCTGGGCCAAAGAGGTCTTGGGCATCCAGCCCCTTGCTGGTCCCTTCCCTCTGACGAGGCCCTCTGAGCTCCAGCACCTTGCAGTGTGGAGACAGCCCCTGGCAGCAACCTCCTCTCCAAGGAGGCCTCAACCGAGGCCTAGGCCCAGGGGAAAGGCACCAGCGGGGATGAGCCTGGGGAGGCGCCCGGGCATGTCTGGACCCAGTCCCCGCAGCCTGCCCCTTGCTGGGGCAGTACCCCCGGAGGCCAGGAAGGTCTGGGCAAGGCTGGCCAGGGGCAGGGGCCCTGCTGGGTCCTGCCCCTGGCCTGTGGGGCCTCTGAGCACAACCGGCCCTCTCCCGCTGGAAGACCTCCCCGGCTGCCTCCAAAGGCCGCTTTGCAAGCACTCTCGCCGGCTGTTCCCGCCAGCCGCGCACAATGCTCCCGAGCCCGGGAGAAAAGCGCTTCGGGGTGGTGCTCTCTCCCGGCCCTTGCCCCTGAGCCTGGGGGCCAGGCAGGGGGTCCACACTCCCAGGCCAAGGCAGAACCACATGCACACGTCTGTTCCTGCCCCCTGCACCGGCAGAGAGCTCGGGGGAGCCAGAGTCTGTCAGGCAGCTGCTGGGCTGGCCGCCTGTGTGGGAAGGGGCAGAGCCGACCTAGGGGCACACTGGGCCTCTTGCTCTCCCTGCTGCCCTGAGGCTGCTGGGCCAAAGAGGTCTTGGGCATCCAGCCCCTTGCTGGTCCCTTTCCTCTGACGAGGCCCTCTGAGCTCCAGCACCTTGCAGTGTGGAGACAGCCGCTGCTAGCAACCTCCTCTCCAAGGAGGCCTCAAGCGAGGCCTAGGCCCAGGGGAAAGGCACCAGCGGGGATGAGCCTGGGGAGGCGCCCGGGCATGTCTGGACCCATTCCCCGCAGCCTGCCCCTTGCTGGGGCAGTACCCCCGGAGGCCAGGAAGGTCTGGGCAAGGCTGGCCAGGGGCAGGGGCCCTGCTGGGTCCTGCCCCTGGCCTGTGGGGCCTCTGAGCACAACCGGCCCTCTCCCGCTGGAAGACCTCCCCGGCTGCCTCCAAAGGCCGCTTTGCAAGCACTCTCGCCGGCTGTTCCCGCCAGCCGCGCACAATGGTCCCGAGCCCGGGAGAAAAGCGCTTCGGGGTGGTGCTCTCTCCCGGCCCTTGCCCCTGAGCCTGGGGGCCAGGCAGGGGGTCCACACTCCCAGGCCAAGGCAGAACCACATGCACACGTCTGTTCCTGCCCCCTGCACCGGCAGAGAGCTCGGGGGAGCCAGAGTCTGTCAGGCAACTGCTGGGCTGGCCGCCTGTGTGGGAAGGGGCAGAGCCGACCTAGGGGCACACTGGGCCTCTTGCTCTCCCTGCTGCCCTGAGGCTGCTGGGCCAAAGAGGTCTTGGGCATCCAGCCCCTTGCTGGTCCCTTCCCTCTGACGAGGCCCTCTGAGCTCCAGCACCTTGCAGTGTGGAGACAGCCCCTGGCAGCAACTTCCTCTCCAAGGAGGCCTCAACCGAGGCCTAGGCCCAGGGGAAAGGCACCAGCGGGGATGAGCCTGGGGAGGCGCCCGGGCATGTCTGGACCCAGTCCCCGCAGCCTGCCCCTTGCTGGGGCAGCACCCCCGGAGGCCAGGAAGGTCTGGGCAAGGCTGGCCAGGGGCAGGGGCCCTGCTGGGTCCTGCCCCTGGCCTGTGGGGCCTCTGAGCACAACCGGCCCTCTCCCGCTAGAAGACCTCCCCGGCTGCCTCCAAAGGCCGCTTTGCAAGCACTCTCGCCGGCTGTTCCCGCCAGCCGCGCACAATGCTCCCGAGCCCGGGAGAAAAGCGCTTCGGGGTGTTGCTCTCTCCCGGCCCTTGCCCCTGAGCCTGGGGGCCAGGGAGGGGGTTCACACTCCCAGGCCAAGGCAGAACCACATGCACACGTCTGTTCCTGCCCCCTGCACCGGCAGAGAGCTCGGGGGAGCCAGAGTCTGTCAGGCAGCTGCTGGGCTGGCCGCCTGTGTGGGAAGGGGCAGAGCCGACCTAGGGGCACACTGGGCCTCTTGCTCTCCCTGCTGCCCTGAGGCTGCTGGGCCAAAGAGGTCTTGGGCATCCAGCCCCTTGCTGGTCCCTTCCCTCTGACGAGGCCCTCTGAGCTCCAGCACCTTGCAGTGTGGAGACAGCCCCTGCCAGCAACCTCCTCTCCAAGGAGGCCTCAAGCGAGGCCTAGGCCCAGGGGAAAGGCACCAGCGGGGATGAGCCTGGGGAGGCGCCCGGGCATGTCTGGACCCAGTCCCCGCAGCCTGCCCCTTGCTGGGGCAGCACCCCCGGAGGCCAGGAAGGTCTGGGCAAGGCTGGCCAGGGGCAGGGACCCTGCGGGGTCCTGCCCCTGGCCTGTGGGGCCTCTGAGCACAACCGGCCCTCTCCCGCTGGAAGACCTCCCCGGCTGCCTCCAAAGGCCGCTTTGCAAGCACTCTCGCCGGCTGTTCCCGCCAGCCGCGCACAATGCTCCCGAGCCCGGGAGAAAAGCGCTTCGGGGTGGTGCTCTCTCCCGGCCCTTGCCCCTGAGCCTGGGGGCCAGGCAGGGGGTCCACACTCCCAGGCCAAGGCAGAACCACATGCAAACGTCTGTTCCTGCCCCCTGCACCGGCAGAGAGCTCGGGGGAGCCAGAGTCTGTCAGGCAGCTGCTGGGCTGGCCGCCTGTGTGGGAAGGGGCAGAGCCGACCTAGGGGCACACTGGGCCTCTTGCTCTCCCTGCTGCCCTGAGGCTGCTGGGCCAAAGAGGTCTTGGGCATCCAGCCCCTTGCTGGTCCCTTCCCTCTGACGAGGCCCTCTGAGCTCCAGCACCTTGCAGTGTGGAGACAGCCCCTGGCAGCAACCTCTTCTCCAAGGAGGCCTCAACCGAGGCCTAGGCCCAGGGGAAAGGCACCAGCGGGGATGAGCCTGGGGAGGCGCCCGGGCATGTCTGGACCCAGTCCCCGCAGCCTGCCCCTTGCTGGGGCAGCACCCCCGGAGGCCAGGAAGGTCTGGGCAAGGCTGGCCAGGGGCAGGGGCCCTGCTGGGTCCTGCCCCTGGCCTGTGGGGCCTCTGAGCACAACCGGCCCTCTCCCGCTGGAAGACCTCCCCGGCTGCCTCCAAAGGCCGCTTTGCAAGCACTCTCGCCGGCTGTTCCCGCCAGCCGCGCACAATGCTCCCGAGCCCGGGAGAAAAGCGCTTCGGGGTGGTGCTCTCTCCCGGCCCTTGCCCCGGAGCCTGGGGGCCAGGCAGGGGGTCCACACTCCCAGGCCAAGGCAGAACCACATGCACACGTCTGTTCCTGCCCCCTGCACCGGCAGAGAGCTCGGGGGAGCCAGAGTCTGTCAGGCAGCTGCTGGGCTGGCCGCCTGTGTGGGAAGGGGCAGAGCCGACCTAGGGGCACACTGGGCCTCTTGCTCTCCCTGCTGCCCTGAGGCTGCTGGGCCAAAGAGGTCTTGGGCATCCAGCCCCTTGCTGGTCCCTTCCCTCTGACGAGGCCCTCTGAGCTCCAGCACCTTGCAGTGTGGAGACAGCCCCTGGCAGCAACCTCTTCTCCAAGGAGGCCTCAACCGAGGCCTAGGCCCAGGGGAAAGGCACCAGCGGGGATGAGCCTGGGGAGGCGCCCGGGCATGTCTGGACCCAGTCCCCGCAGCCTGCCCCTTGCTGGGGCAGTACCCCCGGAGGCCAGGAAGGTCTGGGCAAGGCTGGCCAGGGGCAGGGGCCCTGCTGGGTCCTGCCCCTGGCCTGTGGGGCCTCTGAGCACAACCGGCCCTCTCCCGCTGGAAGACCTCCCCGGCTGCCTCCAAAGGCCGCTTTGCAAGCACTCTCGCCGGCTGTTCCGGCCAGCCGCGCACAATGCTCCCGAGCCCGGGAGAAAAGCGCTTCGGGGTGGTGCTCTCTCCCGGCCCTTGCCCCTGAGCCTGGGGGCCAGGCCGGGGGTCCACACTCCCAGGCCAAGGCAGAACCACATGCACACGTCTGTTCCTGCCCCCTGCACCGGCAGAGAGCTCGGGGGAGCCAGAGTCTGTCAGGCAGCTGCTGGGCTGACCGCCTGTGTGGGAAGGAGCAGAGCCGACCTAGGGGCACACTGGGCCTCTTGCTCTCCCTGCTGCCCTGAGGCTGCTGGGCCAAAGAGGTCTTGGGCATCCAGCCCCTTGCTGGTCCCTTCCCTCTGACGAGGCCCTCTGAGCTCCAGCACCTTGCAGTGTGGAGACAGCCCCTGCCAGCAACCTCCTCTCCAAGGAGGCCTCAAGCGAGGCCTAGGCCCAGGGGAAAGGCACCAGCGGGGATGAGCCTGGGGAGGCGCCCGGGCATGTCTGGACCCAGTCCCCGCAGCCTGCCCCTTGCTGGGGCAGCACCCCCGGAGGCCAGGAAGGTCTGGGCAAGGCTGGCCAGGGGCAGGGGCCCTGCTGGGTCCTGCCCCTGGCCTGTGGGGCCTCTGAGCACAACCGGCCCTCTCCTGCCTGAAGACCTCCCCGGCTGCCTCCAAAGGCCGCTTTGCAAGCACTCTCGCCGGCTGTTCCCGCCAGCCGCGCACAATGCTCCCGAGCCCGGGAGAAAAGCGCTTCGGGGTGGTGCTCTCTCCCGGCCCTTGCCCCGGAGCCTGGGGGCCAGGCAGGGGGTCCACACTCCCAGGCCAAGGCAGAACCACATGCACACGTCTGTTCCTGCCCCCTGCACCGGCAGAGAGCTCGGGGGAGCCAGAGTCTGTCAGGCAGCTGCTGGGCTGGCCGCCTGTGTGGGAAGGGGCAGAGCCGACCTAGGGGCACACTGGGCCTCTTGCTCTCCCTGCTGCCCTGAGGCTGCTGGGCCAAAGAGGTCTTGGGCATCCAGCCCCTTGCTGGTCCCTTCCCTCTGACGAGGCCCTCTGAGCTCCAGCACCTTGCAGTGTGGAGACAGCCCCTGGCAGCAACCTCCTCTCCAAGGAGGCCTCAACCGAGGCCTAGGCCCAGGGGAAAGGCACCAGCGGGGATGAGCCTGGGGAGGCGCCCGGGCATGCCTGGACCCAGTCCCCGCAGCCTGCCCCTTGCTGGGGCAGTACCCCCGGAGGCCAGGAAGGTCTGGGCAAGGCTGGCCAGGGCAGGGGCCCTGCTGGGTCCTGCCCCTGGCCTGTGGGGCCTCTGAGCACAACCGGCCCTCTCCCGCTGGAAGACCTCCCCGGCTGCCTCCAAAGGCCGCTTTGCAAGCACTCTCGCCGGCTGTTCCCGCCAGCCGCGCACAATGCTCCCGAGCCCGGGAGAAAAGCGCTTCGGGGTGGTGCTCTCTCCCGGCCCTTGCCCCTGAGCCTGGGGGCCAGGCAGGGGGTCCACACTCCCAGGCCAAGGCAGAACCACATGCACACGTCTGTTCCTGCCCCCTGCACCGGCAGAGAGCTCGGGGGAGCCAGAGTCTGTCAGGCAGCTGCTGGGCTGGCCGCCTGTGTGGGAAGGGGCAGAGCCGACCTAGGGGCACACTGGGCCTCTTGCTCTCCCTGCTGCCCTGAGGCTGCTGGGCCAAAGAGGTCTTGGGCATCCAGCCCCTTGCTGGTCCCTTCCCTCTGACGAGGCCCTCTGAGCTCCAGCACCTTGCAGTGTGGAGACAGCCCCTGCCAGCAACCTCCTCTCCAAGGAGGCCTCAACCGAGGCCTAGGCCCAGGGGAAAGGCACCAGCGGGGATGAGCCTAGGGAGGCGCCTGGGGATTTCTGGACCCAGTCCCGCAGACTGCCCCTTGCTGGGTCAATACCCCCGGAGGCCAGGAAGGTCTGGGCAAGGCTGGCCAGGGGCAGGGGCCCTGCTGGGTCCTGCCCCTGGCCTGTGGGGCCTCTGAGCACAACCGGCCCTCTCCCGCTGGAAGACCTCCCCGGCTGCCTCCAAAGGCCGCTTTGCAAGCACTCTCGCCGGCTGTTCCCGCCAGCCGCGCACAATGCTCCCGAGCCCGGGAGAAAAGCGCTTCGGGGTGGTGCTCTCTCCCGGCCCTTGCCCCTGAGCCTGGGGGCCAGGCAGGGGGTCCACACTCCCAGGCCAAGGCAGAACCACATGCACACGTCTGTTCCTGCCCCCTGCACCGGCAGAGAGCTCGGGGGAGCCAGAGTCTGTCAGGCAGCTGCTGGGCTGGCCGCCTGTGTGGGAAGGGGCAGAGCCGACCTAGGGGCACACTGGGCCTCTTGCTCTCCCTGCTGCCCTGAGGCTGCTGGGCCAAAGAGGTCTTGGGCATCCAGCCCCTTGCTGGTCCCTTCCCTCTGACGAGGCCCTCTGAGCTCCAGCACCTTGCAGTGTGGAGACAGCCCCTGGCAGCAACCTCCTCTCCAAGGAGGCCTCAACCGAGGCCTAGGCCCAGGGGAAAGGCACCAGCGGGGATGAGCCTGGGGAGGCGCCCGGGCATGCCTGGACCCAGTCCCCGCAGCCTGCCCCTTGCTGGGGCAGTACCCCCGGAGGCCAGGAAGGTCTGGGCAAGGCTGGCCAGGGGCAGGGGCCCTGCTGGGTCCTGCCCCTGGCCTGTGGGGCCTCTGAGCACAACCGGCCCTCTCCCGCTGGAAGACCTCCCCGGCTGCCTCCAAAGGCCGCTTTGCAAGCACTCTCGCCGGCTGTTCCCGCCAGCTGCGCACAATGGTCCCGAGCCCGGGAGAAAAGCGCTTCGGGGTGGTGCTCTCTCCCGGCCCTTGCCCCTGAGCCTGGGGGCCAGGCAGGGGGTCCACACTCCCAGGCCAAGGCAGAACCACATGCACACGTCTGTTCCTGCCCCCTGCACCGGCAGAGAGCTCGGGGGAGCCAGAGTCTGTCAGGCAGCTGCTGGGCTGGCCGCCTGTGTGGGAAGGGGCAGAGCCGACCTAGGGGCACACTGGGCCTCTTGCTCTCCCTGCTGCCCTGAGGCTGCTGGGCCAAAGAGGTCTTGGGCATCCAGCCCCTTGCTGGTCCCTTCCCTCTGACGAGGCCCTCTGAGCTCCAGCACCTTGCAGTGTGGAGACAGCCCCTGGCAGCAACTTCCTCTCCAAGGAGGCCTCAACCGAGGCCTAGGCCCAGGGGAAAGGCACCAGCGGGGATGAGCCTGGGGAGGCGCCCGGGCATGTCTGGACCCAGTCCCCGCAGCCTGCCCCTTGCTGGGGCAGCACCCCCGGAGGCCAGGAAGGTCTGGGAAAGGCTGGCCAGGGGCAGGGGCCCTGCTGGGTCCTGCCCCTGGCCTGTGGGGCCTCTGAGCACAACCGGCCCTCTCCCGCTGGAAGACCTCCCCGGCTGCCTCCAAAGGCCGCTTTGCAAGCACTCTCGCCGGCTGTTCCCGCCAGCCGCGCACAATGCTCCCGAGCCCGGGAGAAAAGCGCTTCGGGGTGTTGCTCTCTCCCGGCCCTTGCCCCTGAGCCTGGGGGCCAGGGAGGGGGTTCACACTCCCAGGCCAAGGCAGAACCACATGCACACGTCTGTTCCTGCCCCCTGCACCGGCAGAGAGCTCGGGGGAGCCAGAGTCTGTCAGGCAGCTGCTGGGCTGGCCGCCTGTGTGGGAAGGGGCAGAGCCGACCTAGGGGCACACTGGGCCTCTTGCTCTCCCTGCTGCCCTGAGGCTGCTGGGCCAAAGAGGTCTTGGGCATCCAGCCCCTTGCTGGTCCCTTCCCTCTGACGAGGCCCTCTGAGCTCCAGCACCTTGCAGTGTGGAGACAGCCCCTGCCAGCAACCTCCTCTCCAAGGAGGCCTCAAGCGAGGCCTAGGCCCAGGGGAAAGGCACCAGCGGGGATGAGCCTGGGGAGGCGCCCGGGCATGTCTGGACCCAGTCCCCGCAGCCTGCCCCTTGCTGGGGCAGCACCCCCGGAGGCCAGGAAGGTCTGGGCAAGGCTGGCCAGGGGCAGGGACCCTGCGGGGTCCTGCCCCTGGCCTGTGGGGCCTCTGAGCACAACCGGCCCTCTCCCGCTGGAAGACCTCCCCGGCTGCCTCCAAAGGCCGCTTTGCAAGCACTCTCGCCGGCTGTTCCCGCCAGCCGCGCACAATGCTCCCGAGCCCGGGAGAAAAGCGCTTCGGGGTGGTGCTCTCTCCCGGCCCTTGCCCCTGAGCCTGGGGGCCAGGCAGGGGGTCCACACTCCCAGGCCAAGGCAGAACCACATGCAAACGTCTGTTCCTGCCCCCTGCACCGGCAGAGAGCTCGGGGGAGCCAGAGTCTGTCAGGCAGCTGCTGGGCTGGCCGCCTGTGTGGGAAGGGGCAGAGCCGACCTAGGGGCACACTGGGCCTCTTGCTCTCCCTGCTGCCCTGAGGCTGCTGGGCCAAAGAGGTCTTGGGCATCCAGCCCCTTGCTGGTCCCTTCCCTCTGACGAGGCCCTCTGAGCTCCAGCACCTTGCAGTGTGGAGACAGCCCCTGGCAGCAACCTCTTCTCCAAGGAGGCCTCAACCGAGGCCTAGGCCCAGGGGAAAGGCACCAGCGGGGATGAGCCTGGGGAGGCGCCCGGGCATGTCTGGACCCAGTCCCCGCAGCCTGCCCCTTGCTGGGGCAGCACCCCCGGAGGCCAGGAAGGTCTGGGCAAGGCTGGCCAGGGGCAGGGGCCCTGCTGGGTCCTGCCCCTGGCCTGTGGGGCCTCTGAGCACAACCGGCCCTCTCCCGCTGGAAGACCTCCCCGGCTGCCTCCAAAGGCCGCTTTGCAAGCACTCTCGCCGGCTGTTCCCGCCAGCCGCGCACAATGCTCCCGAGCCCGGGAGAAAAGCGCTTCGGGGTGGTGCTCTCTCCCGGCCCTTGCCCCGGAGCCTGGGGGCCAGGCAGGGGGTCCACACTCCCAGGCCAAGGCAGAACCACATGCACACGTCTGTTCCTGCCCCCTGCACCGGCAGAGAGCTCGGGGGAGCCAGAGTCTGTCAGGCAGCTGCTGGGCTGGCCGCCTGTGTGGGAAGGGGCAGAGCCGACCTAGGGGCACACTGGGCCTCTTGCTCTCCCTGCTGCCCTGAGGCTGCTGGGCCAAAGAGGTCTTGGGCATCCAGCCCCTTGCTGGTCCCTTCCCTCTGACGAGGCCCTCTGAGCTCCAGCACCTTGCAGTGTGGAGACAGCCCCTGGCAGCAACCTCCTCTCCAAGGAGGCCTCAACCGAGGCCTAGGCCCAGGGGAAAGGCACCAGCGGGGATGAGCCTGGGGAGGCGCCCGGGCATGCCTGGACCCAGTCCCCGCAGCCTGCCCCTTGCTGGGGCAGTACCCCCGGAGGCCAGGAAGGTCTGGGCAAGGCTGGCCAGGGCAGGGGCCCTGCTGGGTCCTGCCCCTGGCCTGTGGGGCCTCTGAGCACAACCGGCCCTCTCCCGCTGGAAGACCTCCCCGGCTGCCTCCAAAGGCCGCTTTGCAAGCACTCTCGCCGGCTGTTCCCGCCAGCCGCGCACAATGCTCCCGAGCCCGGGAGAAAAGCGCTTCGGGGTGGTGCTCTCTCCCGGCCCTTGCCCCTGAGCCTGGGGGCCAGGCAGGGGGTCCACACTCCCAGGCCAAGGCAGAACCACATGCACACGTCTGTTCCTGCCCCCTGCACCGGCAGAGAGCTCGGGGGAGCCAGAGTCTGTCAGGCAGCTGCTGGGCTGGCCGCCTGTGTGGGAAGGGGCAGAGCCGACCTAGGGGCACACTGGGCCTCTTGCTCTCCCTGCTGCCCTGAGGCTGCTGGGCCAAAGAGGTCTTGGGCATCCAGCCCCTTGCTGGTCCCTTCCCTCTGACGAGGCCCTCTGAGCTCCAGCACCTTGCAGTGTGGAGACAGCCCCTGCCAGCAACCTCCTCTCCAAGGAGGCCTCAACCGAGGCCTAGGCCCAGGGGAAAGGCACCAGCGGGGATGAGCCTAGGGAGGCGCCTGGGGATTTCTGGACCCAGTCCCGCAGACTGCCCCTTGCTGGGGCAATACCCCCGGAGGCCAGGAAGGTCTGGGCAAGGCTGGCCAGGGGCAGGGGCCCTGCTGGGTCCTGCCCCTGGCCTGTGGGGCCTCTGAGCACAACCGGCCCTCTCCCGCTGGAAGACCTCCCCGGCTGCCTCCAAAGGCCGCTTTGCAAGCACTCTCGCCGGCTGTTCCCGCCAGCCGCGCACAATGCTCCCGAGCCCGGGAGAAAAGCGCTTCGGGGTGGTGCTCTCTCCCGGCCCTTGCCCCTGAGCCTGGGGGCCAGGCAGGGGGTCCACACTCCCAGGCCAAGGCAGAACGACATGCACACGTCTGTTCCTGCCCCCTGCACCGGCAGAGAGCTCGGGGGAGCCAGAGTCTGTCAGGCAGCTGCTGGGCTGGCCGCCTGTGTGGGAAGGGGCAGAGCCGACCTAGGGGCACACTGGGCCTCTTGCTCTCCCTGCTGCCCTGAGGCTGCTGGGCCAAAGAGGTCTTGGGCATCCAGCCCCTTGCTGGTCCCTTCCCTCTGACGAGGCCCTCTGAGCTCCAGCACCTTGCAGTGTGGAGACAGCCCCTGGCAGCAACCTCCTCTCCAAGGAGGCCTCAACCGAGGCCTAGGCCCAGGGGAAAGGCACCAGCGGGGATGAGCCTGGGGAGGCGCCCGGGCATGCCTGGACCCAGTCCCCGCAGCCTGCCCCTTGCTGGGGCAGTACCCCCGGAGGCCAGGAAGGTCTGGGCAAGGCTGGCCAGGGGCAGGGGCCCTGCTGGGTCCTGCCCCTGGCCTGTGGGGCCTCTGAGCACAACCGGCCCTCTCCCGCTGGAAGACCTCCCCGGCTGCCTCCAAAGGCCGCTTTGCAAGCACTCTCGCCGGCTGTTCCCGCCAGCCGCGCACAATGCTCCCGAGCCCGGGAGAAAAGCGCTTCGGGGTGGTGCTCTCTCCCGGCCCTTGCCCCTGAGCCTGGGGGCCAGGCAGGGGGTCCACACTCCCAGGCCAAGGCAGAACCACATGCACACGTCTGTTCCTGCCCCCTGCACCGGCAGAGAGCTCGGGGGAGCCAGAGTCTGTCAGGCAGCTGCTGGGCTGGCCGCCTGTGTGGGAAGGGGCAGAGCCGACCTAGGGGCACACTGGGCCTCTTGCTCTCCCTGCTGCCCTGAGGCTGCTGGGCCAAAGAGGTCTTGGGCATCCAGCCCCTTGCTGGTCCCTTCCCTCTGACGAGGCCCTCTGAGCTCCAGCACCTTGCAGTGTGGAGACAGCCCCTGGCAGCAACCTCCTCTCCAAGGAGGCCTCAACCGAGGCCTAGGCCCAGGGGAAAGGCACCAGCGGGGATGAGCCTGGGGAGGCGCCCGGGCATGCCTGGACCCAGTCCCCGCAGCCTGCCCCTTGCTGGGGCAGTACCCCCGGAGGCTAGGAAGGTCTGGGCAAGGCTGGCCAGGGGCAGGGGCCCTGCTGGGTCCTGCCCCTGGCCTGTGGGGCCTCTGAGCACAACCGGCCCTCTCCCGCTGGAAGACCTCCCCGGCTGCCTCCAAAGGCCGCTTTGCAAGCACTCTCGCCGGCTGTTCCCGCCAGCCGCGCACAATGCTCCCGAGCCCGGGAGAAAAGCGCTTCGGGGTGGTGCTCTCTCCCGGCCCTTGCCCCGGAGCCTGGGGGCCAGGCAGGGGGTCCACACTCCCAGGCCAAGGCAGAACCACATGCACACGTCTGTTCCTGCCCCCTGCACCGGCAGAGAGCTCGGGGGAGCCAGAGTCTGTCAGGCAGCTGCTGGGCTGGCCGCCTGTGTGGGAAGGGGCAGAGCCGACCTAGGGGCACACTGGGCCTCTTGCTCTCCCTGCTGCCCTGAGGCTGCTGGGCCAAAGAGGTCTTGGGCATCCAGCCCCTTGCTGGTCCCTTCCCTCTGACGAGGCCCTCTGAGCTCCAGCACCTTGCAGTGTGGAGACAGCCCCTGCCAGCAACCTCCTCTCCAAGGAGGCCTCAAGCGAGGCCTAGGCCCAGGGGAAAGGCACCAGCGGGGATGAGCCTGGGGAGGCGCCCGGGCATGTCTGGACCCATTCCCCGCAACCTGCCCCTTGCTGGGGCAGTACCCCCGGAGGCCAGGAAGGTCTGGGCAAGGCTGGCCAGGGGCAGGGGCCCTGCTGGGTCCTGCCCCTGGCCTGTGGGGCCTCTGAGCACAACCGGCCCTCTCCCGCTGGAAGACCTCCCCGGCTGCCTCCAAAGGCCGCTTTGCAAGCACTCTCGCCGGCTGTTCCCGCCAGCCGCGCACAATGGTCCCGAGCCCGGGAGAAAAGCGCTTCGGGGTGGTGCTCTCTCCCGGCCCTTGCCCCTGAGCCTGGGGGCCAGGCAGGGGGTCCACACTCCCAGGCCAAGGCAGAACCACATGCACACGTCTGTTCCTGCCCCCTGCACCGGCAGAGAGCTCGGGGGAGCCAGAGTCTGTCAGGCAGCTGCTGGGCTGGCCGCCTGTGTGGGAAGGGGCAGAGCCGACCTAGGGGCACACTGGGCCTCTTGCTCTCCCTGCTGCCCTGAGGCTGCTGGGCCAAAGAGGTCTTGGGCATCCAGCCCCTTGCTGGTCCCTTCCCTCTGACGAGGCCCTCTGAGCTCCAGCACCTTGCAGTGTGGAGACAGCCCCTGGCAGCAACTTCCTCTCCAAGGAGGCCTCAAGCGAGGCCTAGGCCCAGGGGAAAGGCACCAGCGGGGATGAGCCTGGGGAGGCGCCCGGGCATGTCTGGACCCAGTCCCCGCAGCCTGCCCCTTGCTGGGGCAGCACCCCCGGAGGCCAGGAAGGTCTGGGCAAGGCTGGCCAGGGGCAGGGGCCCTGCTGGGTCCTGCCCCTGGCCTGTGGGGCCTCTGATCACAACCGGCCCTCTCCCGCTGGAAGACCTCCCCGGCTGCCTCCAAAGGCCGCTTTGCAAGCACTCTCGCCGGCTGTTCCCGCCAGCCGCGCACAATGCTCCCGAGCCCGGGAGAAAAGCGCTTCGGGGTGTTGCTCTCTCCCGGCCCTTGCCCCTGAGCCTGGGGGCCAGGGAGGGGGTTCACACTCCCAGGCCAGGGCAGAACCACATGCACACGTCTGTTCCTGCCCCCTGCACCGGCAGAGAGCTCGGGGGAGCCAGAGTCTGTCAGGCAGCTGCTGGGCTGGCCGCCTGTGTGGGAAGGGGCAGAGCCGACCTAGGGGCACACTGGGCCTCTTGCTCTCCCTGCTGCCCTGAGGCTGCTGGGCCAAAGAGGTCTTGGGCATCCAGCCCCTTGCTGGTCCCTTCCCTCTGACGAGGCCCTCTGAGCTCCAGCACCTTGCAGTGTGGAGACAGCCCCTGCCAGCAACCTCCTCTCCAAGGAGGCCTCAACCGAGGCCTAGGCCCAGGGGAAAGGCACCAGCGGGGATGAGCCTGGGGAGGCGCCCGGGCATGTCTGGACCCAGTCCCCGCAGCATGTCCCTTGTTGGGGCAGTACCCCCGGAGGCCAGGAAGGTCTGGGCAAGGCTGGCCAGGGGCAGGGGCCCTGCTGGGTCCTGCCCCTGGCCTCTGGGGCCTCTGAGCACAACCGGCCCTCTCCCGCTGGAAGACCTCCCCGGCTGCCTCCAAAGGCCGCTTTGCAAGCACTCTCGCCGGCTGTTCCCGCCAGCCGCGCACAATGCTCCCGAGCCCGGGAGAAAAGCGCTTCGGGGTGGTGCTCTCTCCCGCCCCTTGCCCCGGATACTGGGGGCCAGGCAGGGGGTCCACACTCCCAGGCCAAGGCAGAACCACATGCACACGTCTGTTCCTGCCCCCTGCACCGGCAGAGAGCTCGGGGGAGCCAGAGTCTGTCAGGCAGCTGCTGGGCTGGCCGCCTGTGTGGGAAGGGGCAGAGCCGACCTAGGGGCACACTGGGCCTCTTGCTCTCCCTGCTGCCCTGAGGCTGCTGGGCCAAAGAGGTCTTGGGCATCCAGCCCCTTGCTGGTCCCTTCCCTCTGACGAGGCCCTCTGAGCTCCAGCACCTTGCAGTGTGGAGACAGCCCCTGCCAGCAACCTCCTCTCCAAGGAGGCCTCAAGCGAGGCCTAGGCCCAGGGGAAAGGCAGCAGCGGGGATGAGCCTGGGGAGGCGCCCGGGCATGTCTGGACCCAGTCCCCGCAGCCTGCCCCTTGCTGGGGCAGTACCCCCGGAGGCCAGGAAGGTCTGGGCAAGGCTGGCCAGGGGCAGGGGCCCTGCTGGGTCCTGCCCCTGGCCTGTGGGGCCTCTGAGCACAACCGGCCCTCTCCCGCTGGAAGACCTCCCCGGCTGCCTCCAAAGGCCGCTTTGCAAGCACTCTCGCCGGCTGTTCCCGCCAGCCGCGCACAATGCTCCCGAGCCCGGGAGAAAAGCGCTTCGGGGTGGTGCTCTCTCCCTGCCCTTGCCCCTGAGCCTGGGGGCCAGGCAGGGGGTCCACACTCCCAGGCCAAGGCAGAACCACATGCACACGTCTGTTCCTGCCCCCTGCACCGGCAGAGAGCTGGGGGGAGCCAGAGTCTGTCAGGCAGCTGCTGGGCTGGCCGCCTGTGTGGGAAGGGGCAGAGCCGACCTAGGGGCACACTGGGCCTCTTGCTCTCCCTGCTGCCCTGAGGCTGCTGGGCCAAAGAGGTCTTGGGCATCCAGCCCCTTGCTGGTCCCTTCCCTCTGACGAGGCCCTCTGAGCTCCAGCACCTTGCAGTGTGGAGACAGCCCCTGCCAGCAACCTCCTCTCCAAGGAGGCCTCAACCGAGGCCTAGGCCCAGGGGAAAGGCACCAGCGGGGATGAGCCTGGGGAGGCGCCCGGGCATGTCTGGACCCAGTCCCCGCAGCATGCCCCTTGTTGGGGCAGTACCCCCGGAGGCCAGGAAGGTCTGGGCAAGGCTGGCCAGGGGCAGGGGCCCTGCTGGGTCCTGCCCCTGGCCTCTGGGGCCTCTGAGCACAACCGGCCCTCTCCCGCTGGAAGACCTCCCCGGCTGCCTCTAAAGGCCGCTTTGCAAGCACTCTCGCCGGCTGTTCCCGCCAGCCGCGCACAATGCTCCCGAGCCCGGGAGAAAAGCGCTTCGGGGTGGTGCTCTCTCCCGGCCCTTGCCACTGAGCCTGGGGGCCAGGCAGGGGGTCCACACTCCCAGGCCAAGGCAGAACCACATGCACACGTCTGTTCCTGCCCCCTGCACCGGCAGAGAGCTCGGGGGAGCCAGAGTCTGTCAGGCAGCTGCTGGGCTGGCCGCCTGTGTGGGAAGGGGCAGAGCCGACCTAGGGGCACACTGGGCCTCTTGCTCTCCCTGCTGCCCTGAGGCTGCTGGGCCAAAGAGGTCTTGGGCATCCAGCCCCTTGCTGGTCCCTTCCCTCTGACGAGGCCCTCTGAGCTCCAGCACCTTGCAGTGTGGAGACAGCCCCTGGCAGCAACCTCTTCTCCAAGGAGGCCTCAACCGAGGCCTAGGCCCAGGGGAAAGGCACCAGCGGGGATGAGCCTGGGGAGGCGCCCGGGCATGTCTGGACCCAGTCCCCGCAGCCTGCCCCTTGCTGGGGCAGTACCCCCGGAGGCCAGGAAGGTCTGGGCAAGGCTGGCCAGGGGCAGGGGCCCTGCTGGGTCCTGCCCCTGGCCTGTGGGGCCTCTGAGCACAACCGGCCCTCTCCCGCTGGAAAACCTCCCCGGCTGCCTCCAAAGGCCGCTTTGCAAGCACTCTCGCCGGCTGTTCCCGCCAGCCGCGCACAATGCTCCCGAGCCCGGGAGAAAAGCGCTTCGGGGTGGTGCTCTCTCCCGGCCCTTGCCCCGGAGCCTGGGGGCCAGGCAGGGGGTCCACACTCCCAGGCCAAGGCAGAACCACATGCACACGTCTGTTCCTGCCCCCTGCACCGGCAGAGAGCTCGGGGGAGCCAGAGTCTGTCAGGCAGCTGCTGGGCTGGCCGCCTGTGTGGGAAGGGGCAGAGCCGACCTAGGGGCACACTGGGCCTCTTGCTCTCCCTGCTGCCCTGAGGCTGCTGGGCCAAAGAGGTCTTGGGCATCCAGCCCCTTGCTGGTCCCTTCCCTCTGACGAGGCCCTCTGAGCTCCAGCACCTTGCAGTGTGGAGACAGCCCCTGGCAGCAACCTCCTCTCCAAGGAGGCCTCAACCGAGGCCTAGGCCCAGGGGAAAGGCACCAGCGGGGATGAGCCTGGGGAGGCGCCCGGGCATGTCTGGACCCAGTCCCCGCAGCCTGCCCCTTGCTGGGGCAGTACCCCCGGAGGCCAGGAAGGTCTGGGCAAGGCTGGCCAGGCGCAGGGGCCCTGCTGGGTCCTGCCCCTGGCCTGTGGGGCCTCTGAGCACAACCGGCCCTCTCCCGCTGGAAGACCTCCCCGGCTGCCTCCAAAGGCCGCTTTGCAAGCACTCTCGCCGGCTGTTCCCGCCAGCCGCGCACAATGCTCCCGAGCCCGGGAGAAAAGCGCTTCGGGGTGGTGCTCTCTCCCAGCCCTTGCCCCTGAGCCTGGGGGCCAGGCAGGGGGTCCACACTCCCAGGCCAAGGCAGAACCACGTGCACACGTCTGTTCCTGCCCCCTGCACCGGCAGAGAGCTCGGGGGAGCCAGAGTCTGTCAGGCAGCTGCTGGGCTGGCCGCCTGTGTGGGAAGGGGCAGAGCCGACCTAGGGGCACACTGGGCCTCTTGCTCTCCCTGCTGCCCTGAGGCTGCTGGGCCAAAGAGGTCTTGGGCATCCAGCCCCTTGCTGGTCCCTTCCCTCTGACGAGGCCCTCTGAGCTCCAGCACCTTGCAGTGTGGAGACAGCCCCTGGCAGCAACCTCCTCTCCAAGGAGGCCTCAAGCGAGGCCTAGGCCCAGGGGAAAGGCACCAGCGGGGATGAGCCTGGGGAGGCGCCCGGGCATGTCTGGACCCAGACCCCGCAGCCTGCCCCTTGCTGGGGCAGTACCCCCGGAGGCCAGGAAGGTCTGGGCAAGGCTGGCCAGGGGCAGGGGCCCTGCTGGGTCCTGCCCCTGGCCTGTGGGGCCTCTGAGCACAACCGGCCCTCTCCCGCTGGAAGACCTCCCCGGCTGCCTCCAAAGGCCGCTTTGCAAGCACTCTCGCCGGCTGTTCCCGCCAGCCGCGCACAATGCTCCCGAGCCCGGGAGAAATGCGCTTCGGGGTGGTGCTCTCTCCCTGCCCTTGCCCCTGAGCCTGGGGGCCAGGCAGGGGGTCCACACTCCCAGGCCAAGGCAGAACCACATGCACACGTCTGTTCCTGCCCCCTGCACCGGCAGAGAGCTCGGGGGAGCCAGAGTCTGTCAGGCAGCTGCTGGGCTAGCCGCCTATGTGGGAAGGGGCAGAGCCTACCTAGGGGCACACTGGGCCTCTTGCTCTCCCTGCTGCCCTGAGGCTGCTGGGCCAAAGAGGTCTTGGGCATCCAGCCCCTTGCTGGTCCCTTCCCTCTGACGAGGCCCTCTGAGCTCCAGCACGTTGCAGTGTGGAGACAGCCCCTGGCAGCAACCTCCTCTCCAAGGAGGCCTCAACCGAGGCCTAGGCCCAGGGGAAACGTACCAGAGGGGATGAGCCTGGGGAGGCGCCCGGGCATGTCTGGACCCAGTCCCCGCAGCCTGCCCCTTGCTGGGGCAGTACCCCCGGAGGCCAGGAAGGTCTGGGCAAGGCTGGCCAGGGGCAGGGGCCCTGCTGGGTCCTGCCCCTGGCCTGTGGGGCCTCTGAGCACAACCGGTCCTCTCTCGCTGGAAGACCACCCGGCTGCCTCCAAAGGCCGCTTTGCAAGCACTCTCGCCGGCTGTTCCCGCCAGCCGCGCACAATGCTCCCGAGCCCGGGAGAAAAGCGCTTCGGGGTGGTGCTCTCTCCCGGCCCTTGCCCCTGAGCCTGGGGGCCAGGCAGGGGGTCCACACTCCCAGGCCAAGGCAGAACCACGTGCACACGTCTGTTCCTGCCCCCTGCACCGGCAGAGAGCTCGGGGGAGCCAGAGTCTGTCAGGCAGCTGCTGGGCTGGCCGCCTGTGTGGGAAGGGGCAGAGCCGACCTAGGGGCACACTGGGCCTCTTGCTCTCCCTGCTGCCCTGAGGCTGCTGGGCCAAAGAGGTCTTGGGCATCCAGCCCCTTGCTGGTCCCTTCCCTCTGACGAGGCCCTCTGAGCTCCAGCACCTTGCAGTGTGGAGACAGCCCCTGCCAGCAACCTCCTCTCCAAGGAGGCCTCAAGCGAGGCCTAGGCCCAGGGGAAAGGCACCAGCGGGGATGAGCCTGGGGAGGCGCCCGGGCATGTCTGGACCCAGTCCCCGCAGCCTGCCCCTTGCTGGGGCAGTACCCCCGGAGGCCAGGGAGGTCTGGGCAAGGCTGGCCAGGGGCAGAGGCCCTGCTGGGTCCTGCCCCTGGCCTGTGGGGCCTCTGAGCACAACCGGCCCTCTCCCGCTGGAAGACCTCCCCGGCTGCCTCCAAAGGCCGCTTTGCAAGCACTCTCGCCGGATGTTCCCGCCAGCCGCGCACAACGCTCCCAAGCGCGGGAGAAAAGCGCTTCGGGGTGGTGCTCTCTCCCGGCCCTTGCCCCTGAGCCTGGGGGCCAGGCAGGGGGTCCACACTCCCAGGCCAAGGCAGAACCACATGCACACGTCTGTTCCTGCCCCCTGCACCGGCAGAGAGCTCGGGGGAGCCAGAGTCTGTCAGGCAGCTGCTGGGCTGGCCGCCTGTGTGGGAAGGGGCAGAGCCGACCTAGGGGCACACTGGGCCTCTTGCTCTCCCTGCTGCCCTGAGGCTGCTGGGCCAAAGAGGTCTTGGGCATCCAGCCCCTTGCTGGTCCCTTCCCTCTGACGAGGCCCTCTGAGCTCCAGCACCTTGCAGTGTGGAGACAGCCCCTGGCAGCAACCTCCTCTCCAAGGAGGCCTCAAGCGAGGCCTAGGCCCAGGGGAAAGGCACCAGCGGGGATGAGCCTGGGGAGGCGCCCGGGCATGTCTGGACCCAGTCCCCGCAGCCTGCCCCTTGCTGGGGCAGTACCCCCGGAGGCCAGGAAGGTCTGGGCAAGGCTGGCCAGGGGCAGGGGCCCTGCTGGGTCCTGCCCCAGGCCTGTGGGGCCTCTGAGCACAACCGGCCCTCTCCCGCTGGAAGACCTCCCCGGCTGCCTCCAAAGGCCGCTTTGCAAGCACTCTCGCCGGCTGTTCCCGCCAGCCGCGCACAACGCTCCCGAGCCCGGGAGAAAAGCGCTTCGGGGTGGTGCTCTCTCCCGGCCCTTGCCCCTGAGCCTGGGGGCCAGGCAGGGGGTCCACACTCCCAGGCCAAGGCAGAACCACATGCACACGTCTGTTCCTGCCCCCTGCACCGGCAGAGAGCTCGTGGGAGCCAGAGTCTGTCAGGCAGCTGCTGGGCTGGCCGCCTGTGTGGGAAGGGGCAGAGCCGACCTAGGGGCACACTGGGCCTCTTGCTCTCCCTGCTGCCCTGAGGCTGCTGGGCCAAAGAGGTCTTGGGCATCCAGCCCCTTGCTGGTCCCTTCCCTCTGACGAGGCCCTCTGAGCTCCAGCACCTTGCAGTGTGGAGACAGCCCCTGCCAGCAACCTCCTCTCCAAGGAGGCCTCAACCGAGGCCTAGGCCCAGGGGAAAGGCACCAGCGGGGATGAGCCTGGGGAGGCGCCTGGGGATTTCTGGACCCTGTCCCCGCAGCCTGCCCCTTGCTGGGGCAATACCCCCGGAGGCCAGGAAGGTCTGGGCAAGGCTGGCCAGGGGCAGGGGCCCTGCTGGGTCCTGCCCCTGGCCTGTGGGGCCTCTGAGCACAACCGGCCCTCTCCCGCTGGAAGACCTCCCCGGCTGCCTCCAAAGGCCGCTTTGCAAGCACTCTCGCCGGCTGTTCCCGCCAGCCGCGCACAACGCTCCCAAGCCCGGGAGAAAAGCGCTTCGGGGTGGTGCTCTCTCCCGGCCCTTGCCCCTGAGCCTGGGGGCCAGGCAGGGGGTCCACACTCCCAGGCCAAGGCAGAACCACATGCACACGTCTGTTCCTGCCCCCTGTACCGGCAGAGAGCTCAGGGGAGCCAGAGTCTGTCAGGCAGCTGCTGGGCTGGCCGCCTGTGTGGGAAGGGGCAGAGCCGACCTAGGGGCACACTGGGCCTCTTGCTCTCCCTGCTGCCCTGAGGCTGCTGGGCCAAAGAGGTCTTGGGCATCCAGCCCCTTGCTGGTCCCTTCCCTCTGACGAGGCCCTCTGAGCTCCAGCACCTTGCAGTGTGGAGACAGCCCCTGGCAGCAACCTCCTCTCCAAGGAGGCCTCAAGCGAGGCCTAGGCCCAGGGGAAAGGCACCAGCGGGGATGAGCCTGGGGAGGCGCCCGGGCATGTCTGGACCCAGTCCCCGCAGCCTGCCCCTTGCTGGGGCAGTACCCCCGGAGGCCAGGAAGTTCTGGGCAAGACTGGCCAGGGGCAGGGGCCCTGCTGGGTCCTGCCCCTGGCCTGTGGGGCCTCTGAGCACAACCGGCCCTCTCCCGCTTGAAGACCACCCCGGCTGCCTCCAAAGGCCGCTTTGCAAGCACTCTCGCCGGCTGTTCCCGCCAGCCGCGCACAATGCTCCTGAGCCTGGGAGAAAAGCGCTTCGGGGTGGTGCTCTCTGCCGGCCCTTGCCCCTGAGCCTGAGGGCCAGGCAGGGGGTCCACACTCCCAGGCCAAGGCAGAACCACATGCACACGTCTGTTCCTGCCCCCTGCACCGGCAGAGAGCTCGGGGGAGCCAGAGTCTGTCAGGCAGCTGCTGGGCTGGCCGCCTGTGTGGGAAGGGGCAGAGCCGACCTAGGGGCACACTGGGCCTCTTGCTCTCCCTGCTGCCCTGAGGCTGCTGGGACAAAGAGGTCTTGGGCATCCAGCCCCTTGCTGGTCCCTTCCCTCTGACGAGGCCCTCTGAGCTCCAGCACCTTGCAGTGTGGAGACAGCCCCTGGCAGCAACCTCCTCTCCAAGGAGGCCTCAACCGAGGCCTAGGCCCAGGGGAAAGGCACCAGCGGGGATGAGCCTGGGGAGGCGCCCGGGCATGTCTGGACCCAGACCCCGCAGCCTGCCCCTTGCTGGGGCAGTACCCCTGGAGGCCAGGAAGGTCTGGGCAAGGCTGGCCAGGGGCAGGGGCCCTGCTGGGTCCTGCCCCTGGCCTGTGGGGCCTCTGAGCACAACCGGCCCTCTCCCGCTGGAAGACCTCCCCGGCTGCCTCCAAAGGCCGCTTTGCAAGCACTCTCGCCGGCTGTTCCCGCCAGCCGCGCACAATGCTCCCTTGCCCCGGAGAAAAGCGCTTCGGGGTGGTGCTCTCTCCCTGCCCTTGCCCCTGAGCCTGGGGGCCAGGCAGGGGGTCCACACTCCCAGGCCAAGGCAGAACCACATGCACACGTCTGTTCCTGCCCCCTGCACCGGCAGAGAGCTCGGGGGAGCCAGAGTCTGTCAGGCAGCTGCTGGGCTAGCCGCCTATGTGGGAAGGGGCAGAGCCGACCTAGGGGCACACTGGGCCTCTTGCTCTCCCTGCTGCCCTGAGGCTGCTGGGCCAAAGAGGTCTTGGGCATCCAGCCCCTTGCTGGTCCCTTCCCTCTGACGAGGCCCTCTGAGCTCCAGCACCTTGCAGTGTGGAGAGAGCCCCTGCCAGCAACCTCCTCTCCAAGGAGGCCTCAAGCGAGGCCTAGGCCCAGGGGAAAGGCACCAGCGGGGATGAGCCTGGAGAGGCGCCCGGGCATGTCTGGACCCAGTCCCCGCAGCCTGCCCCTTGCTGGGGCAGTACCCCCGGAGGCCAGGAAGGTCTGGGCAAGGCTGGCCAGGGGCAGGGGCCCTGCTGGGTCCTGCCCAAGGCCTGTGGGGCCTCTGAGCACAACCGGCCCTCTCCCGCTGGAAGACCTCCCCGGCTGCCTCCAAAGGCCGCTTTGCAAGCACTCTCGCCGGCTGTTCCCGCCAGCCGCGCACAACGCTCCCAAGCCTGGGAGAAAAGCGCTTCGGGGTGGTGCTCTCTCCCGGCCCTTTCCCCTGAGCCTGGGGGCCAGGCAGGGGGTCCATACTCCCAGGCCAAGGCAGAACCACATGCACACGTCTGTTCCTGCCCCCTGCACCGGCAGAGAGCTCGGGGGAGCCAGAGTCTGTCAGGCAGCTGCTGGGCTGGCCGCCTGTGTGGGAAGGGGCAGAGCCGACCTAGGGGCACACTGGGCCTCTTGCTCTCCCTGCTGCCCTGAGGCTGCTGGGCCAAAGAGGTCTTGGGCATCCAGCCCCTTGCTGGTCCCTTCCCTCTGACGAGGCCCTCTGAGCTCCAGCACCTTGCAGTGTGGAGACAGCCCCTGCCAGCAACCTCCTCTCCAAGGAGGCCTCAACCGAGGCCTAGGCCCAGGGGAAAGGCACCAGCGGGGATGAGCCTGGGGAGGCGCCCGGGCATGTCTGGACCCAGTCCCCGCAGCCTGCCCCTTGCTGGGGCAGCACCCCCGGAGGCCAGGAAGGTCTGGGCAAGGCTGGCCAGGTGCAGGGGCCCTGCTGGGTCCTGCCCCTGGCCGGTGGGGCCTCTGAGCACAACCGGCCCTCTCCCGCTGGAAGACCTCCCCGGCTGCCTCCAAAGGCCGCTTTGCAAGCACTCTCGCCGGCTGTTCCCGCCAGCCGCGCACAACGCTCCCAAGCCCGGGAGAAAAGCGCTTCAGGGTGGTGCTCTCTCCCGGCCCTTGCCCCTGAGCCTGGGGGCCAGGCAGGGGGTCCACACTCCCAGGCCAAGGCAGAACCACATGCACACGTCTGTTCCTGCCCCCTGCACCGGCAGAGAGCTCGGGGGAGCCAGAGTCTGTCAGGCAGCTGCTGGGCTGGCCGCCTGTGTGGGAAGGGGCAGAGCCGACCTAGGGGCACACTGGGCCTCTTGCTCTCCCTGCTGCCCTGAGGCTGCTGGGCCAAAGAGGTCTTGGGCATCCAGCCCCTTGCTGGTCCCTTGCCTCTGACGAGGCCCTCTGA
Organism: Cervus elaphus; assembly: GCF_910594005.1. Classification (NCBI taxonomy): domain Eukaryota; kingdom Metazoa; phylum Chordata; class Mammalia; order Artiodactyla; family Cervidae; genus Cervus; species Cervus elaphus. The sequence continues at coordinate 657,037 of NW_025316695.1, read as the reverse complement.
GCTCCAGCACCTTGCAGTGTGGAGACAGCCCCTACCAGCAACCTCCTCTCCAAGGAGGCCTCAAGCGAGGCCTAGGCCCAGGGGAAAGGCACCAGCGGGGATGAGCCTGGGGAGGCGCCCGTGCATGTCTGGACCCAGTCCCCGCAGCCTGCCCCTTGCTGGGGCAGTACCCCCGGAGGCCAGGAAGGTCTGGGCAAGGCTGGCCAGGGGCAGGGGCCCTGCTGGGTCCTGCCCCTGGCCTGTGGGGCCTCTGAGCACAACCGGCCCTCTCCCGCTGGAAGACCTCCCCGGCTGCCTCCAAAGGCCGCTTTGCAAGCACTCTCGCCGGCTGTTCCCGCCAGCCGCGCACAACGCTCCCAAGCCCGGGAGAAAAGCGCTTCGGGGTGGTGCTCTCTCCCGGCCCTTGCCCCTGAGCCTGGGGGCCAGGCAGGGGGTCCACACTCCCAGGCCAAGGCAGAACCACATGCACACGTCTGTTCCTGCCCCCTGCACCGGCAGAGAGCTCGGGGGAGCCAGAGTCTGTCAGGCAGCTGCTGGGCTGGCCGCCTGTGTGGGAAGGGGCAGAGCCGACCTAGGGGCACACTGGGCCTCTTGCTCTCCCTGTTGCCCTGAGGCTGCTGGGCCAAAGAGGTCTTGGGCATCCAGCCCCTTGCTGGTCCCTTCCCTCTGACGAGGCCCTCTGAGCTCCAGCACCTTGCAGTGTGGAGACAGCCCCTGCCAGCAACCTCCTCTCCATGGAGGCCTCAAGCGAGGCCTAGGCCCAGGGGAAAGGCAGCAGCGGGGATGAGCCTGGGGAGGCGCCCGGGCATGTCTGGACCCAGTCCCCGCAGCCTGCCCCTTGCTGGGGCAGTACCCCCGCAGGCCAGGAAGGTCTGGGCAAGGCTGGCCAGGGGCAGGGGCCCTGCTGGGTCCTGCCCCTGGCCTGTGGGCCCTCTGAGCACAACCGGCCCTCTCCCGCTGGAAGACCTCCCCGGCTGCATCCAAAGGCCGCTTTGCAAGCACTCTCGCCGGCTGTTCCCGCCAGCCGCGCACAACGCTCCCAAGCCCGGGAGAAAAGCGCTTCGGGGTGGTGCTCTCTCCCGGCCCTTGCCCCTGAGCCTGGGGGCCAGGCAGGGGGTCCACACTCCCAGGCCAAGGCAGAACCACATGCACACGTCTGTTCCTGCCCCCTGCACCGGCAGAGAGCTCGGGGGAGCCAGAGTCTGTCAGGCAGCTGCTGGGCTGGCCGCCTGTGTGGGAAGGGGCAGAGCCGACCTAGGGGCACACTGGGCCTCTTGCTCTCCCTGCTGCCCTGAGGCTGCTGGGCCAAAGAGGTCTTGGGCATCCAGCCCCTAGCTGGTCCCTTCCCTCTGACGAGGCCCTCTGAGCTCCAGCACCTTGCAGTGTGGAGACAGCCCCTGGCAGCAACCTCCTCTCCAAGGAGGCCTCAAGCGAGGCCTAGGCCCAGGGGAAAGGCACCAGCGGGGATGAGCCTGGGGAGGCGCCCGGGCATGTCTGGACCCATTCCCCGCAGCCTGCCCCTTGCTGGGGCAGTACCCCCGGAGGCCAGGAAGGTCTGGGCAAGGCTGGCCAGGGGCAGGGGCCCTGCTGGGTCCTGCCCCTGGCCTGTGGGGCCTCTGAGCACAACCAGCCCTCTCCCGCTGGAAGACCTCCCCGGCTGCCTCCAAAGGCCGCTTTGCAAGCACTCTCGCCGGCTGTTCCCGCCAGCCGCGCACAATGCTCCCGAGCCCGGGAGAAAAGCGCTTCGGGGTGGTGCTCTCTCCCGTCCCTTGCCCCGGAGCCTGGGGGCCAGGCAGTGGGTCCACACTCCCAGGCCAAGGCAGAACCACATGCACACGTTTGTTCCTGCCCCCTGCACCGGCAGAGAGCTCGGGGGAGCCAGAGTCTGTCAGGCAGCTGCTGGGCTAGCCGCCTATGTGGGAAGGGGCAGAGCCGACCTAGGGGCACACTGGGCCTCTTGCTCTCCCTGCTGCCCTGAGGCTGCTGGGCCAAAGAGGTCTTGGGCATCCAGCCCCTTGCTGGTCCCTTCCCTCTGACGAGGCCCTATGAGCTCCAGCACCTTGCAGTGTGGAGACAGCCCCTGGCAGCAACCTCCTCTCCAAGGAGGCCTCAACCGAGGCCTAGGCCCAGGGGAAACGTACCAGCGGGGATGAGCCTGGGGAGGCGCCCGGGCATGTCTGGACCCAGTCCCCGCAGCCTGCCCCTTGCTGGGGCAGTACCCCCGGAGCCCAGGAAGGTCTGGGCAAGGCTGGCCAGGGGCAGGGGCCCTGCTGGGTCCTGCCCCTGGCCTGTGGGGCCTCTGAGCACAACCGGTCCTCTCTCGCTGGAAGACCGCCAGGCTGCCTCCAAAGGCCGCTTTGCAAGCACTCTCGCCGGCTGTTCCCGCCAGCCGCGCACAATGCTCCCGAGCCCGGGAGAAAAGCGCTTCGGGGTGGTGCTCTCTCCCGGCCCTTGCCCCTGAGCCTGGGGGCCAGGCAGGGGGTCCACACTCCCAGGCCAAGGCAGAACCACGTGCACACGTCTGTTCCTGCCCCCTGCACCGGCAGAGAGCTCGGGGGAGCCAGAGTCTGTCAGGCAGCTGCTGGGCTGGCCGCCTGTGTGGGAAGGGGCAGAGCCGACCTAGGGGCACACTGGGCCTCTTGCTCTCCCTGCTGCCCTGAGGCTGCTGGGCCAAAGAGGTCTTGGGCATCCAGCCCCTTGCTGGTCCCTTCCCTCTGACGAGGCCCTCTGAGCTCCAGCTCCTTGCAGTGTGGAGACAGCCCCTGGCAGCAACCTCCTCTCCAAGGAGGCCTCAAGCGAGGCCTAGGCCCAGGGGAAAGGCACCAGCGGGGATGAGCCTGGGGAGGCGCCCGGGCATGTCTGGACCGAGTCCCCGCAGCCTGCCCCTTGCTGGGGCAGCACCCCCGGAGACCAGGAAGGTCTGGGCAAGGCTGGCCAGGGGCAGGGGCCCTGCTGGGTCCTGCCCCTGGCCTGTGGGGCCTCTGAGCACAACCGGCCCTCTCCCGCTGGAAGACCTCCCCGGCTGCCTCCAAAGGCCGCTTTGCAAGCACTCTCGCCGGCTGTTCCCGCCAGCCGCGCACAACGCTCCCAAGCCCGGGAGAAAAGCGCTTCGGGGTGGTGATCTCTCCCGGCCCTTGCCCCTGAGCCTGGGGGCCAGGCAGGGGGTCCACACTCCCAGGCCAAGGCAGAACCACATGCACACGTCTGTTCCTGCCCCCTGCACCGGCAGAGAGCTCGGGGGAGCCAGAGTCTGTCAGGCAGCTGCTGGGCTGGCCGCCTGTGTGGGAAGGGGCAGAGCCGACCTAGGGGCACACTGGGCCTCTTGCTCTCCCTGCTGCCCTGAGGCTGCTGGGCCAAAGAGGTCTTGGGCATCCAGCCCCTTGCTGGTCCCTTCCCTCTGACGAGGCCCTCTGAGCTCCAGCACCTTGCAGTGTGGAGACAGCCCCTGCCAGCAACCTCCTCTCCAAGGAGGCCTCAAGCGAGGCCTAGGCCCAGGGGAAAGGCACCAGCGGGGATGAGCCTGGGGAGGCGCCCGGGCATGTCTGGACCCAGTCCCCGCAGCCTGCCCCTTGCTGGGGCAGTACCCCCGGAGGCCAGGAAGGTCTGGGCAAGGCTGGCCAGGGGCAGGGGCCCTGCTGGGTCCTGCCCCTGACCTGTGGGGCCTCTGAGCACAACCGGCCTCTCCCGCTGGAAGTCCTCCCCGGCTGCCTCCAAAGGCCGCTTTGCAAGCACTCTCGCCGGCTGTTCCCGCCAGCCGCGCACAACGCTCCCAAGCCCGGGAGAAAAGCGCTTCGGGGTGGTGCTCTCTCCCGGCCCTTGCCCCTGAGCCTGGGGGCCAGGCAGGGGGTCCACACTCCCAGGCCAAGGCAGAACCACATGCACACGTCTGTTCCTGCCCCCTGCACCGGCAGAGAGCTCGGGGGAGCCAGAGTCTGTCAGGCAGCTGCTGGGCTGGCCGCCTGTGTGGGAAGGGGCAGAGCCGACCTAGGGGCACACTGGGCCTCTTGCTCTCCCTGCTGCCCTGAGGCTGCTGGGCCAAAGAGGTCTTGGGCATCCAGCCCCTTGCTGGTCCCTTCCCTCTGACGAGGCCCTCTGAGCTCCAGCACCTTGCAGTGTGGAGACAGCCCCTGGCAGCAACCTCTTCTCCAAGGAGGCCTCAACCGAGGCCTAGGCCCAGGGGAAAGGCACCAGCGGGGATGAGCCTGGGGAGGCGCCCGGGCATGTCTGGACCCAGTCCCCGCAGCCTGCCCCTTGCTGGGGCAGTACCCCCGGAGGCCAGGAAGGTCTGGGCAAGGCTGGCCAGGGGCAGGGGCCCTGCTGGGTCCTGCCCCTGGCCTGTGGGGCCTCTGAGCACAACCGGCCCTCTCCCGCTGGAAGACCTCCCCGGCTGCCTCCAAAGGCCGCTTTGCAAGCACTCTCGCCGGCTGTTCCCGCCAGCCGCGCACAATGCTCCCGAGCCCGGGAGAAAAGCGCTTCGGGGTGGTGCTCTCTCCCGGCCCTTGCCCCTGAGCCTGGGGGCCAGGCAGGGGGTCCACACTCCCAGGCCAAGGCAGAACCACATGCACACGTCTGTTCCTGCCCCCTGCACCGGCAGAGAGCTCGGGCGAGCCAGAGTCTGTCAGGCAGCTGCTGGGCTGGCCGCCTGTGTGGGAAGGGGCAGAGCCGACCTAGGGGCACACTGGGCCTCTTGCTCTCCCTGCTGCCCTGAGGCTGCTGGGCCAAAGAGGTCTTGGGCATCCAGCCCCTTGCTGGTCCCTTCCCTCTGACGAGGCCCTCTGAGCTCCAGCACCTTGCAGTGTGGAGACAGCCCCTGGCAGCAACCTCCTCTCCAAGGAGGCCTCAACCGAGGCCTAGGCCCAGGGGAAAGGCACCAGCGGGGATGAGCCTGGGGAGGCGCCCGGGCATGTCTGGACCCAGACCCCGCAGCCTGCCCCTTGCTGGGGCAGTACCCCCGGAGGCCAGGAAGGTCTGGGCAAGGCTGGCCAGGGGCAGGGGCCCTGCTGGGTCCTGCCCCTGGCCTGTGGGGCCTCTGAGCACAACCGGCCCTCTCCCGCTGGAAGACCTCCCCGGCTGCCTCCAAAGGCCGCTTTGCAAGCACTCTCGCCGGCTGTTCCCGCCAGCCGCGCACAATGCTCCCGAGCCCGGGAGAAAAGCGCTTCGGGGTGGTGCTCTCTCCCGGCCCTTGCCCCTGAGCCTGGGGGCCAGGCAGGGGGTCCACACTCCCAGGCCAAGGCAGAACCACATGCACACGTCTGTTCCTGCCCCCTGCACCGGCAGAGAGCTCGGGGGAGCCAGAGTCTGTCAGGCAGCTGCTGGGCTAGCCGCCTATGTGGGAAGGGGCAGAGCCTACCTAGGGGCACACTGGGCCTCTTGCTCTCCCTGCTGCCCTGAGGCTGCTGGGCCAAAGAGGTCTTGGGCATCCAGCCCCTTGCTGGTCCCTTCCCTCTGACGAGGCCCTCTGAGCTCCAGCACGTTGCAGTGTGGAGACAGCCCCTGGCAGCAACCTCCTCTCCAAGGAGGCCTCAACCGAGGCCTAGGCCCAGGGGAAACGTACCAGAGGGGATGAGCCTGGGGAGGCGCCCGGGCATGTCTGGACCCAGTCCCCGCAGCCTGCCCCTTGCTGGGGCAGTACCCCCGGAGGCCAGGAAGGTCTGGGCAAGGCTGGCCAGGGGCAGGGGCCCTGCTGGGTCCTGCCCCTGGCCTGTGGGGCCTCTGAGCACAACCGGTCCTCTCTCGCTGGAAGACCACCCGGCTGCCTCCAAAGGCCGCTTTGCAAGCACTCTCGCCGGCTGTTCCCGCCAGCCGCGCACAATGCTCCCGAGCCCGGGAGAAAAGCGCTTCGGGGTGGTGCTCTCTCCCGACCCTTGCCCCTGAGCCTGGGGGCCAGGCAGGGGGTCCACACTCCCAGGCCAAGGCAGAACCACGTGCACACGTCTGTTCCTGCCCCCTGCACCGGCAGAGAGCTCGGGGGAGCCAGAGTCTGTCAGGCAGCTGCTGGGCTGGCCGCCTGTGTGGGAAGGGGCAGAGCCGACCTAGGGGCACACTGGGCCTCTTGCTCTCCCTGCTGCCCTGAGGCTGCTGGGCCAAAGAGGTCTTGGGCATCCAGCCCCTTGCTGGTCCCTTCCCTCTGACGAGGCCCTCTGAGCTCCAGCACCTTGCAGTGTGGAGACAGCCCCTGCCAGCAACCTCCTCTCCAAGGAGGCCTCAAGCGAGGCCTAGGCCCAGGGGAAAGGCACCAGCGGGGATGAGCCTGGGGAGGCGCCCGGGCATGTCTGGACCCAGTCCCCGCAGCCTGCCCCTTGCTGGGGCAGTACCCCCGGAGGCCAGGGAGGTCTGGGCAAGGCTGGCCAGGGGCAGGGGCCCTGCTGGGTCCTGCCCCTGGCCTGTGGGGCCTCTGAGCACAACCGGCCCTCTCCCGCTGGAAGACCTCCCCGGCTGCCTCCAAAGGCCGCTTTGCAAGCACTCTCGCCGGATGTTCCCGCCAGCCGCGCACAACGCTCCCAAGCGCGGGAGAAAAGCGCTTCGGGGTGGTGCTCTCTCCCGGCCCTTGCCCCTGAGCCTGGGGGCCAGGCAGGGGGTCCACACTCCCAGGCCAAGGCAGAACCACATGCACACGTCTGTTCCTGCCCCCTGCACCGGCAGAGAGCTCGGGGGAGCCAGAGTCTGTCAGGCAGCTGCTGGGCTGGCCGCCTGTGTGGGAAGGGGCAGAGCCGACCTAGGGGCACACTGGGCCTCTTGCTCTCCCTGCTGCCCTGAGGCTGCTGGGCCAAAGAGGTCTTGGGCATCCAGCCCCTTGCTGGTCCCTTCCCTCTGACGAGGCCCTCTGAGCTCCAGCACCTTGCAGTGTGGAGACAGCCCCTGCCAGCAACCTCCTCTCCAAGGAGGCCTCAAGCGAGGCCTAGGCCCAGGGGAAAGGCACCAGCGGGGATGAGCCTGGGGAGGCGCCCGGGCATGTCTGGACCCAGTCCCCGCAGCCTGCCCCTTGCTGGGGCAGTACCCCCGGAGGCCAGGAAGGTCTGGGCAAGGCTGGCCAGGGGCAGGGGCCCTGCTGGGTCCTGCCCCAGGCCTGTGGGGCCTCTGAGCACAACCGGCCCTCTCCCGCTGGAAGACCTCCCCGGCTGCCTCCAAAGGCCGCTTTGCAAGCACTCTCGCCGGCTGTTCCCGCCAGCCGCGCACAACGCTCCCGAGCCCGGGAGAAAAGCGCTTCGGGGTGGTGCTCTCTCCCGGCCCTTGCCCCTGAGCCTGGGGGCCAGGCAGGGGGTCCACACTCCCAGGCCAAGGCAGAACCACATGCACACGTCTGTTCCTGCCCCCTGCACCGGCAGAGAGCTCGTGGGAGCCAGAGTCTGTCAGGCAGCTGCTGGGCTGGCCGCCTGTGTGGGAAGGGGCAGAGCCGACCTAGGGGCACACTGGGCCTCTTGCTCTCCCTGCTGCCCTGAGGCTGCTGGGCCAAAGAGGTCTTGGGCATCCAGCCCCTTGCTGGTCCCTTCCCTCTGACGAGGCCCTCTGAGCTCCAGCACCTTGCAGTGTGGAGACAGCCCCTGCCAGCAACCTCCTCTCCAAGGAGGCCTCAACCGAGGCCTAGGCCCAGGGGAAAGGCACCAGCGGGGATGAGCCTGGGGAGGCGCCTGGGGATTTCTGGACCCTGTCCCCGCAGCCTGCCCCTTGCTGGGGCAATACCCTCGGAGGCCAGGAAGGTCTGGGCAAGGCTGGCCAGGGGCAGGGGCCCTGCTGGGTCCTGCCCCTGGCCTGTGGGGCCTCTGAGCACAACCGGCCCTCTCCCGCTGGAAGACCTCCCCGGCTGCCTCCAAAGGCCGCTTTGCAAGCACTCTCGCCGGCTGTTCCCGCCAGCCGCGCACAACGCTCCCAAGCCCGGGAGAAAAGCGCTTCGGGGTGGTGCTCTCTCCCGGCCCTTGCCCCTGAGCCTGGGGGCCAGGCAGGGGGTCCACACTCCCAGGCCAAGGCAGAACCACATGCACACGTCTGTTCCTGCCCCCTGTACCGGCAGAGAGCTCGGGGGAGCCAGAGTCTGTCAGGCAGCTGCTGGGCTGGCCGCCTGTGTGGGAAGGGGCAGAGCCGACCTAGGGGCACACTGGGCCTCTTGCTCTCCCTGCTGCCCTGAGGCTGCTGGGCCAAAGAGGTCTTGGGCATCCAGCCCCTTGCTGGTCCCTTCCCTCTGACGAGGCCCTCTGAGCTCCAGCACCTTGCAGTGTGGAGACAGCCCCTGGCAGCAACCTCCTCTCCAAGGAGGCCTCAAGCGAGGCCTAGGCCCAGGGGAAAGGCACCAGCGGGGATGAGCCTGGGGAGGCGCCCGGGCATGTCTGGACCCAGTCCCCGCAGCCTGCCCCTTGCTGGGGCAGTACCCCCGGAGGCCAGGAAGTTCTGGGCAAGGCTGGCCAGGGGCAGGGGCCCTGCTGGGTCCTGCCCCTGGCCTGTGGGGCCTCTGAGCACAACCGGCCCTCTCCCGCTTGAAGACCACCCCGGCTGCCTCCAAAGGCCGCTTTGCAAGCACTCTCGCCGGCTGTTCCCGCCAGCCGCGCACAATGCTCCTGAGCCTGGGAGAAAAGCGCTTCGGGGTGGTGCTCTCTGCCGGCCCTTGCCCCTGAGCCTGAGGGCCAGGCAGGGGGTCCACACTCCCAGGCCAAGGCAGAACCACATGCACACGTCTGTTCCTGCCCCCTGCACCGGCAGAGAGCTCGGGGGAGCCAGAGTCTGTCAGGCAGCTGCTGGGCTGGCCGCCTGTGTGGGAAGGGGCAGAGCCGACCTAGGGGCACACTGGGCCTCTTGCTCTCCCTGCTGCCCTGAGGCTGCTGGGCCAAAGAGGTCTTGGGCATCCAGCCCCTTGCTGGTCCCTTCCCTCTGACGAGGCCCTCTGAGCTCCAGCACCTTGCAGTGTGGAGACAGCCCCTGGCAGCAACCTCCTCTCCAAGGAGGCCTCAACCGAGGCCTAGGCCCAGGGGAAAGGCACCAGCGGGGATGAGCCTGGGGAGGCGCCCGGGCATGTCTGGACCCAGACCCCGCAGCCTGCCCCTTGCTGGGGCAGTACCCCTGGAGGCCAGGAAGGTCTGGGCAAGGCTGGCCAGGGGCAGGGGCCCTGCTGGGTCCTGCCCCTGGCCTGTGGGGCCTCTGAGCACAACCGGCCCTCTCCCGCTGGAAGACCTCCCCGGCTGCCTCCAAAGGCCGCTTTGCAAGCACTCTCGCCGGCTGTTCCCGCCAGCCGCGCACAATGCTCCCTAGCCCCGGAGAAAAGCGCTTCGGGGTGGTGCTCTCTCCCTGCCCTTGCCCCTGAGCCTGGGGGCCAGGCAGGGGGTCCACACTCCCAGGCCAAGGCAGAACCACATGCACACGTCTGTTCCTGCCCCCTGCACCGGCAGAGAGCTCGGGGGAGCCAGAGTCTGTCAGGCAGCTGCTGGGCTAGCCGCCTATGTGGGAAGGGGCAGAGCCGACCTAGGGGCACACTGGGCCTCTTGCTCTCCCTGCTGCCCTGAGGCTGCTGGGCCAAAGAGGTCTTGGGCATCCAGCCCCTTGCTGGTCCCTTCCCTCTGACGAGGCCCTCTGAGCTCCAGCACCTTGCAGTGTGGAGACAGCCCCTGCCAGCAACCTCCTCTCCAAGGAGGCCTCAAGCGAGGCCTAGGCCCAGGGGAAAGGCACCAGCGGGGATGAGCCTGGAGAGGCGCCCGGGCATGTCTGGACCCAGTCCCCGCAGCCTGCCCCTTGCTGGGGCAGTACCCCCGGAGGCCAGGAAGGTCTGGGCAAGGCTGGCCAGGGGCAGGGGCCCTGCTGGGTCCTGCCCAAGGCCTGTGGGGCCTCTGAGCACAACCGGCCCTCTCCCGCTGGAAGACCTCCCCGGCTGCCTCCAAAGGCCGCTTTGCAAGCACTCTCGCCGGCTGTTCCCGCCAGCCGCGCACAACGCTCCCAAGCCTGGGAGAAAAGCGCTTCGGGGTGGTGCTCTATCCCGGCCCTTTCCCCTGAGCCTGGGGGCCAGGCAGGGGGTCCACACTCCCAGGCCAAGGCAGAACCACATGCACACGTCTGTTCCTGCCCCCTGCACCGGCAGAGAGCTCGGGGGAGCCAGAGTCTGTCAGGCAGCTGCTGGGCTGGCCGCCTGTGTGGGAAGGGGCAGAGCCGACCTAGGGGCACACTGGGCCTCTTGCTCTCCCTGCTGCCCTGAGGCTGCTGGGCCAAAGAGGTCTTGGGCATCCAGCCCCTTGCTGGTCCCTTCCCTCTGACGAGGCCCTCTGAGCTCCAGCACCTTGCAGTGTGGAGACAGCCCCTGCCAGCAACCTCCTCTCCAAGGAGGCCTCAACCGAGGCCTAGGCCCAGGGGAAAGGCACCAGCGGGGATGAGCCTGGGGAGGCGCCCGGGCATGTCTGGACCCAGTCCCCGCAGCCTGCCCCTTGCTGGGGCAGCACCCCCGGAGGCCAGGAAGGTCTGGGCAAGGCTGGCCAGGTGCAGGGGCCCTGCTGGGTCCTGCCCCTGGCCGGTGGGGCCTCTGAGCACAACCGGCCCTCTCCCGCTGGAAGACCTCCCCGGCTGCCTCCAAAGGCCGCTTTGCAAGCACTCTCGCCGGCTGTTCCCGCCAGCCGCGCACAACGCTCCCAAGCCCGGGAGAAAAGCGCTTCAGGGTGGTGCTCTCTCCCGGCCCTTGCCCCTGAGCCTGGGGGCCAGGCAGGGGGTCCACACTCCCAGGCCAAGGCAGAACCACATGCACACGTCTGTTCCTGCCCCCTGCACCGGCAGAGAGCTCGGGGGAGCCAGAGTCTGTCAGGCAGCTGCTGGGCTGGCCGCCTGTGTGGGAAGGGGCAGAGCCGACCTAGGGGCACACTGGGCCTCTTGCTCTCCCTGCTGCCCTGAGGCTGCTGGGCCAAAGAGGTCTTGGGCATCCAGCCCCTTGCTGGTCCCTTGCCTCTGACGAGGCCCTCTGAGCTCCAGCACCTTGCAGTGTGGAGACAGCCCCTACCAGCAACCTCCTCTCCAAGGAGGCCTCAAGCGAGGCCTAGGCCCAGGGGAAAGGCACCAGCGGGGATGAGCCTGGGGAGGCGCCCGTGCATGTCTGGACCCAGTCCCCGCAGCCTGCCCCTTGCTGGGGCAGTACCCCCGGAGGCCAGGAAGGTCTGGGCAAGGCTGGCCAGGGGCAGGGGCCCTGCTGGGTCCTGCCCCTGGCCTGTGGGGCCTCTGAGCACAACCGGCCCTCTCCCGCTGGAAGACCTCCCCGGCTGCCTCCAAAGGCCGCTTTGCAAGCACTCTCGCCGGCTGTTCCCGCCAGCCGCGCACAACGCTCCCAAGCCCGGGAGAAAAGCGCTTCGGGGTGGTGCTCTCTCCCGGCCCTTGCCCCTGAGCCTGGGGGCCAGGCAGGGGGTCCACACTCCCAGGCCAAGGCAGAACCCATGCACACGTGTGTTCCTGCCCCCTGCACTGGCAGAGAGCTCGGGGGAGCCAGAGTCTGTCAGGCAGCTGCTGGGCTGGCCGCCTGTGTGGGAAGGGGCAGAGCCGACCTAGGGGCACACTGGGCCTCTTGCTCTCCCTACTGCCCTGAGGCTGCTGGGCCAAAGAGGTCTTGGGCATCCAGCCCCTTGCTGGTCCCTTCCCTCTGACGAGGGCCTCTGAGCTCCAGCACCTTGCAGTGTGGGACAGCCCCTGCCAGCAACCTCCTCTCCAAGGAGGCCTCAAGCGAGGCCTAGGCCCAGGGGAAAGGCACCAGCGGGGATGAGCCTGGGGAGGCGCCCGGGCATGTCTGGACCCAGTCCCCGCAGCCTGCCCCTTGCTGGGGCAGTACCCCCGGAGGCCAGGAAGGTCTGGGCAAGGCTGGCCAGGGGCAGGGGCCCTGCTGGGTCCTGCCCCTGGCCTGTGGGGCCTCTGAGCACAACCGGCCCTCTCCCGCTGGAAGACCTCCCCGGCTGCCTCCAAAGGCCGCTTTGCAAGCACTCTCGCCGGCTGTTCCCGCCAGCCGCGCACAACGCTCCCAAGCCCGGGAGAAAAGCGCTTCGGGGTGGTGCTCTCTCCCGGCCCTTGCCCCTGAGCCTGGGGGCCAGGCAGGGGGTCCACACTCCCAGGCCAAGGCAGAACCACATGCACACGTCTGTTCCTGCCCCCTGCACCGGCAGAGAGCTCGGGGGAGCCAGAGTCTGGCAGGCAGCTGCTGGGCTGGCCGCCTGTGTGGGAAGGGGCAGAGCCGACCTAGGGGCACACTGGGCCTCTTGCTCTCCCTGCTGCCCTGAGGCTGCTGGGCCAAAGAGGTCTTGGGCATCCAGCCCCTTGCTGGTCCCTTCCCTCTGACGAGGCCCTCTGAGCTCCAGCACCTTGCAGTGTGGAGACAGCCCCTGCCAGCAACCTCCTCTCCATGGAGGCCTCAAGCGAGGCCTAGGCCCAGGGGAAAGGCACCAGCGGGGATGAGCCTGGGGAGGCGCCCGGGCATGTCTGGACCCAGTCCCCGCAGCCTGCCCCTTGCTGGGGCAGTACCCCCGGAGGCCAGGAAGGTCTGGGCAAGGCTGGCCAGGGGCAGGGGCCCTGCTGGGTCCTGCCCCTGGCCTGTGGGGCCTCTGAGCACAACCGGCCCTCTCCCGCTGGAAGACCTCCCCGGCTGCCTCCAAAGGCCGCTTTGCAAGCACTCTCGCCGGCTGTTCCCGCCAGCCGCGCACAACGCTCCCAAGCCCGGGAGAAAAGCGCTTTGGGGTGGTGCTCTCTCCCGGCCCTTGCCCCTGAGCCTGGGGGCCAGGCAGGGGGTCCACACTCCCAGGCCAAGGCAGAACCACATGCACACGTCTGTTCCTGCCCCCTGCACTGGCAGAGAGCTCGGGGGAGCCAGAGTCTGTCAGGCAGCTGCTGGGCTGGCCGCCTGTGTGGGAAGGGGCACAGCCGACCTAGGGGCACACTGGGCCTCTTGCTCTCCCTGCTGCCCTGAGGCTGCTGGGCCAAAGAGGTCTTGGGCATCCAGCCCCTTGCTGGTCCCTTCCCTCTGACGAGGGCCTCTGAGCTCCAGCACCTTGCAGTGTGGAGACAGCCCCTGCCAGCAACCTCCTCTCCAAGGAGGCCTCAAGCGAGGCCTAGGCCCAGGGGAAAGGCACCAGCGGGGATGAGCATGGGGAGGCGCCCGGGCATGTCTGGACCCAGTCCCCGCAGCCTGCCCCTTGCTGGGGCAGTACCCCCGGAGGCCAGGAAGGTCTGGGCAAGGCTGGCCAGGGGCAGGGACCCTGCTGTGTCCTGCCCCTGGCCTGTGGGGCCTCTGAGCACAACCGGCCCTCTCCCGCTGGAAGACCTCCCCGGCTGCCTCCAAAGGCCGCTTTGCAAGCACTCTCGCCGGCTGTTCCCGCCAGCCGCGCACAACGCTCCCAAGCCCGGGAGAAAAGCGCTTCGGGGTGGTGCTCTCTCCCGGCCCTTGCCCCTGAGCCTGGGGGCCAGGCAGGGGGTCCACACTCCCAGGCCAAGGCAGAACCACATGCACACGTCTGTTCCTGCCCCCTGCACCGGCAGAGAGCTCGGGGGAGCCAGAGTCTGGCAGGCAGCTGCTGGGCTGGCCGCCTGTGTGGGAAGGGCAGAGCCGACCTAGGGGCACACTGGGCCTCTTGCTCTCCCTGCTGCCCTGAGGCTGCTGGGCCAAAGAGGTCTTGGGCATCCAGCCCCTTGCTGGTCCCTTCCCTCTGACGAGGCCCTCTGAGCTCCAGCACCTTGCAGTGTGGAGACAGCCCCTGCCAGCAACCTCCTCTCCATGGAGGCCTCAAGCGAGGCCTAGGCTCAGGGGAAAGGCACCAGAGGGGATGAGCCTGGGGAGGCGCCCGGGCATGTCTGGACCCAGTCCCCGCAGCCTGCCCCTTGCTGGGGCAGTACCCCCGCAGGCCAGGAAGGTCTGGGCAAGGCTGGCCAGGGGCAGGGGCCCTGCTGGGTCCTGCCCCTGGCCTGTGGGGCCTCTGAGCACAACCGGCCCTCTCCCGCTGGAAGACCTCCCCGGCTGCCTCCAAAGGCCGCTTTGCAAGCACTCTCGCCGGCTGTTCCCGCCAGCCGCGCACAACGCTCCCAAGCCCGGGAGAAAAGCGCTTCGGGGTGGTGCTCTCTCCCGGCCCTTGCCCCTGAGCCTGGGGGCCAGGCAGGGGGTCCACACTCCCAGGCCAAGGCAGAACCACATGCACACGTCTGTTCCTGCCCCCTGCACCGGCAGAGAGCTCGGGGGAGCCAGAGTCTGTCAGGAAGCTGCTGGGCTGGCCGCCTGTGTGGGAAGGGGCAGAGCCGACCTAGGGGCACACTGGGCCTCTTGCTCTCCCTGCTGCCCTGAGGCTGCTGGGCCAAAGAGGTCTTGGGCATCCAGCCCCTTGCTGGTCCCTTCCCTCTGACGAGGCCCTCTGAGCTCCAGCACCTTGCAGTGTGGAGACAGCCCCTGCCAGCAACCTCCTCTCCAAGGAGGCCTCAACCGAGGCCTAGGCCCAGGGGAAAGGCACCAGCGGGGATGAGCCTGAGGAGGCGCCCGGGCATGTCTGGACCCAGTCCCCGCAGCCTGCCCCTTGCTGGGGCAGCACCCCCGGAGGCCAGGAAGGTCTGGGCAAGGCTGGCCAGGGGCAGGGGCCCTGCTGGGTCCTGCCCCTGGCCGGTGGGGCCTCTGAGCACAACCGGCCCTCTCCCGCTGGAAGACCTCCCCGGCTGCCTCCAAAGGCCGCTTTGCAAGCACTCTCGACGGCTGTTCCCGCCAGCCGCGCACAACGCTCCCAAGCCCGGGAGAAAAGCGCTTCGGGGTGGTGCTCTCTCCCGGCCCTTGCCCCTGAGCCTGGGGGCCAGGCAGGGGGTCCACACTCCCAGGCCAAGGCAGAACCACATGCACACGTCTGTTCCTGCCCCCTGCACCGGCAGAGAGCTCGGGGGAGCCAGAGTCTGTCAGGCAGCTGCTGGGCTGGCCGCCTGTGTGGGAAGGGGCAGAGCCGACCTAGGGGCACACTGGGCCTCTTGCTCTCCCTGCTGCCCTGAGGCTGCTGGGCCAAAGAGGTCTTGGGCATCCAGCCCCTTGCTGGTCCCTTCCCTCTGACGAGGCCCTCTGAGCTCCAGCACCTTGCAGTGTGGAGACAGCCCCTGCCAGCAACCTCCTCTCCAAGGAGGCCTCAAGCGAGGCCTAGGCCCAGGGGAAAGGCACCAGCGGGGATGAGCCTGGGGAGGCGTCCGGGCATGTCTGGACCCAGTCCCCGCAGCCTGCCCCTTGCTGGGGCAGTACCCCCGGAGGCCAGGAAGGTCTGGGCAAGGCTGGCCAGGGGCAGGGGCCCTGCTGGGTCCTGCCCCTGGCCTGTGGGGCCTCTGAGCACAACCGGCCCTCTCCCGCTGGAAGACCTCCCCGGCTGCCTCCAAAGGCCGCTTTGCAAGCACTCTCGCCGGCTGTTCCCGCCAGCCGCGCACAACGCTCCCAAGCCCGGGAGAAAAGCGCTTCGGGGTGGTGCTCTCTCCCGGCCCTTGCCCCTGAGCCTGGGGGCCAGGCAGGGGGTCCACACTCCCAGGCCAAGGCAGAACCACATGCACACGTCTGTTCCTGTCCCCTGCACCAGCAGAGAGCTCGGGGGAGCCAGAGTCTGTCAGGGAGCTGCTGGGCTGGCCGCCTGTGTGGGAAGGGGCAGAGCCGACCTAGGGGCACACTGGGCCTCTTGCTCTCCCTGCTGCCCTGAGGCTGCTGGGCCAAGAGGTCTTGGGCATCCAGCCCCTTGCTGGTCCCTTCCCTCTGACGAGGCCCTCTGAGCTCCAGCACCTTGCAGTGTGGAGACAGCCCCTGCCAGCAACCTCCTCTCCAAGGAGGCCTCAAGCGAGGCCTAGGCCCAGGGGAAAGGCACCAGCGGGGATGAGCCTGGGGAGGCGCCCGGGCATGTCTGGACCCAGTCCCCGCAGCCTGCCCCTTGCTGGGGCAGTACCCCCGGAGGCCAGGAAGGTCTGGGCAAGGATGGCCAGGGGCAGGGGCCCTGCTGGGTCCTGCCCCTGGCCTGTGGGGCCACTGAGCACAACCGGCCCTCTCCCGCTGGAGGAACTCCCCGGCTGCCTCCAAAGGCCGCTTTGCAAGCACTCTCGCCGGCTGTTCCCGCCAGCCGCGCACAACGCTCCCAAGCCCGGGAGAAAAGCGCTTCGGGGTGGTGCTCTCTCCCGGCCCTTGCCCCTGAGCCTGGGGGCCAGGCAGGGGGTCCACACTCCCAGGCCAAGGCAGAACCACATGCACACGTCTGTTCCTGCCCCCTGCACCGGCAGAGAGCTCGGGGGAGCCAGAGTCTGTCAGGCAGCTGCTGGGCTGGCCGCCTGTGTGGGAAGGGGCAGAGCCGACCTAGGGGCACACTGGGCCTCTTGCTTTCCCTGCTGCCCTGAGGCTGCTGGGCCAAAGAGGTCTTGGGCATCCAGCCCCTTGCTGGTCCCTTCCCTCTGACGAGGCCCTCTGAGCTCCAGCACCTTGCAGTGTGGAGACAGCCCCTGCCAGCAACCTCCTCTCCAAGGAGGCCTCAACCGAGGCCTAGGCCCAGGGGAAAGGCACCAGCGGGGATGAGCCTGAGGAGGCGCCCGGGCATGTCTGGACCCAGTCCCCGCAGCCTGCCCCTTGCTGGGGCAGCACCCCCGGAGGCCAGGAAGGTCTGGGCAAGGCTGGCCAGGGGCAGGGGCCCTGCTGGGTCCTGCCCCTGGCCGGTGGGGCCTCTGAGCACAACCGGCCCTCTCCCGCTGGAAGACCTCCCCGGCTGCCTCCAAAGGCCGCTTTGCAAGCACTCTCGCCGGCTGTTCCCGCCAGCCGCGCACAACGCTCCCAAGCCCGGGAGAAAAGCGCTTCGGGGTGGTGCTCTCTCCCGGCCCTTGCCCCTGAGCCTGGGGGCCAGGCAGGGGGTCCACACTCCCAGGCCAAGGCAGAACCACATGCACACGTCTGTTCCTGCCCCCTGCACCGGCAGAGAGCTCGGGGGAGCCAGAGTCTGTCAGGCAGCTGCTGGGCTGGCCGCCTGTGTGGGAAGGGGCAGAGCCGACCTAGGGGCACACTGGGCCTCTTGCTCTCCCTGCTGCCCTGAGGCTGCTGGGCCAAAGAGGTCTTGGGCATCCAGCCCCTTGCTGGTCCCTTCCCTCTGACGAGGCCCTCTGAGCTCCAGCACCTTGCAGTGTGGAGACAGCCCCTGCCAGCAACCTCCTCTCCAAGGAGGCCTCAAGCGAGGCCTAGGCCCAGGGGAAAGGCACCAGCGGGGATGAGCCTGGGGAGGCGTCCGGGCATGTCTGGACCCAGTCCCCGCAGCCTGCCCCTTGCTGGGGCAGTACCCCCGGAGGCCAGGAAGGTCTGGGCAAGGCTGGCCAGGGGCAGGGGCCCTGCTGGGTCCTGCCCCTGGCCTGTGGGGCCTCTGAGCACAACCGGCCCTCTCCCGCTGGAAGACCTCCCCGGCTGCCTCCAAAGGCCGCTTTGCAAGCACTCTCGCCGGCTGTTCCCGCCAGCCGCGCACAACGCTCCCAAGCCCGGGAGAAAAGCGCTTCGGGGTGGTGCTCTCTCCCGGCCCTTGCCCCTGAGCCTGGGGGCCAGGCAGGGGGTCCACACTCCCAGGCCAAGGCAGAACCACATGCACACGTCTGTTCCTGTCCCCTGCACCAGCAGAGAGCTCGGGGGAGCCAGAGTCTGTCAGGGAGCTGCTGGGCTGGCCGCCTGTGTGGGAAGGGGCAGAGCCGACCTAGGGGCACACTGGGCCTCTTGCTCTCCCTGCTGCCCTGAGGCTGCTGGGCCAAGAGGTCTTGGGCATCCAGCCCCTTGCTGGTCCCTTCCCTCTGACGAGGCCCTCTGAGCTCCAGCACCTTGCAGTGTGGAGACAGCCCCTGCCAGCAACCTCCTCTCCAAGGAGGCCTCAAGCGAGGCCTAGGCCCAGGGGAAAGGCACCAGCGGAGATGAGCCTGGGGAGGCGCCCGGGCATGTCTGGACCCAGTCCCCGCAGCCTGCCCCTTGCTGGGGCAGTACCCCCGGAGGCCAGGAAGGTCTGGGCAAGGATGGCCAGGGGCAGGGGCCCTGCTGGGTCCTGCCCCTGGCCTGTGGGGCCTCTGAGCACAACCGGCCCTCTCCCGCTGGAGGAACTCCCCGGCTGCCTCCAAAGGCCGCTTTGCAAGCACTCTCGCCGGCTGTTCCCGCCAGCCGCGCACAACGCTCCCAAGCGCGGGAGAAAAGCGCTTCGGGGTGGTGCTCTCTCCCGGCCCTTGCCCCTGAGCCTGGGGGCCAGGCAGGGGGTCCACACTCCCAGGCCAAGGCAGAACCACATGCACACGTCTGTTCCTGCCCCCTGCACCGGCAGAGAGCTCGGGGGAGCCAGAGTCTGTCAGGCAGCTGCTGTGCTGGCCGCCTGTGTGGGAAGGGGCAGAGCCGACCTAGGGGCACACTGGGCCTCTTGCTTTCCCTGCTGCCCTGAGGCTGCTGGGCCAAAGAGGTCTTGGGCATCCAGCCCCTTGCTGGTCCCTTCCCTCTGACGAGGCCCTCTGAGCTCCACCACCTTGCAGTGTGGAGACAGCCCCTGCCAGCAACCTCCTCTCCAAGGAGGCCTCAAGCGAGGCCTAGGCCCAGGGGAAAGGCACCAGCGGGGATGAGCCTGGGGAGGCGCCCGGGCATGTCTGGACCCAGTCCCCGCAGCCTGCCCCTTGCTGGGGCAGTACCCCCGGAGGCCAGGAAGGTCTGGGCAAGGCTGGCCAGGGGCAGGGGCCCTGCTGGGGCCTGCCCCTGGACTGTGGGGCCTCTGAGCACAACCGGCCCTCTCCCGCTGGAAGATCTCCCCGGCTGCCTCCAAAGGCCGCTTTGCAAGCACTCTCGCCGGCTGTTCCCGCCAGCCGCGCACAACGCTCCCAAGCGCGGGAGAAAAGCGCTTCGGGGTGGTGCTCTCTCCCGGCCCTTGCCCCTGAGCCTGGGGGCCAGGCAGGGGGTCCACACTCCCAGGCCAAGGCAGAACCACATGCACACGTCTGTTCCTGCCCCCTGCACCGGCAGAGAGCTCGGGGGAGCCAGAGTCTGGCAGGCAGCTGCTGGGCTGGCCGCCTGTGTGGGAAGGGGCAGAGCCGACCTAGGGGCACACTGGGCCTCTTGCTCTCCCTGCTGCCCTGAGGCTGCTGGGCCAAAGAGATCTTGGGCATCCAGCCCCTTGCTGGTCCCTTCCCTCTGACGAGGCCCTCTGAGCTCCAGCACCTTGCAGTGTGGAGACAGCCCCTGCCAGCAACCTCCTCTCCATGGAGGCCTCAAGCGAGGCCTAGGCCCAGGGGAAAGGCACCAGCGGGGATGAGCCTGGGGAGGCGCCCGGGCATGTCTGGACCCAGTCCCCGCAGCCTGCCCCTTGCTGGGGCAGTACCCCCGCAGGCCAGGAAGGTCTGGGCAAGGCTGGCCAGGGGCAGGGGCCCTGCTGGGTCCTGCCCCTGGCCTGTGGGGCCTCTGAGCACAACCGGCCCTCTCCCGCTGGAAGACCTCCCCGGCTGCCTCCAAAGGCCGCTTTGCAAGCACTCTCGCCGGCTGTTCCCGCCAGCCGCGCACAACGCTCCCAAGCCCGGGAGAAAAGCGCTTCGGGGTGGTGCTCTCTCCCGGCCCTTGCCCCTGAGCCTGGGGGCCAGGCAGGGGGTCCACACTCCCAGGCCAAGGCAGAACCACATGCACACGTCTGTTCCTGCCCCCTGCACCGGCAGAGAGCTCGGGGGAGCCAGAGTCTGTCAGGCAGCTGCTGGGCTGGCCGCCTGTGTGGGAAGGGGCAGAGCCGACCTAGGGGCACACTGGGCCTCTTGCTCTCCCTGCTGCCCTGAGGCTGCTGGGCCAAAGAGGTCTTGGGCATCCAGCCCCTTGCTGGTCCCTTCCCTCTGACGAGGCCCTCTGAGCTCCAGCACCTTGCAGTGTGGAGACAGCCCCTGCCAGCAACCTCCTCTCCAAGGAGGCCTCAAGCGAGGCCTAGGCCCAGGGGAAAGGCACCAGCGGGGATGAGCCTGGGGAGGCGCCCGGGCATGTCTGGACCCAGTCCCCGCAGCCTGCCCCTTGCTGGGGCAGCACCCCCGGAGGCCAGGAAGGTCTGGGCAAGGCTGGCCAGGGGCAGGGGCCCTGCTGGGTCCTGCCCCTGGCCGGTGGGGCCTCTGAGCACAACCGGCCCTCTCCCGCTGGAAGACCTCCCCGGCTGCCTCCAAAGGCCGCTTTGCAAGCACTCTCGCCGGCTGTTCCCGCCAGCCGCGCACAACGCTCCCAAGCCCGGGAGAAAAGCGCTTCGGGGTGGTGCTCTCTCCCGGCCCTTGCCACTGAGCCTGGGGGCCAGGCAGGGGGTCCACACTCCCAGGCCAAGGCAGAACCACATGCACACGTCTGTTCCTGCCCCCTGCACCGGCAGAGAGCTCGGGGGAGCCAGAGTCTGTCAGGCAGCTGCTGGGCTGGCCGCCTGTGTGGGAAGGGGCAGAGCCGACCTAGGGGCACACTGGGCCTCTTGCTCTCCCTGCTGCCCTGAGGCTGCTGGGCCAAAGAGGTCTTGGGCATCCAGCCCCTTGCTGGTCCCTTCCCTCTGACGAGGCCCTCTGAGCTCCAGCACCTTGCAGTGTGGAGACAGCCCCTGCCAGCAACCTCCTCTCCAAGGAGGCCTCAAGCGAGGCCTAGGCCCAGGGGAAAGGCACCAGCGGGGATGAGCCTGGGGAGGCGCCCGGGCATGTCTGGACCCAGTCCCCGCAGCCTGCCCCTTGCTGGGGCAGTACCCCCGGAGGCCAGGAAGGTCTGGGCAAGGCTGGCCAGGGGCAGGGGCCCTGCTGGGTCCTGCCCCTGGCCTGTGGGGCCTCTGAGCACAACCGGCCCTCTCCCGCTGGAAGACCTCCCCGGCTGCCTCCAAAGGCCGCTTTGCAAGCACTCTCGCCGGCTGTTCCTGCCAGCCGTGCACAACGCTCCCAAGCGCGGGAGAAAAGCGCTTCGGGGTGGTGCTCTCTCCCGGCCCTTGCCCCTGAGCCTGGGGGCCAGGCAGGGGGTCCACACTCCCAGGCCAAGGCAGAACCACATGCACACGTCTGTTCCTGCCCCCTGCACCGGCAGAGAGCTCGGGGGAGCCAGAGTCTGGCAGGCAGCTGCTGGGCTGGCCGCCTGTGTGGGAAGGGGCAGAGCCGACCTAGGGGCACACTGGGCCTCTTGCTCTCCCTGCTGCCCTGAGGCTGCTGGGCCAAAGAAGTCTTGGGCATCCAGCCCCTTGCTGGTCCCTTCCCTCTGACGAGGCCCTCTGAGCTCCAGCACCTTGCAGTGTGGAGACAGCCCCTGCCAGCAACCTCCTCTCCAAGGAGGCCTCAAGCGAGGCCTAGGCCCAGGGGAAAGGCACCAGCGGGGATGAGCCTGGGGAGGCGCCCGGGCATGTCTGGACCCAGTCCCCGCAGCCTGCCCCTTGCTGGGGCAGCACCCCCGGAGTCCAGGAAGGTCTGGGCAAGGCTGGCCAGGGGCAGGGGCCCTGCTGGGTCCTGCCCCTGGCCGGTGGGGCCTCTGAGCACAACCGGCCCTCTCCCGCTGGAAGACCTCCCCGGCTGCCTCCAAAGGCCGCTTTGCAAGCACTCTCGCCGGCTGTTCCCGCCAGCCACGCACAACGCTCCCAAGCCCGGGAGAAAAGCGCTTCGGGGTGGTGCTCTCTCCCGGCCCTTGCCCCTGAGCCTGGGGGCCAGGCAGGGGGTCCACACTCCCAGGCCAAGGCAGAACCACATGCACACGTCTGTTCCTGCCCCCTGCACCGGCAGAGAGCTCGGGGGAGCCAGAGTCTGGCAGGCAGCTGCTGGGCTGGCCGCCTGTGTGGGAAGGGGCAGAGCCGACCTAGGGGCACACTGGGCCTCTTGCTCTCCCTGCTGCCCTGAGGCTGCTGGGCCAAAGAGGTCTTGGGCATCCAGCCCCTTGCTGGTCCCTTCCCTCTGACGAGGCCCTCTGAGCTCCAGCACCTTGCAGTGTGGAGACAGCCCCTGCCAGCAACCTCCTCTCCAAGGAGGCCTCAAGCGAGGCCTAGGCCCAGGGGAAAGGCACCAGCGGGGATGAGCCTGGGGAGGCGCCCGGGCATGTCTGGACCCAGTCCCCGCAGCCTGCCCCTTGCTGGGGCAGCACCCCCGGAGGCCAGGAAGGTCTGGGCAAGGCTGGCCAGGGGCAGGGGCCCTGCTGGGTCCTGCCCCTGGCCGGTGGGGCCTCTGAGCACAACCGGCCCTCTCCCGCTGGAAGACCTCCCCGGCTGCCTCCAAAGGCCGCTTTGCAAGCACTCTCGCCGGCTGTTCCCGCCAGCCGCGCACAACGCTCCCAAGCCCGGGAGAAAAGCGCTTCGGGGTGGTGATCTCTCCCGGCCCTTGCCCCTGAGCCTGGGGGCCAGGCAGGGGGTCCACACTCCCAGGCCAAGGCAGAACCACATGCACACGTCTGTTCCTGCCCCCTGCACCGGCAGAGAGCTCGGGGGAGCCAGAGTCTGTCAGGCAGCTGCTGGGCTGGCCGCCTGTGTGGGAAGGGGCAGAGCCGACCTAGGGGCACACTGGGCCTCTTGCTCTCCCTGCTGCCCTGAGGCTGCTGGGCCAAAGAGGTCTTGGGCATCCAGCCCCTTGCTGGTCCCTTCCCTCTGACGAGGCCCTCTGAGCTCCAGCACCTTGCAGTGTGGAGACAGCCCCTGCCAGCAACCTCCTCTCCAAGGAGGCCTCAAGCGAGGCCTAGGCCCAGGGGAAAGGCACCAGCGGGGATGAGCCTGGGGAGGCGCCCGGGCATGTCTGGACCCAGTCCCCGCAGCCTGCCCCTTGCTGGGGCAGTACCCCCGGAGGCCAGGAAGGTCTGGGCAAGGCTGGCCAGGGGCAGGGGCCCTGCTTGGTCCTGCCCCTGGCCTGTGGGGCCTCTGAGCACAACCGGCCCTCTCCCGCTGGAAGACCTCCCCGGCTGCCTCCAAAGGCCGCTTTGCAAGCACTCTCGCCGGCTGTTCCCGCCAGCCGCGCACAACGCTCCCAAGCCCGGGAGAAAAGCGCTTCGGGGTGGTGCTCTCTCCCGGCCCTTGCCCCTGAGCCTGGGGGCCAGGCAGGGGGTCCACACTCCCAGGCCAAGGCAGAACCACATGCACACGTCTGTTCCTGCCCCCTGCACTGGCAGAGAGCTCGGGGGAGCCAGAGTCTGTCAGGCAGCTGCTGGGCTGGCCGCCTGTGTGGGAAGGGGCAGAGCCGACCTAGGGGCACACTGGGCCTCTTGCTCTCCCTGCTGCCCTGAGGCTGCTGGGCCAAAGAGGTCTTGGGCATCCAGCCCCTTGCTGGTCCCTTCCCTCTGACGAGGGCCTCTGAGCTCCAGCACCTTGCAGTGTGGAGACAGCCCCTGCCAGCAACCTCCTCTCCAAGGAGGCCTCAAGCGAGGCCTAGGCCCAGGGGAAAGGCACCAGCGGGGATGAGCCTGGGGAGGCGCCCGGGCATGTCTGGACCCAGTCCCCGCAGCCTGCCCCTTGCTGGGGCAGTACCCCCGGAGGCCAGGAAGGTCTGGGCAAGGCTGGCCAGGGGCAGGGGCCCTGCTGGGTCCTGCCCCTGGCCTGTGGGGCCTCTGAGCACAACCGGCCCTCTCCCGCTGGAAGACCTCCCCGGCTGCCTCCAAAGGCCGCTTTGCAAGCACTCTCGCCGGCTGTTCCCGCCAGCCGCGCACAACGCTCCCAAGCCCGGGAGAAAAGCGCTTCGGGGTGGTGCTCTCTCCCGACCCTTGCCCCTGAGCCTGGGGGCCAGGCAGGGGGTCCACACTCCCAGGCCAAGGCAGAACCACATGCACACGTCTGTTCCTGCCCCTTGAACCGGCAGAGAGCTCGGGGGAGCCAGAGTCTGTCAGGCAGCTGCTGGGCTGGCCGCCTGTGTGGGAAGGGGCAGAGCCGACCTAGGGGCACACTGTGCCTCTTGCTCTCCCTGCTGCCCTGAGGCTGCTGGGCCAAAGAGGTCTTGGGCATCCAGCCCCTTGCTGGTCCCTTCCCTCTGACGAGGCCCTCTGAGCTCCAGCACCTTGCAGTGTGGAGACAGCCCCTGCCAGCAACCTCCTCTCCAAGGAGGCCTCAAGCGAGGCCTAGGCCCAGGGGAAAGGCACCAGCGGGGATGAGCCTGGGGAGGCGCCCGGGCATGTCTGGACCCAGTCCCCGCAGCCTGCCCCTTGCTGGGGCAGTACCCCCGGAGGCCAGGAAGGTCTGGGCAAGGATGGCCAGGGGCAGGGGCCCTGCTGGGTCCTGCCCCTGGCCGGTGGGGCCTCTGAGCACAACCGGCCCTCTCCCGCTGGAAGAACTCCCCGGCTGCCTCCAAAGGCCGCTTTGCAAGCACTCTCGCCGGCTGTTCCCGCCAGCCGCGCACAACGCTCCCAAGCCCGGGAGAAAAGCGCTTCGGGGTGGTGCTCTCTCCCGGCCCTTGCCCCTGAGCCTGGGGGCCAGGCAGGGGGTCCACACTCCCAGGCCAAGGCAGAACCACATGCACACGTCTGTTCCTGCCCCCTGCACCGGCAGAGAGCTCGGGGGAGCCAGAGTCTGTCAGGCAGCTGCTGGGCTGGCCGCCTGTGTGGGAAGGGGCAGAGCCGACCTAGGGGCACACTGGGCCTCTTGCTCTCCCTGCTGCCCTGAGGCTGCTGGGCCAAAGAGGTCTTGGGCATCCAGCCCCTTGCTGGTCCCTTCCCTCTGACGAGGCCCTCTGAGCTCCAGCCCCTTGCAGTGTGGAGACAGCCCCTGCCAGCAACCTCCTCTCCAAGGAGGCCTCAAGCGAGGCCTAGGCCCAGGGGAAAGGCACCAGCGGGGATGAGCCTGGGGAGGCGCCCGGGCATGTCTGGACCCAGTCCCCGCAGCCTGCCCCTTGCTGGGGCAGCACCCCCGGAGGCCAGGAAGGTCTGGGCAAGGCTGGCCAGGGGCAGGGGCCCTGCTGGGTCCTGCCCCTGGCCGGTGGGGCCTCTGAGCACAACCGGCCCTCTCCCGCTGGAAGACCTCCCCGGCTGCCTCCAAAGGCCGCTTTGCAAGCACTCTCGCCGGCTGTTCCCGCCAGCCGCGCACAACGCTCCCAAGCCCGGGAGAAAAGCGCTTCGGGGTGGTGCTCTCTCCCGGCCCTTGCCACTGAGCCTGGGGGCCAGGCAGGGGGTCCACACTCCCAGGCCAAGGCAGAACCACATGCACACGTCTGTTCCTGCCCCCTGCACCGGCAGAGAGCTCGGGGGAGCCAGAGTCTGTCAGGCAGCTGCTGGGCTGGCCGCCTGTGTGGGAAGGGGCAGAGCCGACCTAGGGGCACACTGGGCCTCTTGCTCTCCCTGCTGCCCTGAGGCTGCTGGGCCAAAGAGGTCTTGGGCATCCAGCCCCTTGCTGGTCCCTTCCCTCTGACGAGGCCCTCTGAGCTCCAGCACCTTGCAGTGTGGAGACAGCCCCTGCCAGCAACCTCCTCTCCAAGGAGGCCTCAAGCGAGGCCTAGGCCCAGGGGAAAGGCACCAGCGGGGATGAGCCTGGGGAGGCGCCCGGGCATGTCTGGACCCAGTCCCCGCAGCCTGCCCCTTGCTGGGGCAGTACCCCCGGAGGCCAGGAAGGTCTGGGCAAGGCTGGCCAGGGGCAGGGGCCCTGCTGGGTCCTGCCCCTGGCCTGTGGGGCCTCTGAGCACAACCGGCCCTCTCCCGCTGGAAGACCTCCCCGGCTGCCTCCAAAGGCCGCTTTGCAAGCACTCTCGCCGGCTGTTCCTGCCAGCCGTGCACAACGCTCCCAAGCGCGGGAGAAAAGCGCTTCGGGGTGGTGCTCTCTCCCGGCCCTTGCCCCTGAGCCTGGGGGCCAGGCAGGGGGTCCACACTCCCAGGCCAAGGCAGAACCACATGCACACGTCTGTTCCTGCCCCCTGCACCGGCAGAGAGCTCGGGGGAGCCAGAGTCTGGCAGGCAGCTGCTGGGCTGGCCGCCTGTGTGGGAAGGGGCAGAGCCGACCTAGGGGCACACTGGGCCTCTTGCTCTCCCTGCTGCCCTGAGGCTGCTGGGCCAAAGAAGTCTTGGGCATCCAGCCCCTTGCTGGTCCCTTCCCTCTGACGAGGCCCTCTGAGCTCCAGCACCTTGCAGTGTGGAGACAGCCCCTGCCAGCAACCTCCTCTCCAAGGAGGCCTCAAGCGAGGCCTAGGCCCAGGGGAAAGGCACCAGCGGGGATGAGCCTGGGGAGGCGCCCGGGCATGTCTGGACCCAGTCCCCGCAGCCTGCCCCTTGCTGGGGCAGCACCCCCGGAGGCCAGGAAGGTCTGGGCAAGGCTGGCCAGGGGCAGGGGCCCTGCTGGGTCCTGCCCCTGGCCGGTGGGGCCTCTGAGCACAACCGGCCCTCTCCCGCTGGAAGACCTCCCCGGCTGCCTCCAAAGGCCGCTTTGCAAGCACTCTCGCCGGCTGTTCCCGCCAGCCACGCACAACGCTCCCAAGCCCGGGAGAAAAGCGCTTCGGGGTGGTGCTCTCTCCCGGCCCTTGCCCCTGAGCCTGGGGGCCAGGCAGGGGGTCCACACTCCCAGGCCAAGGCAGAACCACATGCACACGTCTGTTCCTGCCCCCTGCACCGGCAGAGAGCTCGGGGGAGCCAGAGTCTGGCAGGCAGCTGCTGGGCTGGCCGCCTGTGTGGGAAGGGGCAGAGCCGACCTAGGGGCACACTGGGCCTCTTGCTCTCCCTGCTGCCCTGAGGCTGCTGGGCCAAAGAGGTCTTGGGCATCCAGCCCCTTGCTGGTCCCTTCCCTCTGACGAGGCCCTCTGAGCTCCAGCACCTTGCAGTGTGGAGACAGCCCCTGCCAGCAACCTCCTCTCCAAGGAGGCCTCAAGCGAGGCCTAGGCCCAGGGGAAAGGCACCAGCGGGGATGAGCCTGGGGAGGCGCCCGGGCATGTCTGGACCCAGTCCCCGCAGCCTGCCCCTTGCTGGGGCAGCACCCCCGGAGGCCAGGAAGGTCTGGGCAAGGCTGGCCAGGGGCAGGGGCCCTGCTGGGTCCTGCCCCTGGCCGGTGGGGCCTCTGAGCACAACCGGCCCTCTCCCGCTGGAAGACCTCCCCGGCTGCCTCCAAAGGCCGCTTTGCAAGCACTCTCGCCGGCTGTTCCCGCCAGCCGCGCACAACGCTCCCAAGCCCGGGAGAAAAGCGCTTCGGGGTGGTGATCTCTCCCGGCCCTTGCCCCTGAGCCTGGGGGCCAGGCAGGGGGTCCACACTCCCAGGCCAAGGCAGAACCACATGCACACGTCTGTTCCTGCCCCCTGCACCGGCAGAGAGCTCGGGGGAGCCAGAGTCTGTCAGGCAGCTGCTGGGC
Organism: Cervus elaphus; assembly: GCF_910594005.1. Lineage (NCBI taxonomy): Eukaryota > Metazoa > Chordata > Mammalia > Artiodactyla > Cervidae > Cervus > Cervus elaphus. The sequence continues at coordinate 629,869 of NW_025316695.1, read as the reverse complement.
TGGCCGCCTGTGTGGGAAGGGGCAGAGCCGACCTAGGGGCACACTGGGCCTCTTGCTCTCCCTGCTGCCCTGAGGCTGCTGGGCCAAAGAGGTCTTGGGCATCCAGCCCCTTGCTGGTCCCTTCCCTCTGACGAGGCCCTCTGAGCTCCAGCACCTTGCAGTGTGGAGACAGCCCCTGCCAGCAACCTCCTCTCCAAGGAGGCCTCAAGCGAGGCCTAGGCCCAGGGGAAAGGCACCAGCGGGGATGAGCCTGGGGAGGCGCCCGGGCATGTCTGGACCCAGTCCCCGCAGCCTGCCCCTTGCTGGGGCAGTACCCCCGGAGGCCAGGAAGGTCTGGGCAAGGCTGGCCAGGGGCAGGGGCCCTGCTTGGTCCTGCCCCTGGCCTGTGGGGCCTCTGAGCACAACCGGCCCTCTCCCGCTGGAAGACCTCCCCGGCTGCCTCCAAAGGCCGCTTTGCAAGCACTCTCGCCGGCTGTTCCCGCCAGCCGCGCACAACGCTCCCAAGCCCGGGAGAAAAGCGCTTCGGGGTGGTGCTCTCTCCCGGCCCTTGCCCCTGAGCCTGGGGGCCAGGCAGGGGGTCCACACTCCCAGGCCAAGGCAGAACCACATGCACACGTCTGTTCCTGCCCCCTGCACCGGCAGAGAGCTCGGGGGAGCCAGAGTCTGTCAGGCAGCTGCTGGGCTGGCCGCCTGTGTGGGAAGGGGCAGAGCCGACCTAGGGGCACACTGGGCCTCTTGCTCTCCCTGCTGCCCTGAGGCTGCTGGGCCAAAGAGGTCTTGGGCATCCAGCCCCTTGCTGGTCCCTTCCCTCTGACGAGGGCCTCTGAGCTCCAGCACCTTGCAGTGTGGAGACAGCCCCTGCCAGCAACCTCCTCTCCAAGGAGGCCTCAAGCGAGGCCTAGGCCCAGGGGAAAGGCACCAGCGGGGATGAGCCTGGGGAGGCGCCCGGGCATGTCTGGACCCAGTCCCCGCAGCCTGCCCCTTGCTGGGGCAGTACCCCCGGAGGCCAGGAAGGTCTGGGCAAGGCTGGCCAGGGGCAGGGGCCCTGCTGGGTCCTGCCCCTGGCCTGTGGGGCCTCTGAGCACAACCGGCCCTCTCCCGCTGGAAGACCTCCCCGGCTGCCTCCAAAGGCCGCTTTGCAAGCACTCTCGCCGGCTGTTCCCGCCAGCCGCGCACAACGCTCCCAAGCCCGGGAGAAAAGCGCTTCGGGGTGGTGCTCTCTCCCGACCCTTGCCCCTGAGCCTGGGGGCCAGGCAGGGGGTCCACACTCCCAGGCCAAGGCAGAACCACATGCACACGTCTGTTCCTGCCCCTTGAACCGGCAGAGAGCTCGGGGGAGCCAGAGTCTGTCAGGCAGCTGCTGGGCTGGCCGCCTGTGTGGGAAGGGGCAGAGCCGACCTAGGGGCACACTGGGCCTCTTGCTCTCCCTGCTGCCCTGAGGCTGCTGGGCCAAAGAGGTCTTGGGCATCCAGCCCCTTGCTGGTCCCTTCCCTCTGACGAGGCCCTCTGAGCTCCAGCACCTTGCAGTGTGGAGACAGCCCCTGCCAGCAACCTCCTCTCCAAGGAGGCCTCAAGCGAGGCCTAGGCCCAGGGGAAAGGCACCAGCGGGGATGAGCCTGGGGAGGCGCCCGGGCATGTCTGGACCCAGTCCCCGCAGCCTGCCCCTTGCTGGGGCAGTACCCCCGGAGGCCAGGAAGGTCTGGGCAAGGATGGCCAGGGGCAGGGGCCCTGCTGGGTCCTGCCCCTGGCCGGTGGGGCCTCTGAGCACAACCGGCCCTCTCCCGCTGGAAGAACTCCCCGGCTGCCTCCAAAGGCCGCTTTGCAAGCACTCTCGCCGGCTGTTCCCGCCAGCCGCGCACTCGCTCCCAAGCCCGGGAGAAAAGCGCTTCGGGGTGGTGCTCTCTCCCGGCCCTTGCCCCTGAGCCTGGGGGCCAGGCAGGGGGTCCACACTCCCGGCCAAAGGCAGAACCACATGCACACGTCTGTTCCTGCCCCCTGCACCGGCAGAGAGCTCGGGGGAGCCAGAGTCTGGCAGGCAGCTGCTGGGCTGGCCGCCTGTGTGGGAAGGGGCAGAGCCGACCTAGGGGCACACTGGGCCTCTTGCTCTCCCTGCTGCCCTGAGGCTGCTGGGCCAAAGAGGTCTTGGGCATCCAGCCCCTTGCTGGTCCCTTCCCTCTGACGAGGCCCTCTGAGCTCCAGCACCTTGCAGTGTGGAGACAGCCCCTGCCAGCAACCTCCTCTCCAAGGAGGCCTCAAGCGAGGCCTAGGCCCAGGGGAAAGGCACCAGCGGGGATGAGCCTGGGGAGGCGCCCGGGCATGTCTGGACCCAGTCCCCGCAGCCTGCCCCTTGCTGGGGCAGTACCCCCGCAGGCCAGGAAGGTCTGGGCAAGGCTGGCCAGGGGCAGGGGCCCTGCTGGGTCCTGCCCCTGGCCTGTGGGGCCTCTGAGCACAACCGGCCCTCTCCCGCTGGAAGACCTCCCCGGCTGCCTCCAAAGGCCGCTTTGCAAGCACTCTCGCCGGCTGTTCCCGCCAGCCGCGCACAACGCTCCCAAGCCCGGGAGAAAAGCGCTTCGGGGTGGTGCTCTCTCCCGGCCCTTGCCCCTGAGCCTGGGGGCCAGGCAGGGGGTCCACACTCCCAGGCCAAGGCAGAACCACATGCACACGTCTGTTCCTGCCCCCTGCACCGGCAGAGAGCTCGGGGGAGCCAGAGTCTGTCAGGCAGCTGCTGGGCTGGCCGCCTGTGTGGGAAGGGGCAGAGCCGACCTAGGGGCACACTGGGCCTCTTGCTCTCCCTGCTGCCCTGAGGCTGCTGGGCCAAAGAGGTCTTGGGCATCCAGCCCCTTGCTGGTCCCTTCCCTCTGACGAGGCCCTCTGAGCTCCAGCACCTTGCAGTGTGGAGACAGCCCCTGCCAGCAACCTCCTCTCCAAGGAGGCCTCAAGCGAGGCCTAGGCCCAGGGGAAAGGCACCAGCGGGGATGAGCCTGGGGAGGCGCCCGGGCATGTCTGGACCCAGTCCCCGCAGCCTGCCCCTTGCTGGGGCAGTACCCCCGGAGGCCAGGAAGGTCTGGGCAAGGATGGCCAGGGGCAGGGGCCCTGCTGGGTCCTGCCCCTGGCCGGTGGGGCCTCTGAGCACAACCGGCCCTCTCCCGCTGGAAGAACTCCCCGGCTGCCTCCAAAGGCCGCTTTGCAAGCACTCTCGCCGGCTGTTCCCGCCAGCCGCGCACAACGCTCCCAAGCCCGGGAGAAAAGCGCTTCGGGGTGGTGCTCTCTCCCGGCCCTTGCCCCTGAGCCTGGGGGCCAGGCAGGGGGTCCACACTCCCGGCCAAAGGCAGAACCACATGCACACGTCTGTTCCTGCCCCCTGCACCGGCAGAGAGCTCGGGGGAGCCAGAGTCTGGCAGGCAGCTGCTGGGCTGGCCGCCTGTGTGGGAAGGGGCAGAGCCGACCTAGGGGCACACTGGGCCTCTTGCTCTCCCTGCTGCCCTGAGGCTGCTGGGCCAAAGAGGTCTTGGGCATCCAGCCCCTTGCTGGTCCCTTCCCTCTGACGAGGCCCTCTGAGTTCCAGCACCTTGCAGTGTGGAGACAGCCCCTGCCAGCAACCTCCTCTCCAAGGAGGCCTCAAGCGAGGCCTAGGCCCAGGGGAAAGGCACCAGCGGGGATGAGCCTGGGGAGGCGCCCGGGCATGTCTGGACCAGTCCCGCAGCCTGCCCCTTGCTGGGGCAGCACCCCCGGAGGCCAGGAAGGTCTGGGCAAGGCTGGCGAGGGGCAGGGGCCCTGCTGGGTCCTGCCCCTGGCCGGTGGGGCCTCTGAGCACAACCGGCCCTCTCCCGCTGGAAGACCTCCCCGGCTGCCTCCAAAGGCCGCTTTGCAAGCACTCTCGCCGGCTGTTCCCGCCAGCCGCGCACAACGCTCCCAAGCCCGGGAGAAAAGCGCTTCGGGGTGGTGCTCTCTCCCGGCCCTTGCCCCTGAGCCTGGGGGCCAGGCAGGGGGTCCACACTCCCAGGCCAAGGCAGAACCACATGCACACGTCTGTTCCTGCCCCCTCCACCAGCAGAGAGCTCGGGGGAGCCAGAGTCTGTCAGGGAGCTGCTGGGCTGGCCGCCTGTGTGGGAAGGGGCAGAGCCGACCTAGGGGCACATTGGGCCTCTTGCTCTCCCTGCTGCCCTGAGGCTGCTGGGCCAAAGAGGTCTTGGGCATCCAGCCCCTTGCTGGTCCCTTCCCTCTGACGAGGCCCTCTGAGCTCCAGCACCTTGCAGTGTGGAGACAGCCCCTGCCAGCAACCTCCTCTCCAAGGAGGCCTCAAGCGAGGCCTAGGCCCAGGGGAAAGGCACCAGCGGGGATGAGCCTGGGGAGGCGCCCGGGCATGTCTGGACCCAGTCCCCGCAGCCTGCCCCTTGCTGGGGCAGTACCCCCGGAGGCCAGGAAGGTCTGGGCAAGGATGGCCAGGGGCAGGGGCCCTGCTGGGTCCTGCCCCTGGCCGGTGGGGCCTCTGAGCACAACCGGCCCTCTCCCGCTGGAAGAACTCCCCGGCTGCCTCCAAAGGCCGCTTTGCAAGCACTCTCGCCGGCTGTTCCCGCCAGCCGCGCACTCGCTCCCAAGCCCGGGAGAAAAGCGCTTCGGGGTGGTGCTCTCTCCCGGCCCTTGCCCCTGAGCCTGGGTGCCAGGCAGGGGGTCCACACTCCCGGCCAAAGGCAGAACCACATGCACACGTCTGTTCCTGCCCCCTGCACCGGCAGAGAGCTCGGGGGAGCCAGAGTCTGGCAGGCAGCTGCTGGGCTGGCCGCCTGTGTGGGAAGGGGCAGAGCCGACCTAGGGGCACACTGGGCCTCTTGCTCTCCCTGCTGCCCTGAGGCTGCTGGGCCAAAGAGGTCTTGGGCATCCAGCCCCTTGCTGGTCCCTTCCCTCTGACGAGGCCCTCTGAGCTCCAGCACCTTGCAGTGTGGAGACAGCCCCTGCCAGCAACCTCCTCTCCATGGAGGCCTCAAGCGAGGCCTAGGCCCAGGGGAAAGGCACCAGCGGGGATGAGCCTGGGGAGGCGCCCGGGCATGTCTGGACCCAGGCCCCGCAGCCTGCCCCTTGCTGGGGCAGTACCCCCCGCAGGCCAGGAAGGTCTGGGCAAGGCTGGCCAGGGGCAGGGGCCCTGCTGGGTCCTGCCCCTGGCCTGTGGGGCCTCTGAGCACAACCGGCCCTCTCCCGCTGGAAGACCTCCCCGGCTGCCTCCAAAGGCCGCTTTGCAAGCACTCTCGCCGGCTGTTCCCGCCAGCCGCGCACAACGCTCCCAAGCCCGGGAGAAAAGCGCTTCGGGGTGGTGCTCTCTCCCGGCCCTTGCCCCTGAGCCTGGGGGCCAGGCAGGGGGTCCACACTCCCAGGCCAAGGCAGAACCACATGCACACGTCTGTTCCTGCCCCCTGCACTGGCAGAGAGCTCGGGGGAGCCAGAGTCTGTCAGGCAGCTGCTGGGCTGGCCGCCTGTGTGGGAAGGGGCAGAGCCGACCTAGGGGCACACTGGGCCTCTTGCTCTCCCTGCTGCCCTGAGGCTGCTGGGCCAAAGAGGTCTTGGGCATCCAGCCCCTTGCTGGTCCCTTCCCTCTGACGAGGCCCTCTGAGCTCCAGCCCCTTGCAGTGTGGAGACAGCCCCTGGCAGCAACCTCCTCTCCAAGGAGGCCTCAAGCGAGGCCTAGGCCCAGGGGAAAGGCACCAGCGGGGATGAGCCTGGGGAGGCGCCCGGGCATGTCTGGACCCAGTCCCCGCAGCCTGCCCCTTGCTGGGGCAGTACCCCCCGGAGGCCAGGAAGGTCTGGGCAAGGATGGCCAGGGGCAGGGGCCCTGCTGGGTCCTGCCCCTGGCCGGTGGGGCCTCTGAGCACAACCGGCCCTCTCCCGCTGGAAGAACTCCCCGGCTGCCTCCAAAGGCCGCTTTGCAAGCACTCTCGCCGGCTGTTCCCGCCAGCCGCGCACAACGCTCCCAAGCCCGGGAGAAAAGCGCTTCGGGGTGGTGCTCTCTCCCGGCCCTTGCCCCTGAGCCTGGGGGCCAGGCAGGGGGTCCACACTCCCGGCCAAAGGCAGAACCACATGCACACGTCTGTTCCTGCCCCCTGCACCGGCAGAGAGCTCGGGGGAGCCAGAGTCTGTCAGGCAGCTGCTGGGCTGGCCGCCTGTGTGGGAAGGGGCAGAGCCGACCTAGGGGCACACTGGGCCTCTTGCTCTCCCTGCTGCCCTGAGGCTGCTGGGCCAAAGAGGTCTTGGGCATCCAGCCCCTTGCTGGTCCCTTCCCTCTGACGAGGCCCTCTGAGCTCCAGCACCTTGCAGTGTGGAGACAGCCCCTGCCAGCAACCTCCTCTCCAAGGAGGCCTCAAGCGAGGCCTAGGCCCAGGGGAAAGGCACCAGCGGGGATGAGCCTGGGGAGGCGCCCGGGCATGTCTGGACCCAGTCCCGCAGCCTGCCCCTTGCTGGGGCAGCACCCCCGGAGGCCAGGAAGGTCTGGGCAAGGCTGGCCAGGGGCAGGGGCCCTGCTGGGTCCTGCCCCTGGCCGGTGGGGCCTCTGAGCACAACCGGCCCTCTCCCGCTGGAAGACCTCCCCGGCTGCCTCCAAAGGCCGCTTTGCAAGCACTCTCGCCGGCTGTTCCCGCCAGCCGCGCACAACGCTCCCAAGCCCGGGAGAAAAGCGCTTCGGGGTGGTGCTCTCTCCTGGCCCTTGCCCCTGAGCCTGGGGGCCAGGCAGGGGGTCCACACTCCCAGGCCAAGGCAGAACCACATGCACACGTCTGTTCCTGCCCCCTGCACCGGCAGAGAGCTCGGGGGAGCCAGAGTCTGTCAGGCAGCTGCTGGGCTGGCCGCCTGTGTGGGAAGGGGCAGAGCCGACCTAGGGGCACACTGGGCCTCTTGCTCTCCCTGCTGCCCTGAGGCTGCTGGGCCAAAGAGGTCTTGGGCATCCAGCCCCTTGCTGGTCCCTTCCCTCTGACGAGGCCCTCTGAGCTCCAGCACCTTGCAGTGTGGAGACAGCCCCTGCCAGCAACCTCCTCTCCAAGGAGGCCTCAAGCGAGGCCTAGGCCCAGGGGAAAGGCACCAGCGGGGATGAGCCTGGGGAGGCGCCCGGGCATGTCTGGACCCAGTCCCCGCAGCCTGCCCCTTGCTGGGGCAGCACCCCCGGAGGCCAGGAAGGTCTGGGCAAGGCTGGCCAGGGGCAGGGGCCCTGCTGGGTCCTGCCCCTGGCCGGTGGGGCCTCTGAGCACAACCGGCCCTCTCCCGCTGGAAGACCTCCCCGGCTGCCTCCAAAGGCCGCTTTGCAAGCACTCTCGCCGGCTGTTCCCGCCAGCCGCGCACAACGCTCCCAAGCCCGGGAGAAAAGCGCTTCGGGGTGGTGCTCTCTCCCGGCCCTTGCCCCTGAGCCTGGGGGCCAGGCAGGGGGTCCACACTCCCAGGCCAAGGCAGAACCACATGCACACGTCTGTTCCTGCCCCCTGCACCGGCAGAGAGCTCGGGGGAGCCAGAGTCTGGCAGGCAGCTGCTGGGCTGGCCGCCTGTGTGGGAAGGGGCAGAGCCGACCTAGGGGCACACTGGGCCTCTTGCTCTCCCTGCTGCCCTGAGGCTGCTGGGCCAAAGAGGTCTTGGGCATCCAGCCCCTTGCTGGTCCCTTCCCTCTGACGAGGGCCTCTGAGCTCCAGCACCTTGCAGTGTGGAGACAGCCCCTGCCAGCAACCTCCTCTCCAAGGAGGCCTCAAGCGAGGCCTAGGCCCAGGGGAAAGGCACCAGCGGGGATGAGCCTGGGGAGGCGCCCGGGCATGTCTGGACCCAGTCCCCGCAGCCTGCCCCTTGCTGGGGCAGTACCCCCGCAGGCCAGGAAGGTCTGGGCAAGGCTGGCCAGGGGCAGGGGCCCTGCTGGGTCCTGCCCCTGGCCTGTGGGGCCTCTGAGCACAACCGGCCCTCTCCCGCTGGAAGACCTCCCCGGCTGCCTCCAAAGGCCGCTTTGCAAGCACTCTCGCCGGCTGTTCCCGCCAGCCGCGCACAACGCTCCCAAGCCCGGGAGAAAAGCGCTTTGGGGTGGTGCTCTCTCCCGGCCCTTGCCCCTGAGCCTGGGGGCCAGGCAGGGGGTCCACACTCCCAGGCCAAGGCAGAACCACATGCACACGTCTGTTCCTGCCCCCTGCACCGGCAGAGAGCTCGGGGGAGCCAGAGTCTGGCAGGCAGCTGCTGGGCTGGCCGCCTGTGTGGGAAGGGGCAGAGCCGACCTAGGGGCACACTGGGCCTCTTGCTCTCCCTGCTGCCCTGAGGCTGCTGGGCCAAAGAGGTCTTGGGCATCCAGCCCCTTGCTGGTCCCTTCCCTCTGACGAGGCCCTCTGAGCTCCAGCACCTTGCAGTGTGGAGACAGCCCCTGGCAGCAACCTCCTCTCCAAGGAGGCCTCAAGCGAGGCCTAGGCCCAGGGGAAAGGCACCAGCGGGGATGAGCCTGGGGAGGCGCCCGGGCATGTCTGGACCCAGTCCCCGCAGCCTGCCCCTTGCTGGGGCAGTACCCCCGGAGGCCAGGAAGGTCTGGGCAAGGCTGGCCAGGGGCAGGGGCCCTGCTGGGTCCTGCCCCTGGCCTGTGGGGCCTCTGAGCACAACCGGCCCTCTCCCGCTGGAAGACCTCCCCGGCTGCCTCCAAAGGCCGCTTTGCAAGCACTCTCGCCGGCTGTTCCCGCCAGCCGCGCACAACGCTCCCAAGCGCGGGAGAAAAGCGCTTCGGGGTGGTGCTCTCTCCCGGCCCTTGCCCCTGAGCCTGGGGGCCAGGCAGGGGGTCCACACTCCCAGGCCAAGGCAGAACCACATGCACACGTCTGTTCCTGCCCCCTGCACCGGCAGAGAGCTCGGGGGAGCCAGAGTCTGTCAGGCAGCTGCTGGGCTGGCCGCCTGTGTGGGAAGGGGCAGAGCCGACCTAGGGGCACACTGGGCCTCTTGCTCTCCCTGCTGCCCTGAGGCTGCTGGGCCTAAGAGGTCTTGGGCATCCAGCCCCTTGCTGGTCCCTTCCCTCTGACGAGGCCCTCTGAGCTCCAGCACCTTGCAGTGTGGAGACAGCCCCTGCCAGCAACCTCCTCTCCAAGGAGGCCTCAAGCGAGGCCTAGGCCCAGGGGAAAGGCACCAGCGGGGATGAGCCTGGGGAGGCGCCCGGGCATGTCTGGACCCAGTCCCCGCAGCCTGCCCCTTGCTGGGGCAGCACCCCCGGAGGCCAGGAAGGTCTGGGCAAGGCTGGCCAGGGGCAGGGGCCCTGCTGGGTCCTGCCCCTGGCCGGTGCGGCCTCTGAGCACAACCGGCCCTCTCCCGCTGGAAGACCTCCCCGGCTGCCTCCAAAGGCCGCTTTGCAAGCACTCTCGCCGGCTGTTCCCGCCAGCCGCGCACAACGCTCCCAAGCCCGGGAGAAAAGCGCTTCGGGGTGGTGCTCTCTCCCGGCCCTTGCCCCTGAGCCTGGGGGCCAGGCAGGGGGTCCACACTCCCAGGCCAAGGCAGAACCACATGCACACGTCTGTTCCTGCCCCCTGCACCGGCAGAGAGCTCGGGGGAGCCAGAGTCTGGCAGGCAGCTGCTGGGCTGGCCGCCTGTGTGGGAAGGGGCAGAGCCGACCTAGGGGCACACTGGGCCTCTTGCTCTCCCTGCTGCCCTGAGGCTGCTGGGCCAAAGAGGTCTTGGGCATCCAGCCCCTTGCTGGTCCCTTCCCTCTGACGAGGCCCTCTGAGCTCCAGCACCTTGCAGTGTGGAGACAGCCCCTGCCAGCAACCTCCTCTCCAAGGAGGCCTCAAGCGAGGCCTAGGCCCAGGGGAAAGGCACCAGCGGGGATGAGCCTGGGGAGGCGCCCGGGCATGTCTGGACCCAGTCCCGCAGCCTGCCCCTTGCTGGGGCAGCACCCCCGGAGGCCAGGAAGGTCTGGGCAAGGCTGGCCAGGGGCAGGGGCCCTGCTGGGTCCTGCCCCTGGCCGGTGGGGCCTCTGAACACAACCGGCCCTCTCCCGCTGGAAGACCTCCCCGGCTGCCTCCAAAGGCCGCTTTGCAAGCACTCTCGCCGGCTGTTCCCGCCAGCCGCGCACAACGCTCCCAAGCCCGGGAGAAAAGCGCTTCGGGGTGGTGCTCTCTCCCGGCCCTTGCCCCTGAGCCTGGGGGCCAGGCAGGGGGTCCACACTCCCAGGCCAAGGCAGAACCACATGCACACGTCTGTTCCTGCCCCCTGCACCGGCAGAGAGCTCGGGGGAGCCAGAGTCTGTCAGGCAGCTGCTGGGCTGGCCGCCTGTGTGGGAAGGGGCAGAGCCGACCTAGGGGCACACTGGGCCTCTTGCTCTCCCTGCTGCCCTGAGGCTGCTGGGCCAAAGAGGTCTTGGGCATCCAGCCCCTTGCTGGTCCCTTCCCTCTGACGAGGCCCTCTGAGCTCCAGCACCTTGCAGTGTGGAGACAGCCCCTGCCAGCAACCTCCTCTCCAAGGAGGCCTCAAGCGAGGCCTAGGCCCAGGGGAAAGGCACCAGCGGGGATGAGCCTGGGGAGGCGCCCGGGCATGTCTGGACCCAGTCCCCGCAGCCTGCCCCTTGCTGGGGCAGCACCCCCGGAGGCCAGGAAGGTCTGGGCAAGGCTGGCCAGGGGCAGGGGCCCTGCTGGGTCCTGCCCCTGGCCGGTGGGGCCTCTGAGCACAACCGGCCCTCTCCCTCTGGAAGACCTCCCCGGCTGCCTCCAAAGGCCGCTTTGCAAGCACTCTCGCCGGCTGTTCCCGCCAGCCGCGCACAACGCTCCCAAGCCCGGGAGAAAAGCGCTTCGGGGTGGTGCTCTCTCCCGGCCCTTGCCCCTGAGCCTGGGGGCCAGGCAGGGGGTCCACACTCCCAGGCCAAGGCAGAACCACATGCACACGTCTGTTCCTGCCCCCTGCACCGGCAGAGAGCTCGGGGGAGCCAGAGTCTGGCAGGCAGCTGCTGGGCTGGCCGCCTGTGTGGGAAGGGGCAGAGCCGACCTAGGGGCACACTGGGCCTCTTGCTCTCCCTGCTGCCCTGAGGCTGCTGGGCCAAAGAGGTCTTGGGCATCCAGCCCCTTGCTGGTCCCTTCCCTCTGACGAGGCCCTCTGAGCTCCAGCACCTTGCAGTGTGGAGACAGCCCCTGCCAGCAACCTCCTCTCCAAGGAGGCCTCAAGCGAGGCCTAGGCCCAGGGGAAAGGCACCAGCGGGGATGAGCCTGGGGAGGCGCCCGGGCATGTCTGGACCCAGTCCCCGCAGCCTGCCCCTTGCTGGGGCAGTACCCCCGGAGGCCAGGGAGGTCTGGGAAAAGCTGGCCAGGGGCAGGGGCCCTGCTGGGTCCTGCCCCTGGCCTGTGGGGCCTCTGAGCACAACCGGCCCTCTCCCGCTGGAAGACCTCCCCGGCTGCCTCCAAAGGCCGCTTTGCAAGCACTCTCGCCGGCTGTTCCCGCCAGCCGCGCACAACGCTCCCAAGCCCGGGAGAAAAGCGCTTCGGGGTGGTGCTCTCTCCCGGCCCTTGCCCCTGAGCCTGGGGGCCAGGCAGGGGGTCCACACTCCCAGGCCAAGGCAGAACCACATGCACACGTCTGTTCCTGCCCCCTGCACCGGCAGAGAGCTCGGGGGAGCCAGAGTCTGTCAGGCAGCTGCTGGGCTGGCCGCCTGTGTGGGAAGGGGCAGAGCCGACCTAGGGGCACACTGGGCCTCTTGCTCTCCCTGCTGCCCTGAGGCTGCTGGGCCAAAGAGGTCTTGGGCATCCAGCCCCTTGCTGGTCCCTTCCCTCTGACGAGGCCCTCTGAGCTCCAGCACCTTGCAGTGTGGAGACAGCCCCTGCCAGCAACCTCCTCTCCAAGGAGGCCTCAAGCGAGGCCTAGGCCCAGGGGAAAGGCACCAGCGGGGATGAGCCTGGGGAGGCGCCCGGGCATGTCTGGACCCAGACCCTGCAGCCTGCCCCTTGCTGGGGCAGTACCCCCGGAGGCCAGGAAGGTCTGGGCAAGGCTGGCCAGGGGCAGGGGCCCTGCTGGTTCCTGCCCCTGGCCTGTGGGGCCTCTGAGCACAACCGGCCTCTCCCGCTGGAAGACCTCCCCGGCTGCCTCCAAAGGCCGCTTTGCAAGCACTCTCGCCGGCTGTTCCCGCCAGCCGCGCACAACGCTCCCAAGCCCGGGAGAAAAGCGCTTCGGGGTGGTGCTCTCTCCCGGCCCTTGCCCCTGAGCCTGGGGGCCAGGCAGGGGGTCCACACTCCCAGGCCAAGGCAGAACCACATGCACACGTCTGTTCCTGCCCCCTGTACCGGCAGAGAGCTCGGGGGAGTCAGAGTCTGTCAGGCAGCTGCTGGGCTGGCCGCCTGTGTGGGAAGGGGCAGAGCCGACCTAGGGGCACACTGGGCCTCTTGCTCTCCCTGCTGCCCTGAGGCTGCTGGGCCAAAGAGGTCTTGGGCATCCAGCCCCTTGCTGGTCCCTTCCCTCTGACGAGGGCCTCTGAGCTCCAGCACCTTGCAGTGTGGAGACAGCCCCTGCCAGCAACCTCCTCTCCAAGGAGGCCTCAAGCGAGGCCTAGGCCCAGGGGAAAGGCACCAGCGGGGATGAGCCTGGGGAGGCGCCCGGGCATGTCTGGACCCAGTCCCCGCAGCCTGCCCCTTGCTGGGGCAGTACCCCCGGAGGCCAGGAAGGTCTGGGCAAGGCTGGCCAGGGGCAGGGGCCCTGCTGGGTCCTGCCCCTGGCCTGTGGGTCCTCTGAGCACAACCGGCCCTCTCCCGCTGGAAGACCTCCCCGGCTGCCTCCAAAGGCCGCTTTGCAAGCACTCTCGCCGGCTGTTCCCGCCAGCCGCGCACAACGCTCCCAAGCCCGGGAGAAAAGCGCTTCGGGGTGGTGCTCTCTCCCGGCCCTTGCCCCTGAGCCTGGGGGCCAGGCAGGGGGTCCACACTCCCAGGCCAAGGCAGAACCACATGCACACGTCTGTTCCTGCCCCCTGCACCGGCAGAGAGCTCGGGGGAGCCAGAGTCTGTCAGGCAGCTGCTGGGCTGGCCGCCTGTGTGGGAAGGGGCAGAGCCGACCTAGGGGCACACTGGGCCTCTTGCTGTCCCTGCTGCCCTGAGGCTGCTGGGCCAAAGAGGTCTTCGGCATCCAGCCCCTTGCTGGTCCCTTCCCTCTGACGAGGGCCTCTGAGCTCCAGCACCTTGCAGTGTGGAGACAGCCCCTGCCAGCAACCTCCTCTCCAAGGAGGCCTCAAGCGAGGCCTAGGCCCAGGGGAAAGGCACCAGCGGGGATGAGCCTGGGGAGGCGCCCGGGCATGTCTGGACCCAGTCCCCGCAGCCTGCCCCTTGCTGGGGCAGTACCCCCGGAGGCCAGGAAGGTCTGGGCAAGGCTGGCCAGGGGCAGGGGCCCTGCTGGGTCCTGCCCCTGGCCGGTGGGGCCTCTGAGCACAACCGGCCCTCTCCCGCTGGAAAACCTCCCCGGCTGCCTCCAAAGGCCGCTTTGCAAGCACTCTCGCCGGCTGTTCCCACCAGCCGCGCACAACGCTCCCAAGCCCGGGAGAAAAGCGCTTCGGGGTGGTGCTCTCTCCCGGCCCTTGCCCCTGAGCCTGGGGGCCAGGCAGGGGGTCCACACTCCCAGGCCAAGGCAGAACCACATGCACACGTCTGTTCCTGCCCCCTGCACCGGCAGAGAGCTCGGGGGAGCCAGAGTCTGTCAGGCAGCTGCTGGGCTGGCCGCCTGTGTGGGAAGGGGCAGAGCCGACCTAGGGGCACACTGGGCCTCTTGCTCTCCCTGCTGCCCTGAGGCTGCTGGGCCAAAGAGGTCTTGGGCATCCAGCCCCTTGCTGGTCCCTTCCCTCTGACGAGGCCCTCTGAGCTCCAGCACCTTGCAGTGTGGAGACAGCCCCTGCCAGCAACCTCCTCTCCAAGGAGGCCTCAAGCGAGGCCTAGGCCCAGGGGAAAGGCACCAGCGGGGATGAGCCTGGGGAGGCGCCCGGGCATGTCTGGACCCAGTCCCCGCAGCCTGCCCCTTGCTGGGGCAGTACCCCCGGAGGCCAGGGAGGTCTGGGAAAGGCTGGCCAGGGGCAGGGGCCCTGCTGGGTCCTGCCCCTGGCCTGTGGGGCCTCTGAGCACAACCGGCCTCTCCCGCTGGAAGACCTCCCCGGCTGCCTCCAAAGGCCGCTTTGCAAGCACTCTCGCCGGCTGTTCCCGCCAGCCGCGCACAACGCTCCCAAGCGCGGGAGAAAAGCGCTTCGGGGTGGTGCTCTCTCCCGGCCCTTGCCCCTGAGCCTGGGGGCCAGGCAGGGGGTCCACACTCCCAGGCCAAGGCAGAACCACATGCACACGTCTGTTCCTGCCCCCTGCACCGGCAGAGAGCTCGGGGGAGCCAGAGTCTGTCAGGCAGCTGCTGGGCTGGCCGCCTGTGTGGGAAGGGGCAGAGCCGACCTAGGGGCACACTGGGCCTCTTGCTCTCCCTGCTGCCCTGAGGCTGCTGGGCCAAAGAGGTCTTGGGCATCCAGCCCCTTGCTGGTCCCTTCCCTCTGACGAGGCCCTCTGAGCTCCAGCACCTTGCAGTGTGGAGACAGCCCCTGCCAGCAACCTCTTCTCCAAGGAGGCCTCAAGCGAGGCCTAGGCCCAGGGGAAAGGCACCAGTGGGGATGAGCCTGGGGAGGCGCCCGGGCATGTCTGGACCCAGTCCCCGCAGCCTGCCCCTTGCTGGGGCAGTACCCCCGGAGGCCAGGGAGGTCTGGGAAAGGCTGGCCAGGGGCAGGGGCCCTGCTGGGTCCTGCCCCTGGCCTGTGGGGCCTCTGAGCACAACCGGCCCTCTCCCGCTGGAAGACCTCCCCGGCTGCCTCCAAAGGCCGCTTTGCAAGCACTCTCGCCGGCTGTTCCCGCCAGCCGCGCACAAAGCTCCCAAGCCCGGGAGAAAAGCGCTTCGGGGTGGTGCTCTCTCCCGGCCCTTGCCCCTGAGCCTGGGGGCCAGGCAGGGGGTCCACACTCCCAGGCCAAGGCAGAACCACATGCACACGTCTGTTCCTGCCCCCTGCACCGGCAGAGAGCTCGGGGGAGCCAGAGTCTGTCAGGCAGCTGCTGGGCTGGCCGCCTGTGTGGGAAGGGGCAGAGCCGACCTAGGGGCACACTGGGCCTCTTGCTCTCCCTGCTGCCCTGAGGCTGCTGGGCCAAAGAGGTCTTGGGCATCCAGCCCCTTGCTGGTCCCTTCCCTCTGACGAGGCCCTCTGAGCTCCAGCACCTTGCAGTGTGGAGACAGCCCCTGCCAGCAACCTCCTCTCCAAGGAGGCCTCAAGCGAGGCCTAGGCCCAGGGGAAAGGCACCAGCGGGGATGAGCCTGGGGAGGCGCCCGGGCATGTCTGGACCCAGTCCCCGCAGCCTGCCCCTTGCTGGGGCAGTACCCCCGGAGGCCAGGAAGGTCTGGGCAAGGCTGGCCAGGGGCAGGGGCCCTGCTGGGTCCTGCCCCTGGCCTGTGGGGCCTCTGAGCACAACCGGCCCTCTCCCGCTGGAAGACCTCCCCGGCTGCCTCCAAAGGCCGCTTTGCAAGCACTCTCGCCGGCTGTTCCCGCCAGCCGCGCACAACGCTCCCAAGCGCGGGAGAAAAGCGCTTCGGGGTGGTGCTCTCTCCCGGCCCTTGCCCCTGAGCCTGGGGGCCAGGCAGGGGGTCCACACTCCCAGGCCAAGGCAGAACCACATGCACACGTCTGTTCCTGCCCCCTGCACCGGCAGAGAGCTCGGGGGAGCCAGAGTCTGTCAGGCAGCTGCTGGGCTGGCCGCCTGTGTGGGAAGGGGCAGAGCCGACCTAGGGGCACACTGGGCCTCTTGCTCTCCCTGCTGCCCTGAGGCTGCTGGGCCAAAGAGGTCTTGGGCATCCAGCCCCTTGCTGGTCCCTTCCCTCTGACGAGGCCCTCTGAGCTCCAGCACCTTGCAGTGTGGAGACAGCCCCTGCCAGCAACCTCTTCTCCAAGGAGGCCTCAAGCGAGGCCTAGGCCCAGGGGAAAGGCACCAGTGGGGATGAGCCTGGGGAGGCGCCCGGGCATGTCTGGACCCAGTCCCCGCAGCCTGCCCCTTGCTGGGGCAGTACCCCCGGAGGCCAGGGAGGTCTGGGAAAGGCTGGCCAGGGGCAGGGGCCCTGCTGGGTCCTGCCCCTGGCCTGTGGGGCCTCTGAGCACAACCGGCCCTCTCCCGCTGGAAGACCTCCCCGGCTGCCTCCAAAGGCCGCTTTGCAAGCACTCTCGCCGGCTGTTCCCGCCAGCCGCGCACAAAGCTCCCAAGCCCGGGAGAAAAGCGCTTCGGGGTGGTGCTCTCTCCCGGCCCTTGCCCCTGAGCCTGGGGGCCAGGCAGGGGGTCCACACTCCCAGGCCAAGGCAGAACCACATGCACACGTCTGTTCCTGCCCCCTGCACCGGCAGAGAGCTCGGGGGAGCCAGAGTCTGTCAGGCAGCTGCTGGGCTGGCCGCCTGTGTGGGAAGGGGCAGAGCCGACCTAGGGGCACACTGGGCCTCTTGCTCTCCCTGCTGCCCTGAGGCTGCTGGGCCAAAGAGGTCTTGGGCATCCAGCCCCTTGCTGGTCCCTTCCCTCTGACGAGGCCCTCTGAGCTCCAGCACCTTGCAGTGTGGAGACAGCCCCTGCCAGCAACCTCCTCTCCAAGGAGGCCTCAAGCGAGGCCTAGGCCCAGGGGAAAGGCAGCAGCGGGGATGAGCCTGGGGAGGCGCCCGGGCATGTCTGGACCCAGACCCCCCAGCCTGCCCCTTGCTGGGGCAGTACCCCCGGAGGCCAGGAAGGTCTGGGCAAGGCTGGCCAGGGGCAGGGGCCCTGCTGGGTCCTGCCCCTGGCCTGTGGGGCCTCTGAGCACAACCGGCCTCTCCCGCTGGAAGACCTCCCCGGCTGCCTCCAAAGGCCGCTTTGCAAGCACTCTCGCCGGCTGTTCCCGCCAGCCGCGCACAACGCTCCCAAGCCCGGGAGAAAAGCGCTTCGGGGTGGTGCTCTCTCCCGGCCCTTGCCCCTGAGCCTGGGGGCCAGGCAGGGGGTCCACACTCCCAGGCCAAGGCAGAACCACATGCACACGTCTGTTCCTGCCCCCTGCACTGGCAGAGAGCTCGGGGGAGCCAGAGTCTGTCAGGCAGCTGCTGGGCTGGCCGCCTGTGTGGGAAGGGGCAGAGCCGACCTAGGGGCACACTGGGCCTCTTGCTCTCCCTGCTGCCCTGAGGCTGCTGGGCCAAAGAGGTCTTGGGCATCCAGCCCCTTGCTGGTCCCTTCCCTCTGACGAGGGCATCTGAGCTCCAGCACCTTGCAGTGTGGAGACAGCCCCTGCCAGCAACCTCCTCTCCAAGGAGGCCTCAAGCGAGGCCTAGGCCCAGGGGAAAGGCACCAGCGGGGATGAGCCTGGGGAGGCGTCCGGGCATGTCTGGACCCAGTCCCCGCAGCCTGCCCCTTGCTGGGGCAGTACCCCCGGAGGCCAGGAAGGTCTGGGGAAGGCTGGCCAGGGGCAGGGGCCCTGCTGGGTCCTGCCCCTGGCCTGTGGGGCCTCTGAGCACAACCGGCCCTCTCCCGCTGGAAGACCTCCCCGGCTGCCTCCAAAGGCCGCTTTGCAAGCACTCTCGCCGGCTGTTCCCGCCAGCCGCGCACAACGCTCCCAAGCCTGGGAGAAAAGCGCTTCGGGGTGGTGCTCTCTCCCGGCCCTTGCCCCTGAGCCTGGGGGCCAGGCAGGGGGTCCACACTCCCAGGCCAAGGCAGAACCACATGCACACGTCTGTTCCTGCCCCCTGCACCGGCAGAGAGCTCGGGGGAGCCAGAGTCTGGCAGGCAGCTGCTGGGCTGGCCGCCTGTGTGGGAAGGGGCAGAGCCGACCTAGGGGCACACTGGGCCTCTTGCTCTCCCTGCTGCCCTGAGGCTGCTGGGCCAAAGAGGTCTTGGGCATCCAGCCCCTTGCTGGTCCCTTCCCTCTGACGAGGCCCTCTGAGCTCCAGCACCTTGCAGTGTGGAGACAGCCCCTGCCAGCAACCTCCTCTCCAAGGAGGCCTCAAGCGAGGCCTAGGCCCAGGGGAAAGGCACCAGCGGGGATGAGCCTGGGGAGGCGCCCGGGCATGTCTGGACCCAGTCCCCGCAGCCTGCCCCTTGCTGGGGCAGTAACCCCGGAGGCCAGGAAGGTCTGGGCAAGGCTGGCCAGGGGCAGGGGCCCTGCTGGGTCCTGCCCCTGGCCTGTGGGGCCTCTGAGCACAACCGGCCTCTCCCGCTGGAAGACCTCCCCGGCTGCCTCCAAAGGCCGCTTTGCAAGCACTCTCGCCGGCTGTTCCCGCCAGCCGCGCACAACGCTCCCAAGCCCGGGAGAAAAGCGCTTCGGGGTGGTGCTCTCTCCCGGCCCTTGCCCCTGAGCCTGGGGGCCAGGCAGGGGGTCCACACTCCCAGGCCAAGGCAGAACCACATGCACACGTCTGTTCCTGCCCCCTGCACCGGCAGAGAGCTCGGGGGAGCCAGAGTCTGGCAGGCAGCTGCTGGGCTGGCCGCCTGTGTGGGAAGGGGCAGAGCCGACCTAGGGGCACACTGGGCCTCTTGCTCTCCCTGCTGCCCTGAGGCTGCTGGGCCAAAGAGGTCTTGGGCATCCAGCCCCTTGCTGGTCCCTTCCCTCTGACGAGGCCCTCTGAGCTCCAGCACCTTGCAGTGTGGAGACAGCCCCTGCCAGCAACCTCCTCTCCAAGGAGGCCTCAAGCGAGGCCTAGGCCCAGGGGAAAGGCAAGCAGCGGGGATGAGCCTGGGGAGGCGCCCGGGCATGTCTGGACCCAGACCCCGCAGCCTGCCCCTTGCTGGGGCAGTACCCCCGGAGGCCAGGAAGGTCTGGGAAAGGCTGGCCAGGGCAGGGGCCCTGCTGGGTCCTGCCCCTGGCCTGTGGGGCCTCTGAGCACAACCGGCCTCTCCCGCTGGAAGACCTCCCCGGCTGCCTCCAAAGGCCGCTTTGCAAGCACTCTCGCCGGCTGTTTCCCGCCAGCCGCGCACAACGCTCCCAAGCCCGGGAGAAAAGCGCTTCGGGGTGGTGCTCTCTCCCGGCCCTTGCCCCTGAGCCTGGGGGCCAGGCAGGGTGTCCACACTCCCAGGCCAAGGCAGAACCACATGCACACGTCTGTTCCTGCCCCCTGCACTGGCAGAGAGCTCGGGGGAGCCAGAGTCTGTCAGGCAGCTGCTGGGCTGGCCGCCTGTGTGGGAAGGGGCAGAGCCGACCTAGGGGCACACTGGGCCTCTTGCTGTCCCTGCTGCCCTGAGGCTGCTGGGCCAAAGAGGTCTTGGGCATCCAGCCCCTTGCTGGTCCCTTCCCTCTGACGAGGCCCTCTGAGCTCCAGCACCTTGCAGTGTGGAGACAGCCCCTGCCAGCAACCTCCTCTCCAAGGAGGCCTCAAGCGAGGCCTAGGCCCAGGGGAAAGGCACCAGCGGGGATGAGCCTGGGGAGGCGCCCGGGCATGTCTGGACCCAGTCCCCGCAGCCTGCCCCTTGCTGGGGCAGCACCCCCGGAGGCCAGGAAGGTCTGGGCAAGGCTGGCCAGGGGCAGGGGACCTGCTGGGTCCTGCCCCTGGCCTGTGGGGCCTCTGAGCACAACCGGCCCTCTCCCGCTGGAAGACCTCCCCGGCTGCCTCCAAAGGCCGCTTTGCAAGCACTCTCGCCGGCTGTTCCCGCCAGCCGCGCACAACGCTCCCAAGCCCGGGAGAAAAGCGCTTCGGGGTGGTGCTCTCTCCCGGCCCTTGCCCCTGAGCCTGGGGGCCAGGCAGGGGGTCCACACTCCCAGGCCAAGGCAGAACCACATGCACACGTCTGTTCCTGCCCCCTGCACCGGCAGAGAGCTCGGGGGAGCCAGAGTCTGGCAGGCAGCTGCTGGGCTGGCCGCCTGTGTGGGAAGGGGCAGAGCCGACCTAGGGGCACACTGGGCCTCTTGCTCTCCCTGCTGCCCTGAGGCTGCTGGGCCAAAGAGGTCTTGGGCATCCAGCCCCTTGCTGGTCCCTTCCCTCTGACGAGGCCCTCTGAGCTCCAGCACCTTGCAGTGTGGAGACAGCCCCTGCCAGCAACCTCCTCTCCATGGAGGCCTCAAGCGAGGCCTAGGCCCAGGGGAAAGGCACCAGCGGGGATGAGCCTGGGGAGGCGCCCGGGCATGTCTGGACCCAGTCCCCGCAGCCTGCCCCTTGCTGGGGCAGTACCCCCGCAGGCCAGGAAGGTCTGGGCAAGGCTGGCCAGGGGCAGGGGCCCTGCTGGGTCCTGCCCCTGGCCTGTGGGGCCTCTGAGCACAACCGGCCCTCTCCCGCTGGAAGACCTCCCCGGCTGCCTCCAAAGGCCGCTTTGCAAGCACTCTCGCCGGCTGTTCCCGCCAGCCGCGCACAACGCTCCCAAGCCCGGGAGAAAAGCGCTTCGGGGTGGTGCTCTCTCCCGGCCCTTGCCCCTGAGCCTGGGGGCCAGGCAGGGGGTCCACACTCCCAGGCCAAGGCAGAACCACATGCACACGTCTGTTCCTGCCCCCTGCACCAGCAGAGAGCTCGGGGGAGCCAGAGTCTGTCAGGGAGCTGCTGGGCTGGCCGCCTGTGTGGGAAGGGGCAGAGCCGACCTAGGGGCACACTGGGCCTCTTGCTCTCCCTGCTGCCCTGAGGCTGCTGGGCCAAAGAGGTCTTGGGCATCCAGCCCCTTGCTGGTCCCTTCCCTCTGACGAGGCCCTCTGAGCTCCAGCACCTTGCAGTGTGGAGACAGCCCCTGCCAGCAACCTCCTCTCCAAGGAGGCCTCAAGCGAGGCCTAGGCCCAGGGGAAAGGCACCAGCGGGGATGAGCCTGGGGAGGCGCCCGGGCATGTCTGGACCCAGTCCCCGCAGCCTGCCCCTTGCTGGGGCAGCACCCCCGGAGGCCAGGAAGGTCTGGGCAAGGATGGCCAGGGGCAGGGGCCCTGCTGGGTCCTGCCCCTGGCCGGTGGGGCCTCTGAGCTCAACCGGCCCTCTCCCGCTGGAAGAACTCCCCGGCTGCCTCCAAAGGCCGCTTTGCAAGCACTCTCGCCGGCTGTTCCCGCCAGCCGCGCACAATGCTCCCAAGCCCGGGAGAAAAGCGCTTCGGGGTGGTGCTCTCTCCCGGCCCTTGCCCCTGAGCCTGGGGGCCAGGCAGGGGGTCCACACTCCCGGCCAAAGGCAGAACCACATGCACACGTCTGTTCCTGCCCCCTGCACCGGCAGAGAGCTCGGGGGAGCCAGAGTCTGTCAGGCAGCTGCTGGGCTGGCCGCCTGTGTGGGAAGGGGCAGAGCCGACCTAGGGGCACACTGGGCCTCTTGCTCTCCCTGCTGCCCTGAGGCTGCTGGGCCAAAGAGGTCTTGGGCATCCAGCCCCTTGCTGGTCCCTTCCCTCTGATGAGGCCCTCTGAGCTCCAGCACCTTGCAGTGTGGAGACAGCCCCTGCCAGCAACCTCCTCTCCAAGGAGGCCTCAAGCGAGGCCTAGGCCCAGGGGAAAGGCACCAGCGGGGATGAGCCTGGGGAGGCGCCCGGGCATGTCTGGACCCAGTCCCCGCAGCCTGCCCCTTGCTGGGGCAGTACCCCCGGAGGCCAGGAAGGTCTGGGCAAGGCTGGCCAGGGGCAGGGGCCCTGCTGGGTCCTGCCCCTGGCCTGTGGGGCCTCTGAGCACAACCGGCCCTCTCCCGCTGGAAGACCTCCCCGGCTGCCTCCAAAGGCCGCTTTGCAAGCACTCTCGCCGGCTGTTCCCGCCAGCCGCGCACAACGCTCCCAAGCCCGGGAGAAAAGCGCTTCGGGGTGGTGCTCTCTCCCGGCCCTTGCCCCTGAGCCTGGGGGCCAGGCAGGGGGTCCACACTCCCAGGCCAAGGCAGAACCACATGCACACGTCTGTTCCTGCCCCTTGCACCAGCAGAGAGCTCGGGGGAGCCAGAGTCTGTCAGGGAGCTGCTGGGCTGGCCGCCTGTGTGGGAAGGGGCAGAGCCGACCTAGGGGCACACTGGGCCTCTTGCTCTCCCTGCTGCCCTGAGGCTGCTGGGCCAAAGAGGTCTTGGGCATCCAGCCCCTTGCTGGTCCCTTCCCTCTGACGAGGCCCTCTGAGCTCCAGCACCTTGCAGTGTGGAGACAGCCCCTGCCAGCAACCTCCTCTCCAAGGAGGCCTCAAGCGAGGCCTAGGCCCAGGGGAAAGGCACCAGCGGGGATGAGCCTGGGGAGGCACCCGGGCATGTCTGGACCCAGTCCCCGCAGCCTGCCCCTTGCTGGGGCAGTACCCCCGGAGGCCAGGAAGGTCTGGGCAAGGCTGGCCAGGGGCAGGGGACCTGCTGGGTCCTGCCCCTGGCCTGTGGGGCCTCTGAGCACAACCGGCCCTCTCCCGCTGGAAGACCTCCCCGGCTGCCTCCAAAGGCCGCTTTGCAAGCACTCTCGCCGGCTGTTCCCGCCAGCCGCGCACAACGCTCCCAAGCCCGGGAGAAAAGCGCTTCAGGGTGGTGCTCTCTCCCGGCCCTTGCCCCTGAGCCTGGGGGCCAGGCAGGGGGTCCACACTCCCAGGCCAAGGCAGAACCACATGCACACGTCTGTTCCTGCCCCCTGCACCGGCAGAGAGCTCGGGGGAGCCAGAGTCTGGCAGGCAGCTGCTGGGCTGGCCGCCTGTGTGGGAAGGGGCAGAGCCGACCTAGGGGCACACTGGGCCTCTTGCTCTCCCTGCTGCCCTGAGGCTGCTGGGCCAAAGAGGTCTTGGGCATCCAGCCCCTTGCTGGTCCCTTCCCTCTGACGAGGCCCTCTGAGCTCCAGCACCTTGCAGTGTGGAGACAGCCCCTGCCAGCAACCTCCTCTCCATGGAGGCCTCAAGCGAGGCCTAGGCCCAGGGGAAAGGCACCAGCGGGGATGAGCCTGGGGAGGCGCCCGGGCATGTCTGGACCCAGTCCCCGCAGCCTGCCCCTTGCTGGGGCAGTACCCCCGCAGGCCAGGAAGGTCTGGGCAAGGCTGGCCAGGGGCAGGGGCCCTGCTGGGTCCTGCCCCTGGCCTGTGGGGCCTCTGAGCACAACCGGCCCTCTCCCGCTGGAAGACCTCCCCGGCTGCCTCCAAAGGCCGCTTTGCAAGCACTCTCGCCGGCTGTTCCCGCCAGCCGCGCACAACGCTCCCAAGCCCGGGAGAAAAGCGCTTCGGGGTGGTGCTCTCTCCCGGCCCTTGCCCCTGAGCCTGGGGGCCAGGCAGGGGGTCCACACTCCCAGGCCAAGGCAGAACCACGTGCACACGTCTGTTCCTGCCCCCTGCACCAGCAGAGAGCTCGGGGGAGCCAGAGTCTGTCAGGGAGCTGCTGGGCTGGCCGCCTGTGTGGGAAGGGGCAGAGCCGACCTAGGGGCACACTGGGCCTCTTGCTCTCCCTGCTGCCCTGAGGCTGCTGGGCCAAAGAGGTCTTGGGCATCCAGCCCCTTGCTGGTCCCTTCCCTCTGACGAGGCCCTCTGAGCTCCAGCACCTTGCAGTGTGGAGACAGCCCCTGCCAGCAACCTCCTCTCCAAGGAGGCCTCAAGCGAGGCCTAGGCCCAGGGGAAAGGCACCAGCGGGGATGAGCCTGGGGAGGCGCCCGGGCATGTCTGGACCCAGTCCCCGCAGCCTGCCCCTTGCTGGGGCAGCACCCCCGGAGGCCAGGAAGGTCTGGGCAAGGATGGCCAGGGGCAGGGGCCCTGCTGGGTCCTGCCTCTGGCCGGTGGGGCCTCTGAGCACAACCGGCCCTCTCCCGCTGGAAGAACTCCCCGGCTGCCTCCAAAGGCCGCTTTGCAAGCACTCTCGCCGGCTGTTCCCGCCAGCCGCGCACAACGCTCCCAAGCCCGGGAGAAAAGCGCTTCGGGGTGGTGCTCTCTCCCGGCCCTTGCCCCTGAGCCTGGGGGCCAGGCAGGGGGTCCACACTCCCGGCCAAAGGCAGAACCACATGCACACGTCTGTTCCTGCCCCCTGCACCGGCAGAGAGCTCGGGGGAGCCAGAGTCTGTCAGGCAGCTGCTGGGCTGGCCGCCTGTGTGGGAAGGGGCAGAGCCGACCTAGGGGCACACTGGGCCTCTTGCTCTCCCTGCTGCCCTGAGGCTGCTGGGCCAAAGAGGTCTTGGGCATCCAGCCCCTTGCTGGTCCCTTCCCTCTGATGAGGCCCTCTGAGCTCCAGCACCTTGCAGTGTGGAGACAGCCCCTGCCAGCAACCTCCTCTCCAAGGAGGCCTCAAGCGAGGCCTAGGCCCAGGGGAAAGGCACCAGCGGGGATGAGCCTGGGGAGGCGCCCGGGCATGTCTGGACCCAGTCCCCGCAGCCTGCCCCTTGCTGGGGCAGTACCCCCGGAGGCCAGGAAGGTCTGGGCAAGGCTGGCCAGGGGCAGGGGCCCTGCTGGGTCCTGCCCCTGGCCTGTGGGGCCTCTGAGCACAACCGGCCCTCTCCCGCTGGAAGACCTCCCCGGCTGCCTCCAAAGGCCGCTTTGCAAGCACTCTCGCCGGCTGTTCCCGCCAGCCGCGCACAACGCTCCCAAGCCCGGGAGAAAAGCGCTTCGGGGTGGTGCTCTCTCCCGGCCCTTGCCCCTGAGCCTGGGGGCCAGGCAGGGGGTCCACACTCCCAGGCCAAGGCAGAACCACATGCACACGTCTGTTCCTGCCCCCTGCACCGGCAGAGAGCTCGGGGGAGCCAGAGTCTGGCAGGCAGCTGCTGGGCTGGCCGCCTGTGTGGGAAGGGGCAGAGCCGACCTAGGGGCACACTGGGCCTCTTGCTCTCCCTGCTGCCCTGAGGCTGCTGGGCCAAAGAGGTCTTGGGCATCCAGCCCCTTGCTGGTCCCTTCCCTCTGACGAGGCCCTCTGAGCTCCAGCACCTTGCAGTGTGGAGACAGCCCCTGCCAGCAACCTCCTCTCCATGGAGGCCTCAAGCGAGGCCTAGGCCCAGGGGAAAGGCACCAGCGGGGATGAGCCTGGGGAGGCGCCCGGGCATGTCTGGACCCAGTCCCCGCAGCCTGCCCCTTGCTGGGGCAGTACCCCCGCAGGCCAGGAAGGTCTGGGCAAGGCTGGCCAGGGGCAGGGGCCCTGCTGGGTCCTGCCCCTGGCCTGTGGGGCCTCTGAGCACAACCGGCCCTCTCCCGCTGGAAGACCTCCCCGGCTGCCTCCAAAGGCCGCTTTGCAAGCACTCTCGCCGGCTGTTCCCGCCAGCCGCGCACAACGCTCCCAAGCCCGGGAGAAAAGCGCTTCGGGGTGGTGCTCTCTCCCGGCCCTTGCCCCTGAGCCTGGGGGCCAGGCAGGGGGTCCACACTCCCAGGCCAAGGCAGAACCACATGCACACGTCTGTTCCTGCCCCCGGCACCAGCAGAGAGCTCGGGGGAGCCAGAGTCTGTCAGGGAGCTGCTGGGCTGGCCGCCTGTGTGGGAAGGGGCAGAGCCGACCTAGGGGCACACTGGGCCTCTTGCTCTCCCTGCTGCCCTGAGGCTGCTGGGCCAAAGAGGTCTTGGGCATCCAGCCCCTTGCTGGTCCCTTCCCTCTGACGAGGCCCTCTGAGCTCCAGCACCTTGCAGTGTGGAGACAGCCCCTGCCAGCAACCTCCTCTCCAAGGAGGCCTCAAGCGAGGCCTAGGCCCAGGGGAAAGGCACCAGCGGGGATGAGCCTGGGGAGGCGCCCGGGCATGTCTGGACCCAGTCCCCGCAGCCTGCCCCTTGCTGGGGCAGCACCACCGGAGACCAGGAAGGTCTGGGCAAGGATGGCCAGGGGCAGGGGCCCTGCTGGGTCCTGCCCCTGGCCGGTGGGGCCTCTGAGCACAACCGGCCCTCTCCCGCTGGAAGAACTCCCCGGCTGCCTCCAAAGGCCGCTTTGCAAGCACTCTCGCCGGCTGTTCCCGCCAGCCGCGCACAACGCTCCCAAGCCCGGGAGAAAAGCGCTTCGGGGTGGTGCTCTCTCCCGGCCCTTGCCCCTGAGCCTGGGGGCCAGGCAGGGGGTCCACACTCCCAGGCCAAGGCAGAACCACATGCACACGTCTGTTCCTGCCCCTTGCACCGGCAGAGAGCTCGGGGGAGCCAGAGTCTGGCAGGCAGCTGCTGGGCTGGCCGCCTGTGTGGGAAGGGGCAGAGCCGACCTAGGGGCACACTGGGCCTCTTGCTCTCCCTGCTGCCCTGAGGCTGCTGGGCCAAAGAGGTCTTGGGCATCCAGCCCCTTGCTGGTCCCTTCCCTCTGACGAGGCCCTCTGAGCTCCAGCACCTTGCAGTGTGGAGACAGCCCCTGCCAGCAACCTCCTCTCGAAGGAGGCCTCAAGCGAGGCCTAGGCCCAGGGGAAAGGCACCAGCGGGGATGAGCCTGGGGAGGCGCCCGGGCATGTCTGGACCCAGTCCCCGCAGCCTGCCCCTTGCTGGGGCAGTAACCCCGGAGGCCAGGAAGGTCTGGGCAAGGCTGGCCAGGGGCAGGGGACCTGCTGGGTCCTGCCCCTGGCCTGTGGGGCCTCTGAGCACAACCGGCCCTCTCCCGCTGGAAGACCTCCCCGGCTGCCTCCAAAGGCCGCTTTGCAAGCACTCTCGCCGGCTGTTCCCGCCAGCCGCGCACAACGCTCCCAAGCCCGGGAGAAAAGCGCTTCGGGGTGGTGCTCTCTCCCGGCCCTTGCCCCTGAGCCTGGGGACCAGGCAGGGGGTCCACACTCCCAGGCCAAGGCAGAACCACATGCACACGTCTGTTCCTGCCCCCTGCACCGGCAGAGAGCTCGGGGGAGCCAGAGTCTGGCAGGCAGCTGCTGGGCTGGCCGCCTGTGTGGGAAGGGGCAGAGCCGACCTAGGGGCACACTGGGCCTCTTGCTCTCCCTGCTGCCCTGAGGCTGCTGGGCCAAAGAGGTCTTGGGCATCCAGCCCCTTGCTGGTCCCTTCCCTCTGACGAGGCCCTCTGAGCTCCAGCACCTTGCAGTGTGGAGACAGCCCCTGCCAGCAACCTTCTCTCCATGGAGGCCTCAAGCGAGGCCTAGGCCCAGGGGAAAGGCACCAGCGGGGATGAGCCTGGGGAGGCGCCCGGGCATGTCTGGACCCAGTCCCCGCAGCCTGCCCCTTGCTGGGGCAGTACCCCCGGAGGCCAGGAAGGTCTGGGCAAGGCTGGCCAGGGGCAGGGGCCCTGCTGGGTCCTGCCCCTGGCCTGTGGGGCCTCTGAGCACAACCGGCCCTCTCCCGCTGGAAGACCTCCCCGGCTGCCTCCAAAGGCCGCTTTGCAAGCACTCTCGCCGGCTGTTCCCGCCAGCCGCGCACAACGCTCCCAAGCCCGGGAGAAAAGCGCTTCGGGGTGGTGCTCTCTCCCGGCCCTTGCCCCTGAGCCTGGGGGCCAGGCAGGGGGTCCACACTCCCAGGCCAAGGCAGAACCACATGCACACGTCTGTTCCTGCCCCCTGCACCAGCAGAGAGCTCGGGGGAGCCAGAGTCTGTCAGGGAGCTGCTGGGCTGGCCGCCTGTGTGGGAAGGGGCAGAGCCGACCTAGGGGCACACTGGGCCTCTTGCTCTCCCTGCTGCCCTGAGGCTGCTGGGCCAAAGAGGTCTTGGGCATCCAGCCCCTTGCTGGTCCCTTCCCTCTGACGAGGCCCTCTGAGCTCCAGCACCTTGCAGTGTGGAGACAGCCCCTGCCAGCAACCTCCTCTCCAAGGAGGCCTCAAGCGAGGCCTAGGCCCAGGGGAAAGGCACCAGCGGGGATGAGCCTGGGGAGGCGCCCGGGCATGTCTGGACCCAGTCCCCGCAGCCTGCCCCTTGCTGGGGCAGCACCCCCGGAGGCCAGGAAGGTCTGGGCAAGGATGGCCAGGGGCAGGGGCCCTGCTGGGTCCTGCCCCTGGCCGGTGGGGCCTCTGAGCTCAACCGGCCCTCTCCCGCTGGAAGAACTCCCCGGCTGCCTCCAAAGGCCGCTTTGCAAGCACTCTCGCCGGCTGTTCCCGCCAGCCGCGCACAATGCTCCCAAGCCCGGGAGAAAAGCGCTTCGGGGTGGTGCTCTCTCCCGGCCCTTGCCCCTGAGCCTGGGGGCCAGGCAGGGGGTCCACACTCCCGGCCAAAGGCAGAACCACATGCACACGTCTGTTCCTGCCCCCTGCACCGGCAGAGAGCTCGGGGGAGCCAGAGTCTGTCAGGCAGCTGCTGGGCTGGCCGCCTGTGTGGGAAGGGGCAGAGCCGACCTAGGGTCACACTGGGCCTCTTGCTCTCCCTGCTGCCCTGAGGCTGCTGGGCCAAAGAGGTCTTGGGCATCCAGCCCCTTGCTGGTCCCTTCCCTCTGATGAGGCCCTCTGAGCTCCAGCACCTTGCAGTGTGGAGACAGCCCCTGCCAGCAACCTCCTCTCCAAGGAGGCCTCAAGCGAGGCCTAGGCCCAGGGGAAAGGCACCAGCGGGGATGAGCCTGGGGAGGCGCCCGGGCATGTCTGGACCCAGTCCCCGCAGCCTGCCCCTTGCTGGGGCAGTACCCCCGGAGGCCAGGAAGGTCTGGGCAAGGCTGGCCAGGGGCAGGGGCCCTGCTGGGTCCTGCCCCTGGCCTGTGGGGCCTCTGAGCACAACCGGCCCTCTCCCGCTGGAAGACCTCCCCGGCTGCCTCCAAAGGCCGCTTTGCAAGCACTCTCGCCGGCTGTTCCCGCCAGCCGCGCACAACGCTCCCAAGCCCGGGAGAAAAGCGCTTCGGGGTGGTGCTCTCTCCCGGCCCTTGCCCCTGAGCCTGGGGGCCAGGCAGGGGGTCCACACTCCCAGGCCAAGGCAGAACCACATGCACACGTCTGTTCCTGCCCCTTGCACCAGCAGAGAGCTCGGGGGAGCCAGAGTCTGTCAGGGAGCTGCTGGGCTGGCCGCCTGTGTGGGAAGGGGCAGAGCCGACCTAGGGGCACACTGGGCCTCTTGCTCTCCCTGCTGCCCTGAGGCTGCTGGGCCAAAGAGGTCTTGGGCATCCAGCCCCTTGCTGGTCCCTTCCCTCTGACGAGGCCCTCTGAGCTCCAGCACCTTGCAGTGTGGAGACAGCCCCTGCCAGCAACCTCCTCTCCAAGGAGGCCTCAAGCGAGGCCTAGGCCCAGGGGAAAGGCACCAGCGGGGATGAGCCTGGGGAGGCACCCGGGCATGTCTGGACCCAGTCCCCGCAGCCTGCCCCTTGCTGGGGCAGTACCCCCGGAGGCCAGGAAGGTCTGGGCAAGGCTGGCCAGGGGCAGGGGACCTGCTGGGTCCTGCCCCTGGCCTGTGGGGCCTCTGAGCACAACCGGCCCTCTCCCGCTGGAAGACCTCCCCGGCTGCCTCCAAAGGCCGCTTTGCAAGCACTCTCGCCGGCTGTTCCCGCCAGCCGCGCACAACGCTCCCAAGCCCGGGAGAAAAGCGCTTCGGGGTGGTGCTCTCTCCCGGCCCTTGCCCCTGAGCCTGGGGGCCAGGCAGGGGGTCCACACTCCCAGGCCAAGGCAGAACCACATGCACACGTCTGTTCCTGCCCCCTGCACCGGCAGAGAGCTCGGGGGAGCCAGAGTCTGGCAGGCAGCTGCTGGGCTGGCCGCCTGTGTGGGAAGGGGCAGAGCCGACCTAGGGGCACACTGGGCCTCTTGCTCTCCCTGCTGCCCTGAGGCTGCTGGGCCAAAGAGGTCTTGGGCATCCAGCCCCTTGCTGGTCCCTTCCCTCTGACGAGGCCCTCTGAGCTCCAGCACCTTGCAGTGTGGAGACAGCCCCTGCCAGCAACCTCCTCTCCATGGAGGCCTCAAGCGAGGCCTAGGCCCAGGGGAAAGGCACCAGCGGGGATGAGCCTGGGGAGGCGCCCGGGCATGTCTGGACCCAGTCCCCGCAGCCTGCCCCTTGCTGGGGCAGTACCCCCGCAGGCCAGGAAGGTCTGGGCAAGGCTGGCCAGGGGCAGGGGCCCTGCTGGGTCCTGCCCCTGGCCTGTGGGGCCTCTGAGCACAACCGGCCCTCTCCCGCTGGAAGACCTCCCCGGCTGCCTCCAAAGGCCGCTTTGCAAGCACTCTCGCCGGCTGTTCCCGCCAGCCGCGCACAACGCTCCCAAGCCC